>NC_136931.1:11661471-11988666 GCF_949752795.1 Hyperoodon ampullatus
CTTTGAGTGAGATAATGATAGTGTCTGTACTCTGTAGGACTCTGTAGGACTCTGAACTGCATAGTTTGAACTAATAGTTAGCTTCCCAGTGGCCACAGACAATTCA
The DNA here is from genome assembly GCF_949752795.1 of Hyperoodon ampullatus. Taxonomy (NCBI): domain Eukaryota; kingdom Metazoa; phylum Chordata; class Mammalia; order Artiodactyla; family Ziphiidae; genus Hyperoodon; species Hyperoodon ampullatus. The sequence goes on from NC_136931.1 coordinate 11,661,578, forward strand.
AAAAGCACATGTTTTATACATATATTACCAAGTAAATGCAAAGCTCTGAGAGTTATCTACATAGCTCTCATTTTAACAGAAAACCTTCGGCCAACACAACAGAAAGAGATTGGAGAGCCACCCAATGGCAGTTGACTAACTAGTCATGAATTTGCCGCTCCCCATGGTCTGCACTGTTTGTAACTTTGGCCACAGATAATACATTTACAGACACTGCATGCAGATACGAACACACACATCTCTTTGGCCATTTCCATATAGTGAGTGATTAAATTGTACCAAAGAATTTATTCAAACATTTTTATTCAGACTTTTCCCCGTCTTTCCACCACTCTGAATGACACACAAAGAAAATGAAATGAACAAGTCACTGATCTGCATGAGAGTAAAAAGAATTTCCAGCAAAGGTTAAAAAACAGGGCTTTTTTGCAGGCCATGGATGGAATTTAGGCAGAGAGAATGCTGGCAGAGTGGTGACTCCACATTCCTCATAGCTGGTGTTCATTTAAAGTAATAGGCTCTGTACAACTTTTTCTGCGCTGGTAGTTTGAGAAGACTTGAAAAGCCATTGAGTGATTCTCTCCAGAGCCCAACCATCAGTCTCTTAAAGCATGAAAATTGAGAGTATCTGAAAGCAAGTGGCCTCATTATTTCCTTTCATGGCTCCATTTGTGCTATCCAGTATGGTAGCCTCTACATTTGTCTCCTGAGGGTATGAAATGTGGCTAATCTAAATTAAGATGTGCTATTAATGGAAAATACACACTGAATTTTGAACACTTAATGAGTTTAAAAGAATGTAAAATCTCATTAATAAATTTTACATGTTTATTACATCTTGAAGTAACATTGTGGATATCTTGGGTTAAATAAAATACAGTTGGCCCCTGAATCTGTGGACATGGAACTTGCAGATACAGAGGGCTGACTATACTCTGCCACTTTACGTAAGGGATTTGAGCATCCCTGGATTTGGGCATTGGGTTAGGGGTGGGGGGAGGGGGTCCTAGGACAAATACCCTACAGGTACCAAGGATGACTATACATTATTAAAGTCAATCTCACCTGTTTCTTTTTAGTTTAAATGTGGTTACCAAAAATTTCTAATTATATATGTGGCTCACATTGTATTTCTTTTGTTCAGGGCTGCTCTATGTAGTACTAACTTCAGTAGTGAAAAGGGAGAAGTGAACAGTGCTTCTCTCGACTTTCTTACATTTCTCATGGACAGGGAATCCACCTCCTCTGAACTTCACAAACTCTTATTCAGGCCCAAGGCTATGGAGTGAATGGTGAGCCTTTTTAAGTGCTTCCTAGTTCCTTTAAAAAGTAGTAGTGTATCCCTTTAATTATAATTTTTAGCTCTTTGCTCTAACACTACTATTACTTATCTTGCAAAACACAAGCTGTAGCTAATATTTGTTGGGTCCATTTTCTGATCATTAACTTGCATGTGCATAAGTCCACTGTGCTGTAGTATCTCATCATATTGTTGTTTTATCAATAAAACTTTTTGGTTGCAAACAAAAGAAATCAACTTTGAATAACCTAAGTAGAAAAAGACTGCATTGGAAGGATATGTGCAAACCATGCCTCGGAGGTGGGAGAATAAGGCTCAGTAAACTAGCAGAAACTGAGAGGGGGGCAGGCAGTGGGAAACACAATCAAGCCCACAGCTTGTGTTCTGACACTCCGTCCACTAAATAAATAATTAGTGATGTCAATGTTTCTACTGTCCCTGTACTTATTTATCTTCCTCAAGTCTTAGGTGGGAGCATTTGATTGATGGAGCCCAGTAATCCATGCCCATGCCCTTCCCCACCACAAGAGGCTTAACTTGACCTCTTGCATGTTAGGAGGTCCCTCCCCCCACACCAAGACTCACGCACGCAAGCGGGCCTGCCACAAATTTGAGAGAGCTGTTCAGAATCTGGGTAACTTTAAAATGACAACTATCCCTATAAGTCCTTCCAGAAAGATCACTTCTGCAGTCTATCACAGTGGATAGTAAGTCTGGCAATAGAGTTGACACAAAACTTTGAATTTTATATTTTTAGTGAAAAAGATGCTAGTGTATTACAAACAGCATGGTCTTAAATGCATCAGTGTATAAAGATACACTTTGTGATGTAACAAAAATTTCCTGTGCTTTCCAAAATTAAATTGGCCCTCTCAATGTGTCTCTAATGAGGATTGAACCTTAGCTTCAGAGCCTTTCAGTTTTTTCTTTTTCAATCTACAGGCATGTATTGACCTATTAGTCTTAGTTCAGCCTCTAAGAATGAAGGATCAAGGAGCAGTAGATAATTGCATATAGACATTTCCATTAAAGGGGACGAGGTGGGTCTTTTTGCAGTTGTTAATTGTCTGTTGACTCTCACTATGAGAGTAACTCTTTATATTCCTGATTTTATATAGAGCTATGACTACAACTAGCTATTCATAGCTTGGAGTACTCATTTAATTGAAATTATCAAATTGAAAAGTCTCCTTTTCCTTAAAAACTTATACCCATTAAAGCAATCCATATGCATCTAAAAAAAAATAAATAGGACTTATCATGTAAAGCAAAACTCGTCTAACCTGTAATTTCTTGCCCTTAGTCCCGCTGATTTTAACTATTTTTTGTTTCAATTATGGAGGTTTTGTTTCAACTCTGGAGGTTATCCATACAACTTTAAATAAAGTATTCATACTGTAATTTAAGTCTGTCATACGGAGTGAAGTAAGTCAGAAAGAAAAACAAATATCGTATATTAACACATATACCATATGCGTTAGACACAGATGCAGAGAACAAATGTATGGACACCGAGGGGGGAAAAGGGGGATGGGATGAATCGGGAGATGGGGAATGACATACATACACTATTGATACTATGTATAAAATAGATAACTAATGAGAACCTACTGTATAGCACAGAGAACTCTACACAATGCTCTGCGGTGACCTAAATGGGAAGGAAATCCAAAAAAGAGGGGATATATGTATATGTATAGCTGATTCACTTTGCTGTACAGCAGAAACTGACACAACATTGTAGAGCAACTATACTCCAACAAAAATTTTAAAAAAAATCTATTATTTGTACCCAAGGCACTGAATGACAACATTCCCACTTCTCATTTCACAGTCTATTGATTCCATAACACCACAAACAATTGTAACTGGTAAAGACAGAAAAGAAATTAGAGGACGCACAATGGAGAGTAAAATACACTGAACCAGAGGTTTCCAGGGACCATATTTGAGACTGGTTTTGCCTTACTCCGTCTCTTAAAGCAAGGGAAAAATTGGGGGTAAATTGTCAAAGATACCGGGACTTTTATTATTGAGCCCTCGTATGGGAAGGCAGAGAGCCACGCCCTTCCTCCCAGACCCATGATGTGGAGGCCTGAGCTTAGGTGTGGGCCGGGGGGGCGGGGGTGTTTTGGGCTCTCCCTGCAAAACCACCCGAGCAAGAACCCCTCTCTCCTCAAACCGGGTATCCTCTGTGTTAGGTGTGTTGATAGCTCAGCAGCCAGAAAGCAGTTGCTATTTGCAGCTCTGTTGTTTTCTTTTAAAGAACTCAAGCCAAGAGCAAAATGTTAAGGAAGCAGAATATTTATTTCTGGCATTTGTTTATTCAGGGCTTTAATGTCATAAGTTAGAAGAATCTGAACGTCAGGACATACCAAGCACCATGGCGTGTGTGTCAAAAATCAAAGCAAGGGAGTAGTCATCTGTTATTTGAAGTGAAAACTAGAACTCCTCTAATTCTAATGGATTTTTCTTGTTGCGTGCGTGTGTGCGCATGCGTGAGTGTTTCACTGGCACGCACACACAAATATTATGGGTGGAGATAGTCTTCTAATTAAATGCGTTTTGTAATACATTGAAAAACTTCATAAATGAATATGACTTCCACATAATAAACTACTTACATAGTTACCTAAGTGATAAAGGGTATAAATTTTACCATTATCCAAGCTTTAACACAAAACCTGGTTTCTTGCAGTATTTCCCATCTTAGTTAATGGTAATTCCATTCTTTCTGTGGCTTGGTCCAAAACTTGTAATTATCCTATAGTTCTCTTTGTTTTGTAACAAATCACAACAAATCCATCAAGAGAACTGCTCAGCTGTACATTCAAAATATGTTCAGATTCCAATCACTTGTCAGCACTTCCATGACTGCCTTCTTGGTCCAACACCATCTGTCACTGATTTTCACAGTAATCTACTAGCTCTTCACCTTCCTTCCACCGAGAATTCTTTAAAATTCCTGGTCTGATAATCTAGCATCCCTACCATGTCTGATTCTGATATCTGCTTTATGTGTTCAAATTATGTTTTTGGCCTTCTGGTATGCTTTGTAATTTTTTTTTTTTTTTTTTTTTTGATAGCCAGACACGATGCACCAGGTAAAAGGAACTGCAGGAAATAGGCCTTTAGTAATGTGGTGGTGAGCTGTGAGGGGAGAGGGGTGCTCCATAATCCTGTGATGTAGGGCTCAGTCTTTGAGCTGTGCCTCTGGATGTGAACTTCACAAGTGTTCCTCTGTGGTTTTCTCCCCGCCTTGGGTGAGACATGATGACTCAAGTGGGCTAGGGTTGCATTTTTCCCTTCTCCCACTTGGAAGGCTAAAGGTAGCTAGAGTTGGCTATTTCTTTCTGAGGTCAGTCAGGCTCTGATAATACCCAGCAGGTAAGGTTCTGGTTAACTCACTTCTCCTGAGGACAGGCCTTGTTAAGAAGAAGGGAGTGTCTGGGCAGATTTCAGAATGATTCCTTGTCTCTTCCCCTCTCAAAAGCCTGGGGGTATTTCCCCCCTATGTCTACTAGGGGAAACTGGTCGAGTTCCCGGAGGGAAATCTCATAATATGGTGGGTCTCCCACCACCATGAATAAGTCCCCCTGGAGTTTTCAACTCTCAGATTTGTCCACACTGAATCACTGGCAATTCCATCACAGGTCAGGTTTTCCTACCCTAGCACTGGTTCCCGAGGTGGTGTCTGCTCCTGAGTCTCTGCCCTGGGAAACTGAGACCCCCTGTATTTGCCTCTTGGCCTCTCCAACCTTGGGGGCAGAGGTTCTCCCTGTGCCCTGCCCTCTCTTACAGATCCAAGATGAGCTGCTGATTGTCAGGCTGCTCAGCTTTTCACTGACTGCTAGGAGGGAGTGGCAACTTCCAAGCTCCTTGTGTGCTGAACTGGAAACCAGAAGTCCCCTTGGGCAGGGAAATACATTTAAATTTCATACACTTTCTTTCAGTTGAATGTCCTAAAGCCCATGTGGCACTAAAGCTTTGGTGACAGTTCTGGGCCCTAACTCATGACTTTACCATTCAAACTAGTGCTCATGTATTGATGCTGGAAGAGCTTCCTGTATTTCTTTATGCATTCATTCATTCATTTAAAAAAAATATTGTGCTTCTCCTAAAGGCCAAATGTTATTCTAAATTCTGGGTGGAAAACATGAATTAAACATGGTTTCTGTTCTCAAACCACACACAATTGGAGGTAAAGTTCAGGGAAAACATTTCATAATGTAACCAACCCTGCCATCTGCTTGGACCCTCTTCTGTACAATGGGGAAGGAGGATTGTGTGGAATTTTTACTACTTAGGAAGGAAAAAAGATGATAGTGGTGAACAGAGTGCAGCTCCAATATATTTGCATGTGTTATTTATAATACAGTAAATGTATGACTCCAGACATCTACTTTGGATTTTTTTTTTGGTCATACATTATATCCTAATGCCAGAAAATAGAAAATATACTTTCTAGGTGCTTAATTGGATTATTTTATGACCACAATGAATGATTTCTATACATACAACAGCAAATACGGTCTTTAGCAATTCTAGTTGCATCTTTAGTTAATGTCATAAGACAGTTCCTCCATCCTAGTACATGTCTGGTGGAAGCCCTAAGTTGGTCAGTGAAATTTCTTTTTAAATGTATATTAAATTTTAAATTTCTTAGAATTATGCTTGCATGATGTTTACGTTGGCATATCACATGAGCTTAGAGAAAATAAGCTTGTTATACAAAATAATGCATTTAAGTGTTTGAAAGACTTAATAAATACGGTGTTTTAAATATTCATAAAATCTCATTGCAGACTCAAAGTTTTGTAAAGGGAGTAATTTTTTTAAGTAAATATATGCTAAAACATTTTTCACAGCACATCAATATCAGAGTTCAAGGTAAAGAATGTACACTAGATGTGTAATTGCCACCAAACATTACTCCTTCTACTAGACTTCACTCATTCATGCATTCATTCATTCATTCAACAAATTTTCTGGTAGGACCGTCTGTGGGTTAGCCATTATAAAGTGCCGTAAGAACTTAAAGATATGTTTTATTTGTGTTTTTTTTTTTTTTTTTTTGTGGTACGTGGGCCTCTCACTGCTGTGGCCTCTCCTGTTGCGGAGCACAGGCTCCGGACGCGCAGGCTCAGTGGCCATGGCTCACGGGCCCAGCCGCTCTGCGGCATGTGGGATCTTCCCGGACCGGGGCACGAACCCACGTCCCCTGCATCGGCAGGCAGACTCTCAACCACTGCGCCACCAGGAAAGCCCAAAGATATGTTTAATAAATATTTCTGAATCAACATTGGATACATGGAGGAAAAAGACACAGTACTTTGTCTCTGAGCTCTTCCAGTCCAGAGAAGAATACAGGTAAGACCCAGTCTTAACATATACTACACTGAAGGTCACAAGATGCTGTGAGGGCCTGGAGGAGGAACCCAGTTTAGGCAGTCAGAGAAATGTTGCTAAAAGAAATTGTCTCTCACATGAGATTTGAAGGAAAAGTATTAAAACAGAGTTCATCACTGGCCTGATGTGTGATGGATGATTGGGACATTTTGGGCACTTGCTCCTCCTTGGGGTAAGGGAAGATGTGAAGTGGGAGGGAGGGGTCATTAATTACTCTCCTAGCACTGTGAATGCAAATGCTCTGCTTGTGGGTTGACTAGTCTCTGTGTCACTGCTCTCTCAGGTGACAATAGAGAGTGTAGGTGATGAGGTGGTTACTCTGGGAGACTTTAAGCCACGCCTTGGGGAAAGTTCAACCTCACAGCTCTATGGAGCCACTTGGAAGCTGGTTCTGGGGCTCCTTCAAATGATGAAAGTTGAAGAGCGAGTTCTCTCGGGTTTTGGGTCCCTCATCTGTTCACTATCTTGTATCGTTTTTTCAACCTAATCATTACCATCAACATTCCAATGCACTTAATTCTAACTTTAAAAGAAATCTTTTAAGCCCACACCCCACCAGTTATCATTCTATCCTCTACTTCCCTTTATACATAGTTTCTCAAAGAGTCATCTACACAGACTGGTCTCCATTTTCTCAATGTTCGCATCCCACTCCAATCTGGCTGCCAAATTCAGACTCCCATTTTTCAAAATCCAATGGGCATGTTTTAGTCCTTATCCTACCAGACATCTCAGAAGTATTTCATTCAGTTACCCCCAACCTCCTCCTCCAACGTTTCTCCTCTTAGCTATTACATTATCACCTCAACCATTGTTTCTGAAACCAAGTCCCCCTAAAACAAAGTTCCTCTGTGGAGTTTATGGTGAACCTCTCTATACAAAACTTTATTCTCTTTCTTGTCCTGCACCTCTTCCCTCTCAAGATTGAGCAGTATCAAAGAAAAGGGGGGGATTGAAACCAAGCAGGACATTGCAGGTCCCTCCCAGGTACAAAACCCTTTCTGTGTCCTGTGTTTCTTCTTTGTAGGCCTTCCCTGAGTTCCAAAGGGAAGATTCAAACAGTTACTAATTAGGGAAGTGAGGGAATGCAGAAACAAAGGAAGAGCAGTCAAGAAACAGTAGTGCAGTGATAAAGCAGAGTCCTAGTTCCTCCTCAAGGGATATATATATAAATCCCTTTGATACATTTCTTTGGGTTTTTCTGATACATATCTTTGAGTTCTTCTACAGGAACTAAGGCCCCCACCCAGGTGGAGGATGGTAGCTTCAGGATGAACACAAGGACTGGACCCCAGACTGGTTGGAACCAGAAGGCTGATGATTGAGATTCTTGAAACAGCACCCATTTACCTCACCACCAACCAATCAGAAGAAAGGTATACATCCAGTAGCCCTCTGCCCAAAATTTGCCTTTAAAAACTCTTCCCTAAAAACCATTGGGGAGTTTGGGTCTTTTGAGTATAAGCTCCCATACTCCTTGTTTGGCCCTTGCAATAAACCTTTCTTTGCTCCAAACTCCAGAGTTTCAGTTTGTTTGGCCTCACTGTGCATCAGGCACATGAACTTGGGTTCAACAACATTTCTCCGAAAGCTGAAATGCTTCTGTCTTTGTTTCAATTTTCCCTTTTTATCTGATCTTTTAACTATTGAGTTTTCTTTTAAGACTCAGTCTAAGATCTTCTCTTTCCACTCTTTATTCCATTTCTAGATGATCATGACCATTCCCACTGTTTTAAATACTACTCATATATCAACAGTTCCCAATTTCCATTTCCAGCCCTGATGATCTCCACACTCATTTAGCCAAATGCCTACTCAATAATCAGATATGAATAGTTCACAGGTAGCTCAGAAATAACATGCCCAGGACCCACACTTTCTGACATTCATCTCAATAAAAAGAATTTCCACCCACTCAGTTGTTCAAATTAAGGAAAAAAAAAAAAAGATTTTGAGTTGCACTTTTTTTTTGGAGCAACTGTGGTGATAGTTTCATGAATATTTAACTATCTCCAAACTCATTAAGTTGTATCCATTAAATATGTACAGCTTGTTGTATGTCAACCATACCCCAATAAAGTCATTCAAAAACAAAAGAAAAAAATCATAGTCTTCACAGTTCCCTTACTCTCAAGTCCTTAACCCAACTAATCAGAAAAACCTTGTGATTGATATCTAAAGTAGTCTTCAATCACCTGATTCCTCCCCAATGCAACATTCAATCAAGTTGTCCTCATCTCTTACAACTGTTCTGGCCAGCCATAATGTGCTTCATTCCAGTCCATTTTGTCATGTATCACATAGATCCAAATTTTATATGTGAACCAGGAATATTATTCAGCTGCTTAAACCCCATTATAAACATCCTATTCCATCAGTGATAGAATGGCTGTATCTCTCATGTATATTCATATGACGCAGTACTACAGAGCAATGAGAGAAAATCAAGTCATGTTATATGTAACAACATGAATACCTCTCAGAAATATCACGTTGAGTGAAACAAACCAAAAACAAAAGAGCCTTTACCTTATAATTCCATTCATTTAATGTTAATAAAAGAAGTAAAGCTGATCAATGGTAGAAGTCAGAATAGAGGTTACACGTGGATGAGTAATCACCATAAAGAATTAGACTGGTAATGTTCTATGGCAGCTACCTGCATGGTTTCACTTTTGTGAAAATTCACTGAATTGTATAGTTCTAACTTGTGAATTTTTCTTTGTGAACATTATGCCCCAATATAAAGCTTACTTTAAAAACCAAATGAAGAGTGTTTGGGTCTTTCTTGATCAAGTTTTTTGAATTACTAACCACTCTGGGTGTGTTAAAACTAAGAAATGGCAGAATTTTCTGCTGGGTAATTATTGTGTATTTAGAAAAATGCCTAATTATATACTCAACTGACACACTAGAATGATTTCAGAAAGCCTTGGCTAATATGAAAAATATGTGTTCTGAATAAATAATATCCTGTTGTTAGAAAAGTAAACATCCAGGCCTATGATTAAATAACGTTAATAAAACTATGGTAAAGAAGGAAATTGAAAAATATAAACAAAGTTTAGAAATGCAACATTACAAGTTCTATTCTCGTTGTTGGGTTGACAGGAATAGAAACACAATTCTGTTGGAGTGGGGAATAAAAGACAGAGGAACTATAAGAATCCATACTTTAGAAATCATATTTAAAACATGACTGCTCCCTTTATAATTGTGGGATTACTTTACAAATACTCAGGGTTGGTATTTTTATCTCAGGTGTCTAGCGGAGAGAGCTAAAACACTGATTGCAGTTATAGAACTTTGGAGTTACTTGTACACATATTTTTTGAGAAATATAATAACAGGCATTCATGAGTAAAAACTATCAAAGCCAGTACATAGGACATAGTCTGTTTGTAATAACACACAGTAATAAATTGGTATTACCTTCTTAGCTTGTAAACTCAAAATCAACTTTCAGAATAAATGCTATCGCTTGAAACTCCTCCATCACAAAATATATGGTAAAATATTGAAACTGAGCAGGACCCTTTGGGGCCCTCCCAGGTACAAATCCTTTCTGTGTCTCCCATTTCTCATTTGTAGGCTTCATTCAGTCTCCATGACCTCCCCTGAGTTCCAAATGGCAGATTCAAACAGTTGCTTATCAGAGAAGGGAGGGAACAAAGGGGGAGCAGTCAAGAAGCAATAGTGCAGTAATAAAGCAGGGTCCTAGTTCCTCCTCAAGGGATAAACATAACAATACCTTTGAGCTCTTCTGCAGGAACTAAGGCCCCCACCCAGGTGGAGGATGGTAACTCCAGGCTGAGCACAAGAGTCCTGGAACTTCGCCCTGTTACCTCACCACTAACCAATCAGAAGAAAGTCTGCACACAGTGGAAGATAACGAAGACTTTGATCCCCCCCCCCAAATGGTTAACTGTGATTAATTTCCCCTTTCTCCCTTTAAAACACTTTAATGGTTGAGCAGCATCTTCAGAATTGGTTCTTGGACACAAGTCCACCTTCTCCCCAGGTTGCCATCCTCCAGAATAAAGCACCCTTTCCTTTCCTATCAACACATGTCTCTCAAGTATTGGCTTTTGAGCAGCCAAACCTGAGCTTGGTAACAATACAAATCAGAAATAACAACTTAATAAGTAATGTAAATTATAGCATTAATTATGTTCTTTCAAGTTCTTTCAAGTTATGTTTACCTAGGTGAGAAGAAAACGCTGAAGACTAATCCTTTGGATATATGATGTGAAAATTATTAATATGGTTAAGTGGTTCATTTAAAATTTATAAATCATTCACTCCCCCTGAAAACACAGTTTTCCTAAATCATTAAATGTTCCATATATTAAAGTTATGGATAATATCACAACCATATATGCTATAGATGTTTTCTGCTTGGTCATCTTTTTATTGGAATGAAAGGTGTTAAATTTCTATATTAATGTAGCTTCCCTCTTACCCCATTTAATTATTTTTCATACATTTTTATGATCATTTTTGCAGAAAATCAGAATTTTTACCGATTCTCTCTATAGACTTCTCTACACGAATTCAAACATATATATTTACATACAGTTTTTAATAGGTAAGATTTTGTAATATTTTAATGTTCCCGGTGAGGGAAAAAAGTCTCTAAAACGAATGGGAGTTTCATTACCAGTCTAAAAACAACTTCGTTGTTCTATTCTCAAATGATTAACTCCATTTTACAACATCTGATAAACATCAGCCTGAATGGTCTCTTTTGTGCGAGGATGGGGGGCTGGAGAGGGAGTTGGGCAGATGGAGGTTGAAGTAAGTCGTGAACGGGAGCACGACCCCTTCAAATTCCATTTCATGACTCACTTCATGTTCAGAGCTGAATTTGCATGAAAATCAAATTCATAAATTCAGCCACAGCTTTGATCAGGAATTTTGAGGTTGTTATTGTTCTCTGTGAATTGTTGTAAAAGTCTTGGCAGATGGTAATGTTTCTTGAAATGTCTGTTGACACTCGTTTCCTTTCCTCTCTCAGGACAATACTAGGAAATCTTTAGTACCTTCAAAGGATCAGCCCATCTTAGACCTTGAATGGTCCTTAGATCTCAGTCCCTCATTTCAAAGGCTACAATCTGAAACAGGCCTCTGTCCTCTTAACTCTTATCCCAGTGACCTTTCCAACATTCCAGTATGGTTTCCAAGAAAGTGAGCATCAGAAACTAGGAAACACTGTGAGTAATTACAAACTCTGCTATGGAAACAATCAAGGGAAAATAAAGCAATCTACATATGTATGTACACACACATATATGTATACACATGCAATTGCTATTATGCCTTTATATGGGATATTTATCTATCTATATTTCTATTTCTATATACTATAAGAAAATTATAAATGGAAATCAATTCACAAATACTTTATATTTCTTCTATATATGATGCATATTTATACATTTACATATGTCCCCAGAGATGATACTTATAATGATTAGCTCAAAGAACACATTGATTGAGTAGAGTTTGGAAATCAGTGAACATCTGAATCCCAGACCTGCTGCCTAATAGCTATAGGGCTTTGGACATGTTATTTAACATTTTGGTAGATTTAAATATATATATATATATATATATACAGGATTGTTGTGTGGATTAGATAAATGAATATATATATATATATATATATATATATATATATATATATATATATAAACGCTTACCACAATGCCTGATGCATGCCAGTTAAGATGCTTTTTTCAAGTTTCAAAGACATTATCTATGTGTGCTTGGAAGTGCACTATCCCATACCATGTGCCAGGAAATAGGCTAATTGCTTCTCATGCATAAGCATGAGCATCAAGCTCTTCCATTTACCACGGAAGGTTGGTATGACTGATACCTTGGTTACAAGCAAGGGCACAAACCTTGGAGGGGTACAGTGGCCTGATCAACATCTGATGATGGTGACGGATGCAGCTCTTCTCTACAATACAGCCACACATAATTCCAACTTAAGCCACACAAAGTTCTAACTCAAGGACTGCAAGTGTGTTGATTTCAATAGCTTAGTCTCTAAAATTAATCTCATTCTCACAATTTCCTGAAGCATTAGAAGACACTTAAAATAAGGCATTTAAAAATTTCTATTCTGATACATTTTGCCCAAATCTGTATAGTATCATCATAAAATTATACAAAAATTCTTCCCTTCTAGTCTTTTTCCTGATCTAAGACATAACCTGTAGGTGGATTTAATAACAACAATCACCACCACAAGAAAGAGAAAATAGACACCTGTTCTCTGGAAGTCTAACCCCACACTATGTTGTGATCTGATGTCTCAATAACCATTAATAAATTTCTGGGCTAGGACCCAAGATTCTATTTAGTAATAAAATTTAAAAAGCATCTCTTTTGCATTCAACATTTAGGCAATAGGCCAAGAAAGAAAACAAATTATCTTGACTTGTTTGCCAGCTGGTGCTTTACACCAAATGGCCAACTACCAAAGAACCAAAGAAACACCATTCCTCCATCACACAGGAAAATGAATTTCTTGCTAAGCATACATACTTCTGACTACTGAAAAATTATCCTAAGAAAAAAACTAACTGCCACAGTAAAGCTCAATTTCCTCTCACCCGACATGCATCTGGAAACTCAGCGAGAGACAATATAAAACTGCTGGCAGTAGGGGTTTTGGATTAATATGGCTATTGATAAATGGCTGTTAATCACCTTTTGTTGACATTGTTTCAGTATAGTTTCCCATCTCAGTGTAAATATTTTGCTTTTATTTGTGGACACGAATCCTTAAATGGGGAAATCATTATACAGTTGTGTTATATGTATGTGTGTTATATATGCATACATATAACACAACTATATAATGATTCGTGTGTGTGTGTGTATATATATATATATAAAATGTTCTAGGCATCTAAAGTATATATTGTAAAATAACTTGACAACCCACAATGAATAGTCTCTTATGATATTATGCAATCATAATTAATAATTCCTAGTCACTTTTATTATATCATTTATTAGTGTCAGAGATATTTACAAACACATGAGACTTGCTATTGAAAATGGAATTTGAGATTGGATTGATGCAGATGAAACACTAAATTTTAGCCATATTCACATGCAAAAAAATGTGAACTGGTTAGCAATTTTCTGGCTACCACTAGTTACCCAATTATCATTTCAAGCATTTAGCACAAATTTTTCTCCGGAAGATACGCCATTTGGAATTTCTTGTCCCTTCCTACTCTCTATATCATTTAACCTGAAGTTTGGAAAGGAGCACGAACATAGCAAATTCCATACCAGCAGATTTTTTTTTTTTTTTGCAGTTCGCGGGCCTCTCACTGTTTTGGCCTCTCACGTTGCAGAGCACAGGCTCTGGACGCACAGGCTCAGCGGCCATGGCTCACGGGCCCAGCCGCTCCGCGGCATGTGGGATCTTCCCGGACCGGGTCACGAACCCGTGTCTCCTGCATCGGCAGGCGGACTCCCAACCACTGCACCACCAGGGAAGCCCTAGCAGATATTTTAAGATGGGTAAAATCTTGTGAGATAGCTTAATAATTTTCAAATGAACTAGTAGCTACACAGCATATGGCGCAGCAACATCCCTCCCATGGAAACCTCGTGTCTTATACTCCACTGACTTCTTTGGAATGACCACTTAACTCTTAAGTAATTACTTGAGCTGTAAAGAGATCCAGCTCCTAAAATTCCACTGCATGAGAACACTGTTGGTAAATTCTGCGGAATTACCAAGAAGAAGAAGAGAGATTGGGGAAAATCTTGGTAAGAAAAACATGATCAGAATTTTGAAATTTCTAATGAAAAAAATACAGACACCTGTGTATATTAGGCATAATTCCCTATTTAGGCTTCTTTCCAGGTTACTATTTAATCATCTTTATATTGTAGCGACCTGGTTGAAATCAGGTATCTGCCAGTTATTTGTTAAACTTCTATTTTATTCATGTAAAACTGCATAGTTTGGAACAACGTAACAGAAGTGGCTATGTTAACACTGATTATAACGAAGTCTGACAAGTTCTGCTGACCTATGGAAATAAAATCATAAAACTTCCATTTCTTATGAAAGGAACTAAAACTTTAATTTGAAGGAATGCTCCATTTGCATCTGTATGCAGCTTGATGATTTATGATAGTGAGAGTTTTCATCTGAAATAGAAAGATGCCTCTTTAGGAGTTATTATATAGTGGAAATGAAATTTCCTAACCTATATAGATGAACCACGTTGTGCATTATCTTTCACACTTCTATCTCTCTCACTGCCTTCATTTCAATAACTACTCCTGCTATTCTCTGCTTACTCTGGGGAGAAGGAGATAAAAAATACGTTATTCCATGAAAATGGCAAAATATCTGATAGTTATTATATTCAGATAAGAATCTGCTTGAAGAATAAGTTAAAAATACATGTCATGATTCTATTCCTGAATTATTATGTATTTTGTCGCAATATATAATGGTAGAGGTAACAATTTATTGACTGCGTGCCTCTATATTAGTGATATTTCTATATACAACAACTGAGGAAAAAGAGGATTTTGAAAGTTATGTAATGGGGATCAAATGCCACCAAGGTTTACCAAGTTTCAAAACAACTACCTCCTGTATTGATGAGATTCTCTAAGTTACTAAGTGGTCTATTAGTACTTAAAGGTATTCTTGCAATGGCCAACTACTGCACATACAAATATACCATTTGGTGGGTCTTATTTTTTTCTGCATTGTCATTTTAGGGACTTCATTTATCTCTAACAGTGTGATTACAATAAAAGATAAGTAGTATGTCCAATGAGAAAACTTTGGAGATGTTATCTTTAATTACCCTAATATAAATCAAAATATGTTTTGATTAATTTTTAAAATTTTGATTTCCAAGCTCCTGTTGAAATTGGAAAATGAAAAATCACTCACACTGGAAAAATTTCTATTTGAGCTGAAAAGTCTCCCTGTCATAAATCATAAGGCTGCATGTAGATGCAAATGGAGCATTTCTTCAAATTAGGATTTCAATTCCTTTCACATTAGAGCACTTGCCCAGGCGTGACCTTGAGAGAGGGTTTTTTTTTTTTCTCAAAAATTTCCAAATGTGACAGGCACAGTAACATCAAGGAGATGCTGTGCATGTGTATTTTATAGGAATGTGTCAACCAGCTGAGTGCGCATGATCGTCAAATTTCAAGGTTAGAAGGGAAGGTAAAACGTAGTTAGCTCAACCGTATGTTCTGATGCTCAAAGCATCTCCAGACGGAGGCTGGCTCTGAGTCTGACCACCCGGGGTTCAATCCCAGCTCCTCCCTGTCTTAGCTTTTGGCATGAAGTCAGTTACTTAACCTGTTATTGCCTCATTTTCTTCGTGTGTAAAATAAGAATAATAGTAATAGAACCTCTCTACAGCATCACCATAAGGACTAGATGAGTTCCTGTGCTTGGTACCCAGCCAGCCCTCCTCACTTCCCATAGTGAGTCTCTGCTCTTAGCTGGGTAACCTCCAGGGAGTTTCTTATTTGGGGGCCAACATAGATTCTTGATGGTATATTTCTTGTATTGAGCCCAAATTCATCTGCTTGGAATTTCTTTTCATTGTCCTAATCCCACCCTCCAGAATTATGCAGCAAAAGGCCTCATCTCAACTTCTCTTGAATTATCTTCAAATATGTGAATTCAGCACGGGCTCCAAATTCAGACTGGGTAGGGACGCAGAAATTTACTGCAGCTAGTAACCTAGATCCTGTAATACCATGTTTCCTTGTGGCTTGAGAGAGACAAGAGACAGAGACAGAAAGGGAGGGGTGGAGAGAGAGCGCGCACGTGCAAGTACAGTGGTGTAGGGTAAAATGAGTATAAGTGCTTAGAATTTAATTTATGGTGATAATGTTAATGATGATGATGATGGTGAAGATGCTGAGTCTCATACTAGGTCAAATGCTAGGTACGCTGGACAAACTGTTCAGAGCTTCTTTGTGTCACTGAATACCATAGTTATCACATGATTGCAAAGTTACTGTCATGCCTATAATCCAAATGATCACTGTCGTGGATGAATTCTCTTCCGTAGTTCTGACAATGAAATCATCGTGATAATATGCTGCAACTATTTCATTGGCCAAACTGCCCTAGAGTGGTTGCATATCTTATCAAGATCTGAAATTTTCCCTGATACAGAAACACTACAACCAATTATCTAGAAATTCTGAGCCAAGACCTTTATTTTCTTTAGTTGCAATGCCTGTTAGCCCCCATGCTATATTCCTCAATTCTATTTACTTTTCGTATTGAAAAAAGGCATCCTTTCTGTACAAACTTCCTCCAATAGAACTATATTTCTCTCCATCTTAGGCAATTTTTTTCATGTTACGGTTAAATATTTTTCCCTCAATTATTTATATGGTGTGTTTTCTAAGAAATATTTTTAAAATACATTTATTTATTTTATTTCTATTTAGTTTTGGCTGCATTGGGTCTTCGTTGCTGTGCGCGGGCTTTCTCTAGTTGTGGCGAGCCGGGGCTACTCTTTGTTGCGGTGTGCAGTCTTCTCATTGCGGTGGCTTCTCTTGTTGCAGAGCACGGTCTGTAGACGCGTGGGCTTCAGTAGTTGTGGCTCGCAGGCTTCAGTAGTTGTGGCACACAGGCTCAGTAGTTGTGGCTTGCGGGCTTAGTTGCTCCACTGCATGTGGGATCTTCCCAGACCAGGGCTCGAACCCGTGTCCCCTTCACTGGCAGGCGGAGTCTTAACCACTGCGCCACCAGGGAAGCCCTTCTAAGAAATATTAAGGGTGTTTATAAAACAAAGCATCACCTTCCCTCTCACTAGAGAATGCTGACGGCCTTATAACTACACTTGTGCTCCCCCATCCTTCTCTTACAATCTCAACACACGGTCAGTCATCTTTCTACAACATCAATGTTCCCTTCATTGATTAAAATCTTCTACTGCACAATATCACCTACAGAATGAGACGTCTTTGCACGGCATCCAAAGCAAGCCCGCTATTATAGGAGCATTTATTTTCTGACCAAATTCACTGTGTTAAATTTCCTGCATCTCACACCGCATCTGTAGCACTACCTGGTATTTACCCAATTATTTCATGCTGCTTTGGAGCTTCCTCACAATCATACCTGATGTTCCGGCTACATGGAAATGCTACCACCCACACTTAAACACACACACACACACTCAAACACACACACACACAGCTGTTTAGCTTAAATGTTTTCTCCTCTTTGAAGTATTTCCCATTTCCCTTCTTACTGGTCCTGCTCTGTAATTTGCATGTGTTACCCTGGATACAACTGTCTGATTTATCTCCCTGTCTCCTCTGTTTGTGAGACCTTTAACTTGCAGAATCTATCTTTTGCTCTGTACCTTTGGTCTACTGTAGACCAAAGCTTAGAGTAAGCAGCCCACAGCGGCTATACATGCAGAATCCATAGCCAAACTGTGTGAATACAATTCATTTCCCCTACAGTGCGACTTGGAACGACTTCTAAATCCAGCTTATCAGTATCTGACTCAAAGAATTAATTTGAGGAATACCTTAAAATGCTTAGAATAGTTTTTGGCATTTAGTAAATATTCAATTAGTGTCTGTTATTAGGTATTTTTAAATTATGGGGTAGTATATAGAGACAGGAATATAATACTAATTAAAACTAAAAGTGAGCTGGCTAAGTTCCTGGGCAATCAAATTTTTATGTTAAAAAATTTAAAATAGGGGTAACGTCATTTTATTCCAACCTCATTCCGATTTTCAATGATAAAAGGATAGGGACTTCCCTGGTAGCACAGTGGTTAAGAATCCACCTGCCAATTCAGGGGACATGGGTTCGAGCCCTGGTCTGGGAAGATCCCACATGACGCGGAACAACTAAGCCCATGCGCCAGAACTACTGAGCCTGCGCTCTAGAGCCCACGAACCACAACTACTGAGCCCATGAGCCACAAATACTGAAGCCCACGCGCCTAGAGCCCGTGCTCTGCAACAAGAGAAGCCACTGCAATGAGAAGCCTGCACACTGCAACAAAGAGTAGCCCCCGCTTGCTGCAACTAGAGAAAGCCTGCGTGCAATGAAGACCCAACATAGCCAAAACTAAATAAATTAAATTTTTAAAAATGATAAAAGGATAAAGGAAAAGTTGTTCATTATGTGAACAATATTTAATATTTAGTAAACAATTAGTAATAATCACCAAGTATTTTAAAATACTGGAGTAACCATTTACATATAAAAATGATAGAGAATATTTCTGATATGCAAAAATGAAAAAATCAATAAATTTCCAGAGAGAAAAAGTAGCACATATGCAAGTTATGATACCTGAATTCTGTTTTTTCTATTATAACCTTGAGAGTTCTTTACATTTGGGCCTTCAGTTATAAAGTAGTGTGTTTTTTTAAGGACTGAAATTATGTTTTTATTTTTTCCTAACTTTAGAATATATTTTTAAAGTAGTATTTCTTATATTTAAGCATTTGTAAATAACTGAAAATTTCTTAGTTTCTCCTGCTAATATTTCACTTAAAAATAAATGTTAAGGGCTTTCCTGGTGGCACAGTGTTTAAGAATCTGCCTACCAATTCAGGGGACAAGGGTTCGAGCCCTGGTCCAGGAAGATCTCACATGCCGCAGAGCAACTAAGCCCGTGTGCCACAACTATTGAGCTTGTGCTCTAGAGTCCACGAGCCACAACTACTGAGCCTGCAAGCCACAACTACTGAGCCTGCGTGCCACAACTACTGAAGCTCACGTGCCTAGAGCCTGTGCTCCACAACAAGAGAAGCCACCGCAATGAGAAGCCCACGCACTGCAACAAAGAGTAGCCCCTGCTCACAACTAGAGAAAGCCCACGTGCAGCAATGAAGACCCAATGCAGTCAAAAATAAATAAATAAATGTATAAAACATATTGTATACATAAACGTTAATTTAAAAGTTACTGAACATAAGTAACTTTATTTGCTTTCTTCTTCCTGGAGCATGAGAATAAAATTTTGTGTTGGAGAAAAAAACCTTTTTGATCACAATTTGTAGTTTACGTTTTCTATTACTTATATACATTATTTTTTAATAAAATAATTTCATTGAAAAATATAGATTTTTAAAATGTACTTTAATAAATCTATCATCTTTCTACCTTTCTATTGATACTTGTATATGTGCTTTAAAAATCAACCAGAATGAGTTTCACCAAATGTAAACAATGATTATTTTTGGATGGTCAGATTTAAGAAAACGCTTCATTTTTTATTTGTGTGCTTTGTTGCTTGAATTGAATTAATTTATCACTAAAAATAATGGTAGACAATATTCCCTAGATGGAAAATATTAAAATTTTTTGCTTTTTTTACATTTGGAGGGAAAGTAGATATTTAAAAACCAACAATATGGAAAAATAGAATGGATCTGCTGATTACACATTAAATCCTTCTAAAGGTCATGAGACTGAAGTTAAGTAAGCAGCTCTGTATAATTTTTAGAATTCATACATCCATTTGGCATATATTACAAAAACCCAGAGGGCATTAAAAGGAAGAGGAATTTTCCACATTTTTAATGCCATTATGGTCTCCCTACCATACAACTGAATCAAGAAATAAAGATATTCATTATGTAGTGAAAGCATTTATGTAATATATAATTGTGAAGATATTACGGAAATTGCTGTCTAATCAAATGTAAAAGGAACTGCTGTGTTTGCATGTCTAAAAAAAAAATAACTGTACCACATAAGCCTGGGCATTCTTCACACTTTGCCATAGGCAAAAACAATTATGGTAATCCTTTTATAGGTGCTTACAGTAGAAAATACGTTTTGAAGAATAAAGTAAATTAGCTAAACGCTCCAGAGGCAGAGAATATTGGGGTGATGCTGAGTGGCTCTGCTTTGGCTGTTATTTCCAAAACAGGGAAGAGATAACGTTATTTTAGTTTTTAATAGCTGGTTAATATTTGGCTCGTGTGAGTTTACAGACAAAAAATGTCAGCTTCATCTCATCTAACTACATCTGACTTCAGGCAAGGACAGAGGATCGATCCTCTGGATGACGGCAGAATGCTAAACTGGCTCCTCAGAACTGGTTTGCCAAAATACTAAACCCTAAATATCTACTTGCTGGCAGATGATCTTCATTTCAAGCCCTTTACTAATGCTTCTCTGCCTTTTCTCCATTTCTTCCCCGGAGCATCTGTTACTGCACACATCACAGAATACACAAATCGGGTTTTCCCTTCTCATTCAATAAATAATCGACCAAACAAAAAAACCTAAGCAAAGCTGAAAACAAAGAAGAAACAAAAATAAAAAAAATTCTAATATTCAACTATTTACAGGAAAACTATACTATTGGTCTGCTTTACCCAGATAATTCCTTACTTTTACTGTACCATAAATGTGTAAATTCTAATCCAGAATTGTCTGATAACCACAGTTGAGAGATGAAAGCAAAAGTAAAATAGAGACACCTAATAAATTTTAAATGCTCTAAGTAATCCACTTGGTAATTTCCTTAAATGTCTAACACATACATGTGTATTCCACACCAGAGGCAGTAAAACATAAGCCTCTGTAAGTGTGTCAAATATGTGAGTTCAACTCCCTTCCTAACAGTAAATCCTTGGACACAATACATATTCCCTCCAAAACTGAGTTTTCCTACCTTCAATTTGGACATGATAATAATAGGTAATTATAACAAATAGTAACAGTGCCAGTCTCACTGTGATTTTGAGGCTTGAATAGTATAATGCATATTGATTTCTAAACAGAGCACCTGGAAGTAAGCATGTGGTAGAAGTGATAATTATTCATTCCAAATATGTTATATGTAAGCATTCTTTTCAAAGGGGCTCTTCAAAGTCTAAACTTGACCCCCAGAGAAGGCTGAAAGCTGATTAGCGTATTTAAGCACTTATTCCTACAACCCAGGGTCACAGCACCTTAATCATCTCCTTTGATGGATTGACTGAGCTGAGACTCTGCAATAAGTTTTTAGGCACCAGAACTCCCAGGATTCCTAAGTTTAAATAGTTTTTGTCTAAGCTTAAGAAAAAACATGATGAAAGCAAGAAAGGTCAGTATATCCCATGTTCCCTTTAGATGTTAAAGATCCAACAAAAGCTAGTGTTACAAGGAGGACAGTAACACTAAGACTGTCCCTTGAGATGTCAGGGCAACGATCTCCCTTCTGAGGACTGTCTGTGCCACTGGAGTGGAGCTTATGGTGGCTGTGACCCTCAGCACCAATCCCTGCAATGACTTCAGACTGGCGGCTGCTGTGACAGCTCTCAGGACCTCTCAGGGCCCAAGTTCTCTGGGGGACCCTAGTGTCCCATGTTTACCCAAAAGTGTCTGGCTTTTAGGAGAATCGATAACTCTCGATAATTGGTCTGTCAATACCACCTCCCAAGGGCAAGTTACCTAGTATTTCCATGAGTGAAGGCACATTTCTATGCTAGACTTTCTTCCAAAAATGTCTCTTGGAGAAGCTGGTTGATGTTCCATAGAGCTCCTTTAGAAAACCAAGGTGACACACTGGTGGAATCACAGAACTAGTTGATGCTGCTTCCATCCTTCTGTGACTTAGGGAAGATGTAGGCTCACTGATCAAGCTAGGCAGGACTACCCCTTCACCACCGCCTCGATGACAGATAAAAGGGACAATTTTATTTGCCTGATCAGAGCTATGTATGTATACATTTCAGTATGTGCTTGCAGGATCACCTCTTTCCCCTTCGGCTGGCTCCCACATTCCCACAGATCCTGAGGTCTTCACAAAGACGCATTTAGAATAGGCACTGGGGACATTTACATCAATGAAAAAGAGAGCTGTGAGTGGCTAACTCAGGGAAATACATATAAATGTCAAGACCGTGGCTTTCTGACACCCAAAGTGCTTTCAAAGAAGGAACAGAAATCTCTTTGAAGAAATTAAGGGAGGGCCTTCCCTGGAGGTGCAGTGGTTAAGAATCCGCCTGCCAATGCAGGGGACATGGGTTCGAGCCCTGGTCCTGGAAGATCCCACATGCTGTGGAGCAACTAAGCCCATGCACCACGACTACTGAAGCCCGTGCACCTAGAGCCTATGCTCCGCAACAAGAGAAGCCACCGCAATGAAAAGCCCGCGCACCGCAACAAAGAGTAGCCCCCACTCACCGCAACTAGAGAAAGCCCGCGTGCAGCAACGAAGACCCAACGAAGCCAAAAATAAATAAATAAATAAATAAACAAAATAAATCTATTAAAAAAAAGATGTTCCTTCAAAAATAAAAGAGAGATTAAGGGGAAAAAATGTTAGATTTAGGAGAAATAACAGTAACATTTACAGGTGAATCAGATGGCTATGTAATAGAAGCTGAATTGGACCTCTGTGCCTGCATTCTTTTAAAATTTGCTTGATGTTAATATAAATAATAAGAATTGATAGTTAATGCTACGTTTTGCCATTTCTAATAAAATTTTTATAATGGAAAAGCCATTATTACCTGCCTAGTGTGTTAATCTATTATCTTGATTTCCCCACACACAGAAGTAGCCTTTGCCAAATGATTAATAGCTTTTATGGTCACAATTAACTGTTATTGAGGCCATGGAACTCAGGAGGAAATGAGAAATCCCTAAAAGGCAGCCTTAAAGCCCATAAAGAGACAGTAACACAGTACATATTGAGTCCGCTTAGACTCTGAGCATGCAGATTAAGGCTCATTTTGTGGTCACCATTAAAAATACAATGCTACAAGCATTCACTTTTAAACAAGGTTTAAAGCAGAGGTGTGCTGGAGACAGCCAGCTTGTACCAGCTCACAAGAAAGACAATTCTATGAATTTCTTTCCAACTCTTCATTCAGCAATGTCAAGTTGGTATGTTGAAATGGACTATGGTGGTAGTATTTACACTATGGAAATTGACAAAAGCTACAAATCAGGACTGTGTTCCTCTCTCTGTTTACCAACACATCCCTACTTAAAAGAGCAAATTTTAAATGATCCTAGAGTTATTCCCCAAAAGACATTTTGAGATTAAAAAAAAGACTGAATAAATGCAACAATTCCCTGAATAAAACACTGCGTCTCATTCCTTAATTTCTTTCTTACTTTATTATTTTATCACCTATAATCTCTGCTTCCTAAAAATTGTATTTTCTCTCAGTCTCACTTTTTTTTTTTTGTGGTACGCGGGCCTCTCACTGTTGTGGCCTCTCCCATTGCGGAGCACAGGCTCCGGATGCACAGGCTCAGCGGCCATGGCTCATGGGCCCAGCCGCTCCACGGCATGTGGGATCTTCCCGGACCGGGGCACGAACCCGCGTCCCCTGCATCGGCAGGCGGACTCTCAACCACTGCGCCACCAGGGAAGCCCCAGTCTCACTTCTTAAATTCCCTGTTGTCTACTGCGTTTTATACATTTATTATTCTTTTCTGAAATATCCGATTTACCTTTACTGATATTTACTTCTTGCTTTTATTAACAGTTATTCATAATCAATTACATTAGATGTAAGTAAGATTCCCCTAAAACAATGTTTCCCATTAAGAGCCTAATGTGGAACAATTTAGCAAGCACATTGTGAATGAGAAAATGAGTAGTGTGGGTAGAAGAAGGAATGAGAGGACTGAGGGATAACAACAATAGTAATAATGGGTAACATATTACCTATCCTATGCCAGACATTGACCTTAAAACTTTTCATTTACTTTGGTATGGATGTAATTATTCACCAGCTAAAAGCAGTCCCTCTAAGATCAGGAACAAGACAATGATGTCTATTCTCGCCAACTTTTATTCAGCATAGTTTTGGAAGTCCTAGCCAAAACTATGGAATCGCTGTCCTAGCCACAGTGATTGGAGAAGGAAAATAAAAGGAAACCCAAATTGGAAAGAAGTAAAACTGTCACTGTTTGCAGATGACGATACTATACATAGAAAAACCTAAAAACCTAAAGAAAAACCTAAAAACCTAAAGATTCAGTAGCATCTTTACTGAATCAGTGAATTCAGTAAAGTTGAAGGATACAAAATTAATAATCAGAAATCTGTTGCATTTCTATACACTAACAACAAAATATCAGAAAGAGAAATTAAGGAAACAATCCCATCTACCATCGCATCAAAAAGAATAAAATATCTAGGAATAAACCTACCTAAGGCGGCAAAAGACCTATACTCCAAAAACTGTAAGACACTGATGAAAGAATCTGAAGATGACACAAACAGATGGAAAGATATACTGTGTTCTTGGATTGGAAGAATTAGTATTGTTAAATGGGGTTATAATGGTTTTTTTTGAGGTTGAACTTCATTTTATTTTTTTAAATTAATTTTTATTGGAGTAGAGTTCCTTTACAATGTTGTGTTAGTTTCTACTGTACATGTGACACAGCAAATGTATGGTCGAACAAAGATTTTAACCCAGCTTTTATTTATGCTTTCTCCAGTGTTTATGATCTCCAGTGATGTGATTGAGCAGATGTGTTATTGCTGAAGGGTATCTCAGTGGATTGTAATATGTGAGAAGAAAGGACATATAAACAGAGAAAGGGTGGTTGACTGCTTTTAAGTGAAGGTAAGATAAATATTTCTTGAACTAACCAGAGGAGAGGAAAAAAATGAAAGAGGTGCAGGCATTTTTATAAAAAGGTGCACTTTCTAATCTGAGTCCTGGAAGTTATTTCAGACTTTGTTGAGCTTTCCAGCAAAAAAGGTTCAACTGCCAGTCTAAAAAAAATTGGATTTAGCATTGAGTCAGTGTCAGGAAAAAGATGGCTCTGAGAAATTTGGATCCCCATGATAAATCAATTATTTGGATTTTTATGTCACTTATTAAGTGTCTGGGGTTCAGTTACTAGAGAATTATGACCTCACAGAGCTCTGTTTGAATTGTCTGGAGTGAGAAAGCTCTAAGCCAGGATCGAGATTACTCTATCTTCCCTTTCTGTCTCAATTTGGGATCATATCCTCCATGGGGCAACTCACCAAACCTGAATTAAATATTCCAAGCTGTGTGGAATTCCTGAGTCCTAGTACTTATCACACTATTGCTGGGCTCCCTTAAATTATAAGACCCATGAAGACAAGAGAGCTATCTGTCTTGCAGATTACTGCATCTGTAGTACCCAGTACAGTGTCTCAATGAACCAATTTTGAATAAATGGATGAAGGAAGGAATAAATGAGGTTTCTGGTGGCCACAAAGTTACTATCTATTATTCTGTTGCAAAACCCAGTTTGGTTGGTCACACCTAGCCCTCTTTATACTTCTAATTTCAATACTATCTACTATTAATCACAAAATTTTGTTAGAGGCAAGTTTAAATAACAAATAGCCTGCTTCAAAAATCAGTTAATTTTATCCTGGCCATTATAGCCATAACATATTTTGGGGGAAATAATGGTATTAAGCATATACAGATCCTCAGTACAATTTCAGCCAGATTAAAAACAGATCAAATATTAGAAAAGAATGAGTGGTTTTAGAAAAAGAACTTTCCCTAATTCCATTCTATTCTTTCTGTCCCCAAAACTTGGCCACATCATAGTTGTCTGGTCTCCAACAAGAGACACTTCATGTAGCATTGTTGATTCACATAAATGCTGCAACATTACTTCCACAGAAAGGCAGCACACTTATTAGGTATAAAAGTAATCGCTGATATTGATCTGGTTTTGGATATACAAAACAAGAAGAAAAATAATATGTTAAAAATCCCCCCCTAAAAAAAGAAAAATAATTTTGAGATTTATCAGGAAAAAAAAATCCCACTAATTTAACAAGGCCTCATTGCAAACTTGTACTTGTCTTCAATCAGCAGATTTGAACCCCCCAAAATGGAGGAACACATAGTTGGCTAGATGGTGCACAGAGGTAGAGAGAATAATGGCCCAACAAAGTTGAAAATTAGGAAAAATGATGTACCTGCAAAATTTGGTCCTGGATAATTTAAGCTGGATTGTATGGCCACCACAAAGAAACTCATAAGGCCAGTAATGGTAAACAGTGAAATAGACAAAAATTTTTCTATTATGAATCAACCATGTTGTATAACTACACAGAAAAGGTCTTAATGAAAATACTTTCAGTAAGATATAATTAAAAGGAGAAAAAATGAAATAATTTCATATCACTCCATGGAATACCACTTGGTGAAATAAACTACATTAATGAAAGTAGCTCTAGAAAATATTTTTCTTGACAATTTCTGTCAACACTGGTATAAACTTAATTATTATGATTGTATTTATAAGTATATATGCAAGACTCAGGAACTAAGTGATCACTTCATGCAGAGATATAGAACTGTATCTATTCTTAGAAACAACAGGAACTTCGTTTTTCATTTTAGCTGATGACAGCAATATTCTTAACTCTTCTGATCTGTAGCTTGTAAAATAGGCATACATATTAGGTTGGCCAAAAAGTTCGTTCAGGTTTTTAAGATGTTATGGAAAAACCTGAACGAACTTTTTGGCCAAACCAATACTTGGCCAATATGTACTGGGTTATCTGAAAGTATTACTGAGTACTGGTACCCCAGTGTATTATATAATTGATGGGGTAGTTGTTTTTTTTGTTTGTTTGTTTTTAAGAAGATGTTGGGGGTAAGAGTTTATTAATTAATTTATTTATTTTGGCTGTGTTGGGTCTTCGTTTCTGTGCGAGGGCTTTCTCTAGTTGTGGCAAGCAGGGGCCACTCTTCATCATGGTGCACGGGTCTCTCACTATCGGGTCTCTCTTGTTGCGGAGCACAGGCTCCAGATGTGCAGGCTCAGTAGTTGTGGCTCATGGGCCCAGTTGCTCCGCGGCATGTGGGATCCTCCCAGACCAGGGCTCGAACCCGTGTCCTGTGCATTAGCAGGCAGATTCTCAACCACTGTGCCACCAGGGAAGCCCGATGGGGTACTTGCTTAAATTCAGAGCCAATTATTTTGTTGAAAGATGATTTAATAACATATGTGGACTTTTCCTCTTTATGGGAAGTAGTAGATTTTGATAGCATCTATCTTTGGTAGATTAACGATAGTGTGAAAGTAACAAGTTGTCCTTGAGGAATCACTCAGATTTGTTGATAAAAGCCCTCAATGGCTCAATCCAGAGATCTAGTATTTCAGAACACATTTTAAAAGTTGAGTTTGTGAATGTACTTAGAGAGTCACGTGGTTTGAGCTCTCCTTGGAGAATCTTCGAAGCCATTTGGTTCTGTGATGTGCTCCTTACAGCCTGGTTGACCAGCGACTGCCAGTAACCTTTTTAACCCGCACAATGTCCATGTGAATCACAGTTCATAAATGTAACGCTAGAAAACATCTACCAAAAAAGCTTTGAAATAGTTAATCTTATTTTACGAACAAGTGAAATGAAGCAATTTGCCTCAAATCACTTAATTTTTTAATGACAGAACGAACACTGGAATCCAGTTATAGTGACTCTTAGTCATAAACTCACTTCAAGAAAATGAATTACATATTCTAATTTTATAATTTGTTTTTCAATTTCTAATACATTTGCCAGTAACTGTTAACTTATAGGTCAAACTCCATCTTCTTTCATAGCTCACCTCCAGATGATGTCACTACAGAATTCAGAATTGAGGAGGAAACTTGCAAGTGCAAAATATATTTTCAAAAAGGGATAAGTCATTGAGAGAGTAATGTATCTACTATACCATCCCTATTTGCATTTTGGAAGAAAGGGGTCCACCCTTCTTTTGCTTGCTTCTTTTGTTTTCCAAATGAGTTAAAGAAAGAGAGCTTCTCTCAGTGAGGCAGGTCAATTCTATCACGTTGTGGAGACTCAGACTGTGCATCATCAATCATCTTAACACTCCCACCTCCCTGAGTCTTTCAATTTCTCCTTCGAGATGTAAGGGTATTTTTACTTCACTTGTTTGGTAGACTACCGTTTGATCTAGGCTCCATGGAACTATCAAAGATAACTATTAGGATCAGCTCCAAGTATTTTCACTAAAATGTTAACTCTTCAATTATGAGAAAATTCATATCAATGAATTCTGTCATATTCAATCTTCTATTGCACACACACAATCAGTCTAAAACTGCTAAAAATCCACTTCATCCGTGTATCCCTGGTTCTGGTTGACATATTAGCAACGTCTGAATCTGAGATGCTGTGTTGGATCTTTTTTCCCCCAGGAGCAGGGTTCGTACTTTGTCATTCAGAACATACTAAGAACTGACCCTGGTTATTGACTTAGAGGCAACAAGAGGCAGAAACCCCCTGCAAGGCACCTGCTTCAATAAGGCCTTCACTTGGTCTCCAGGCCAGGGGTAGCTAATCTCCTCTGGCAAAGAGGGACTCAGGGACTCTCAAGACAAAAAGGTCTTGTACTTAAGCACCCATTCCTCCCCAGGCAAGTCTGAGGGACTGTTTTTTTCCTCCTATCAGGGCTCCGATTTTGACATAGGAAATCTATGGGAATTGTACATTTAGTTTTGTCTGCAGCTTTGCTATGTTGTCATCAGAGCCTGACTTTCAGCACATTGTTCCTTGAGGCTGCACGAGGTACCCTCAAAGCTGCATTTGAGGCCACCTGGCTTCCAGAACATGTCTTAAATTGGCAGTTGACTGCCCGGAAATTGTCACATCTTTCTGTAAGTTCCATCAGAAGCCATGTTACTCCATTATCCTGATGTAGAGCAAGAATTCCTTCATCTTCTAGGGCAGTGCCATGAGCTAGTACCTCCTTCCTGGTAACCCAGCCACTGTGTGCGAGGGATTATTGCCACCTTACTTAATGATTAGTAATATGGTTACTATTACTTTCATTCAGACAAGCAATCCAAATCCTAAAACCCATCTTGAACATCTGTATTTTTAAAATACTTCTAGTACAAATTGTCTTAGTCCATGAGATTTAGTAGAAAATAAAGCCTGAGGAGAGGATTCAAGTGCTAAAACATTATTCGAGTGGTACAAGCCCAGAGAAGAGGAAGGAATGGGAAAGGAAGTGAGGCCAGTGAAGATGCTGTGCAATGAGATGCCTACTGCTTTGCAGTGATGCACGGAATGACACAGCAGATCACAGCAATGTTTGTTCACCACTTGGAAATTCTCAAAGTGTTGCAAGGAGGGATCTTATCTTGCGGAAGAGAAACGAGGAGGAATCTACCTCCTTGGATCCCTCATGTTTCCCACCTCCTATTAATTGCTTCCCTTTGGGGAGAGGTAATGCCCCCAGACCCTTCAACAGGCACAAAGAAACCCAAGTCTCACACCTTGAAGTGTGAGGATTCACCACACTTCAAGAGTCTGGTGTAGGTGAGATGACAACCAAGAAAGAGAGAAAGAAGAAGGCATTTGTGGGAATCTGAGAAGGTTGATGAAGGTTTTGTCCCCAAAGAGTCCACAGTTACCTCTCATTCACCAACCCACCCATGCCCTCCCATCATCAACAGACCTCACCACACATATGGGACCTCCACTTTGTGCATGAGAAAAACAGATGCAGAAGAAAGACAATTCATGCCATGGGGCTTTAGAATCTGGTTGAAGGGAATAAAAGAATTAAGAAGGCCTGCAGTTTTAGATGATACGTAAAACAGAGCATAGATATAGAGTGAAGGGGTAGTGAGAAGTGAGGAGTTTATTAGGGAAAGTTTTATGAATGAAGATTTGATGGGTTTTGGTCTACACATTTTTTTTTTTTTTTTTTTTGCGGTACGCGGGCCTCTCACCGCTGTGGTCTCTCTGGTTGTGGAGCACAGGCTCCGGACGCGCAGGCTCAGCGGCCATGGCTCACGGGCCCAGCCGCTCCGCGGCATATGGGATCCTCCCAGACCGGGGCACAAACCCGTATCCCCTGCATCGGCAGGCGGACTCTCAACCACTGCGCCACCAGGGAGGCCCTACACATTTTTTAAATGCAAAACTTACAAATATGTCTCCTGCCTCTTGTATGTCTTGGTCCCTTCTCATCCCACTATGTGTGTGACACAATTCTCTCTCATATCGTATCAACATGACCAACCACAGTTCAGCCAGTTAATTCAGCAGAGTCCAGGCATCCCAGCATGATTACACATCTTAAGGGTTGATATAGCTGGAGAAGTCTAACTCACTTTTTTGATAGCTACATTATTTAGGTTATCACTGACTGTTCTAACAGTCTTAAAGATAGTCAAAGGTATCAATGAATGCAGAGATTTATAGAGAAATTTTTAATGAGAATAAAAACTGCAAGAGAAAAAGGTAATGAACAGAATTGATCATGCCAGGGAAAACATTATCTTCACAATTTATGTAACTGTGAAATACTTCATTCGCATTCAAATCACACTTTTAATTCATAAACACTGAACACAATTTATATAAACTGAATTTATCTTAAAATATTATGCTATTAATAGGCAAATTGGTTACCAAATGTATTAAGTGCATAAAGACGATTACTTTCCTAAAGCAGATGCATAACAGATGATGCAAAGATTCTTTATTACATTGCTTCTTGTAAATTTTTCTCAACAAAATGGGCTTTACTAAAGTTTTGAATGTACAATATTTGAAACCTACAACATGTCATACCCAGATGAAGATCACACACTAATGGAAGATATTTACTAAGAACACAGTATAACAATTTAAAATTGCTTTGAATAGCAAATTTTTTGTGCTTCTATTTTGTATGACTACTCTACACTCACGCATGCACACACACACACACCACCCCCTATACATCTGTATGTCATAAATCATGAATCGCGGCTGTGTTTAATAATGCCAACCTGATTGTGGGATACATTTTTTGGATCATCTAATTCCTCTTCTTTTTGTAAAGACAATTAATATAAATAGAAACAATCACATTTCAATTTTACACTATATGAGTTAAATAACGTGGTCCCCAAAGATTACATTTCTATGTGTTCTACATAGTGACTACATGCCAGTTAGGCTAAAACAGGTAATATACATGATACCTTGTATTGTTTAAGATTCCACTCTGATAGTTAAGCTCTCTTTTTCCAATTCAAACCGTTGTTGGTCTGACTTTTGCCACTCTGTGCCAAAAAGATTTAAGGGCTATTTGGGGACAATTTGGTTAATAGAAATATGTAGGTCCTCTCTAATATGTATGGTTTTAAGCCTTACTTATAATTAAGTGTAAATCTTTATTGGTTTGTAAGTACAGGATATTTATTTCTATCTCTAACCAGTTTCTGTTCTCTGCAGTGAAAGTTTTGAACCTTGATAAGTAACCCTCCCATATTGTTTTGATCAATTTAATTTCTACATTTTAAACAAGATTTTTGTTGTTGAAAACAACTGACAAAGCCTTCCAGCAAGTTCATCTAGAGTGGGGGCTCTTGCCCATGCTGGGTCAGCAGACCCCTTAGGCAGACTAGTAAAGTTCGTGGATTCCAACACAGAATAATGCTGATATACAGATATCAAAATATTATATAAAAATGTATGTTTATTACATTAAATAACAAGCTTTCATGGCAGGCTAATAACTACTGTAAATTTTAGATAGGAATATAAACTATATTTTGAGATATCTATAACAACTATAATGTCACATGAAAATAATCTGGTCTCTGTTGGTGCTAATCACAGGGACTGTTAATACTACTTTGTTTAGTGGTCAACAATCAGAATTAACAGAAAAGCTGCATGATTTCAATTAACTCAGCTATAATCCAGCTATAATTCACTAATATATCATGAGAATTTAGTAAGATGTCTCCTGAAATTATGTCTTTCAGTGGAGATTTGATTTCTCATATTCCACAGGGAGTTCTGGAGAATAGAAGACATTCAAAGTATTTTTGCATGCCTGTGTTCTGTGGAGGAATTGTTGTCTTTCAAACAACTCCAATTTGCAAGTTGTAAAGTCTTTAGGAAGAGTATGTGTGATAAGATTACTTCTGCTTTATGCAAAGTGTAGCAACATGGTACTTAGAAAACAGGATAAACACTGTTCATGAAACACTTAGATAAATACAAGGCTTCAATGACAAAATAAATGTATCCTTCGGTATTAACATAAAATAGGTGTAACCACAAAATTATAGGTGCATCTAATATTATTGTGTAATTTTAATAAATACAAGTCAAACTGGCAGTGCTATTTGTCTTTTAAAATAAACATTAACTTTACAGTCTCCATTTCCAAGTTTTCCCAGTGCTAGTCCCTAAGTGCTTACATCATAAAAATAATTTGATTTATATTAAAAAAAACCATCCAACCAGCTAGTATATCAGTGTTACCCAGCCTGTGAATCACTGAGACATATTTCATTTGAACATACATCCATCAAATTAGCTCCATATGTCAATGCAAGAAGCATTAACTTTCACATGGAGAGAGGATTCTATAAAACCATCACTGACAAGGTAGTTTCACAGCTCTTATTTTTATGTGAAGCTGAAAAGCTAATTTAAATGAATACTAGAGAAGCTTAGTTTTACTGAATATGTGTGATATATAGTACATACGGCTTTAGCCTAACTTCCAGATTGGGTAAAAACAAAAAAAGGGCACTAGGTATATTATCCCCATTACTCATAATAATTTTAATTGCATGCAATATGTAGTTTTGAATTAAGCTAACTTTCCTAAGAAGCATATTCAACCTTAAAGTGCATGTGCAGTCATGCATGAGTATGTATGAATGTATGTACAGACGTATGTTCACAGGTGAGTCCATGTTGAGAGTACATGGAAGTGCAGGGGTCTGTGTCTAATAGTGAATGCATGTGTGACAGTGGGTGTGTGTAGGTATCTAATGAAGGGGATGTGTGACGGAGTAACTTGCAGGAGATACACGAGAGGGAGAGAGGCACGAGGCAGGGGTATTCACGATGCAGACTTCTGAGAGGGATGAGGGGGGGAACTGCGGATTTATAAGGGGGGCATGTGAGAGAGGATTTGAGAACTCCTGAGGGCCACAAGTAATAAATACCTACATGGGAATTGAGGGATGTGGGGGAGGGGAGAAGGGGGGGCAAAAGGTGTGTGTGGGGGAAGGTGTGGGGGGAAGGTGTGTGGGGGAAGGTGTGTGTGGGGGGAAGGTGTGGGGGGAAGGTGTGGGGGGGAAGGTGTGTGTGGGGGAAGGTGTGTGTGTGGGGGGAAGGTGTGGGGGGAAGGTGTGGGGGGGAAGGTGTGTGAGGGGGGAAGGTGTGTGTGGGGGGGAAGGTGTGTGGGGAGGGAAGGTGTGTGTGGGGGGGAAGGTGTGTGGGGGGGGAAGGTGTGTGGGGGGAAGGTGTGTGTGGGGGGGAAGGTGTGTGGGGGGGGAAGGTGTGTGTGGGGGGGAAGGTGTGTGGGGAGGGAAGGTGTGTGGGGGGGGAAGGTGTGTGGGGGGAAGGTGTGTGTGTGGGGGAAGGTGTGTGTGTGGGGAAGGTGTGGGGGGAAGGTGTGGGGGGGAAGGTGTGGGGGGGAAGGTGTGTGTGGGGGGGAAGGTGTGTGGGGGAAGGTGTGTGTGGGGGGAAGGTGTGGGGGGAAGGTGTGGGGGGGAAGGTGTGGGGGGGAAGGTGTGTGTGGGGGGGAAGGTGTGTGGGGGAAGGTGTGTGTGGGGGGGAAGGTGTGTGGGGGAAGGTGTGTGTGGGGGGGAAGGTGTGTGGGGAGGGAAGGTGTGTGGGGGGGAAGGTGTGTGAGGGGGGAAGGTGTGGGGGGGGGAAGGTGTGTGTGGGGGGAAGGTGTGTGAGGGGGGAAGGTGTGTGGGGGGAAGGTGTGTGGGGGAAGGTGTGTGAGGGGGGAAGGTGTGTGAGGGGGGAAGGTGTGTGTGGGGGGAAGGTGTGGGGGGAAGGTGTGTGGGGGAAGGTGTGTGTGGGGGGAAGGTGTGGGGGGAAGGTGTGGGGGGGAAGGTGTGTGTGGGGGAAGGTGTGTGTGTGGGGGGAAGGTGTGGGGGGAAGGTGTGGGGGGGAAGGTGTGTGAGGGGGGAAGGTGTGTGTGGGGGGGAAGGTGTGTGGGGAGGGAAGGTGTGTGGGGGGGGAAGGTGTGTGGGGGGAAGGTGTGTGTGTGGGGGAAGGTGTGTGTGTGGGGAAGGTGTGGGGGGAAGGTGTGGGGGGGAAGGTGTGGGGGGGAAGGTGTGTGTGGGGGGGAAGGTGTGTGGGGGAAGGTGTGTGTGGGGGGAAGGTGTGGGGGGAAGGTGTGGGGGGGAAGGTGTGGGGGGGAAGGTGTGTGTGGGGGGGAAGGTGTGTGGGGGAAGGTGTGTGTGGGGGGGAAGGTGTGTGGGGGAAGGTGTGTGTGGGGGGGAAGGTGTGTGGGGAGGGAAGGTGTGTGGGGGGGAAGGTGTGTGTGTGGGGGAAGGTGTGGGGGGGAAGGTGTGTGTGGGGGGGAAGGTGTGGGGGGGGAAGGTGTGTGTGGGGGGGAAGGTGTGGGGGGGGAAGGTGTGTGTGGGGGGGAAGGTGTGTGAGGGGGGAAGGTGTGGGGGGAAGGTGTGGGGGGGAAGGTGTGTGAGGGGGGAAGGTGTGTGTGGGGGGAAGGTGTGTGTGGGGGAAGGTGTGTGTGTGGGGGGAAGGTGTGGGGGGAAGGTGTGGGGGGGAAGGTGTGTGAGGGGGGAAGGTGTGTGTGGGGGGAAGGTGTGTGTGGGGGAAGGTGTGTGTGTGGGGGGAAGGTGTGGGGGGGAAGGTGTGTGTGGGGGAAGGTGTGGGGGGAAGGTGTGGGGGGAAGGTGTGGGGGGGAAGGTGTGTGTGGGGGGAAGGTGTGTGTGGGGGAAGGTGTGTGTGTGGGGGGAAGGTGTGGGGGGAAGGTGTGGGGGGGAAGGTGTGTGAGGGGGGAAGGTGTGTGGGGGGGGAAGGTGTGTGTGGGGGGAAGGTGTGTGTGGGGGGAAGGTGTGGGGGGGGAAGGTGTGTGAGGGGGGAAGGTGTGTGTGTGGGGAAGGTGTGTGGGGAAGGTGTGTGGGGGGGGAAGGTGTGTGGGGGGGGAAGGTGTGGGGGGGGAAGGTGTGTGAGGGGGGAAGGTGTGGGGGGGGGAAGGTGTGTGTGGGGGGAAGGTGTGTGTGGGGGGAAGGTGTGTGTGGGGGGAAGGTGTGTGGGGGAAGGTGTGTGTGGGGGGGAAGGTGTGTGTGGGGGGAAGGTGTGGGGGGGGAAGGTGTGTGGGGGAAGGTGTGTGTGGGGGGGAAGGTGTGTGGGGGGGGAAGGTGTGTGGGGGGAAGGTGTGTGTGTGGGGGAAGGTGTGTGTGTGGGGAAGGTGTGGGGGGGGGAAGGTGTGTGGGGGGGGAAGGTGTGGGGGGGAAGGTGTGTGTGGGGGGAAGGTGTGTGTGGGGGGAAGGTGTGTGTGGGGGGAAGGTGTGGGGGGGGAAGGTGTGTGAGGGGGGAAGGTGTGTGTGTGGGGAAGGTGTGTGGGGGGGGAAGGTGTGGGGGGGGGAAGGTGTGGGGGGGGAAGGTGTGTGTGGGGGGAAGGTGTGTGTGGGGGAAGGTGTGTGGGGGGAAGGTGTGTGTGTGGGGAAGGTGTGTGGGGGGGGAAGGTGTGTGGGGGGGGAAGGTGTGTGTGGGGGGAAGGTGTGTGTGTGGGGAAGGTGTGGGGGGGGGGAAGGTGTGTGGGGGGGGAAGGTGTGGGGGGGGGAAGGTGTGTGTGGGGGGAAGGTGTGTGTGGGGGGAAGGTGTGTGTGGGGGGAAGGTGTGGGGGGGGAAGGTGTGTGAGGGGGGAAGGTGTGTGTGTGGGGAAGGTGTGGGGGGGGAAGGTGTGTGGGGGAAGGTGTGTGTGGGGGGAAGGTGTGTGTGTGGGGGAAGGTGTGTGTGGGGGGGAAGGTGTGTGGGGGGGGAAGGTGTGTGTGGGGGGGAAGGTGTGTGGGGGAAGGTGTGTGTGGGGGGGAAGGTGTGTGGGGAGGGAAGGTGTGTGGGGGGAAGGTGTGTGGGGGGGAAGGTGTGTGGGGGGAAGGTGTGTGGGGGGGAAGGTGTGTGGGGGGAAGGTGTGTGGGGAGGGAAGGTGTGTGTGGGGGAAGGTGTGTGTTGGGGGGAAGGTGTGTGGGGGAAGGTGTGTGTGGGGGGGAAGGTGTGTGGGGGAAGGTGTGTGTGGGGGGGAAGGTGTGTGTGGGGGGGAAGGTGTGTGGGGGGGGAAGGTGTGTGTGGGGGGGAAGGTGTGTGGGGGAAGGTGTGTGTGGGGAGGGAAGGTGTGTGGGGGGAAGGTGTGTGGGGGGGAAGGTGTGTGGGGGGAAGGTGTGTGAGGGGGGAAGGTGTGTGTGTGGGGAAGGTGTGTGGGGGGGGAAGGTGTGGGGGGGGGGAAGGTGTGGGGGGGGAAGGTGTGTGTGGGGGGAAGGTGTGTGTGGGGGAAGGTGTGTGGGGGGAAGGTGTGTGTGTGGGGAAGGTGTGGGGGGGGGGAAGGTGTGTGGGGGGGGAAGGTGTGTGTGGGGGGAAGGTGTGTGTGTGGGGAAGGTGTGGGGGGGGGGAAGGTGTGTGGGGGGGGAAGGTGTGGGGGGGGGAAGGTGTGTGTGGGGGGAAGGTGTGTGTGGGGGGAAGGTGTGTGTGGGGGGAAGGTGTGGGGGGGGAAGGTGTGTGAGGGGGGAAGGTGTGTGTGTGGGGAAGGTGTGGGGGGGGAAGGTGTGTGGGGGAAGGTGTGTGTGGGGGGAAGGTGTGTGTGTGGGGGAAGGTGTGTGTGGGGGGGAAGGTGTGTGGGGGGGGGAAGGTGTGTGTGGGGGGGAAGGTGTGTGGGGGAAGGTGTGTGTGGGGGGGAAGGTGTGTGGGGAGGGAAGGTGTGTGGGGGGAAGGTGTGTGGGGGGGAAGGTGTGTGGGGGGAAGGTGTGTGGGGGGGAAGGTGTGTGGGGGGAAGGTGTGTGGGGAGGGAAGGTGTGTGTGGGGGAAGGTGTGTGTTGGGGGGAAGGTGTGTGGGGGAAGGTGTGTGTGGGGGGGAAGGTGTGTGGGGGAAGGTGTGTGTGGGGGGGAAGGTGTGTGTGGGGGGGAAGGTGTGTGGGGGGGGAAGGTGTGTGTGGGGGGGAAGGTGTGTGGGGGAAGGTGTGTGTGGGGGGGAAGGTGTGTGGGGAGGGAAGGTGTGTGGGGGGAAGGTGTGTGGGGGGGAAGGTGTGTGGGGGGAAGGTGTGTGGGGGGAAGGTGTGTGTGGGGGGGAAGGTGTGTGGGGAGGGAAGGTGTGTGTGGGGGAAGGTGTGTGGGGGGGAAGGTGTGTGGGGGGGAAGGTGTGTGTGGGGGGAAGGTGTGTGGGGGGAAGGTGTGTGAGGGGGGAAGGTGTGTGGGGGGGAAGGTGTGGGGGGGAAGGTGTGTGTGGGGGGAAGGTGTGTGAGGGGGGAAGGTGTGTGGGGGGGAAGGTGTGTGTGGGGGGAAGGTGTGTGAGGGGGGAAGGTGTGTGAGGGGGGAAGGTGTGTGGGGGGGGAAGGTGTGTGAGGGGGGAAGGTGTGTGAGGGGGGAAGGTGTGTGTGGGGGGAAGGTGTGGGGGGGGAAGGTGTGGGGGGGAAGGTGTGTGATGGGGGAAGGTGTGTGGGGGGGGTTGAAGGGAGGTTTGGAAGGAAGCTGTGTCGGTGCAGAAGGTTTGGGGGAAAAGGTAGGGAGAAGTGTGAGCGCATGTGTTGTGCTGTGCTTCATGGGTGTGTGTTGTACACCTGGGCCTGCCTTAGCAGTAATTATTTAATCCTAGTGGAGAGGAATTCCCAGCTTAATTGCCAAGGAAGTTGATGGAGAGATTGGGATGGAAGGCAAGTACCAAAGAGAGTTTCAACAGCTTGAAAACTTCACCTGAGCCTGGTTCTCCATCACTCCTCACCTTGAATTTACACGCTGTATCTAGCACCAGCACTGATAAACTGTCCTCTGCTTAAAATCATATACTATTAAGGATTGAAGGTCATTACTTCAAATCCTCAGTTTGGCAGTGATGCTAACGAAGTTCCCAGAAGTTTTAGTTCATGACTCAAACTTTTCCTTTTCCCTTCAGGCTTAGTCGGTACTTGTATTCAGTGTGATCTTGGTCAGGTACCACAGACCACTGACGACCATGCATTTGTGGTAAGAAAATTAACTGTATCCCAGAGAAACATTTCTGGAAGATAACCTGCCATAGGAGCTGAATAAACTTCAGCTCTGAGAGGGTCATACAGACAGAAGACATAGCCATGGGCTACAGATAAATAGGGCCCTGTGGGTTTTTCAGGACAGAGAATTAAATCAAGCATATCAGCTCTTTTGACTCTAATCCCTTGCTTTTTTCAACTGACTTCCCTATATTTTGAACTCTTGAATCTTTACTTTTCACCCTCAATTGTCAATCTTGATAATATTTGACTTGTGGACTCTAGGTAGTAAACCAAACCTTAATTAATCTCAATACAATTGCCCTAAATGCAATTTTAGAAATATTTACCATTTTCCATTTTTTGAGTATTTTATAAACATATTTATTTACAAGCAACTCATTTTTATTAAGCAATTTGGTGGCTTAAACTATGTCCTTAAAAGGAACAAAAGAAAGCACCCCAGACTCAAGCCTCATTTCTTTTTTTATCGACCTCCTTCCTAGGTGATCTTATCCAGGATCATGGCTTCAACTATCACCTCCTGATTCACAACTACAAATATTATATCCAAGTTCATGTATCCTCAAACTCAGTCTCTGATATCTCCTACTGAATGTCCAAATGTTACCTCAAACTTGGGCTTACATGTTCAAAGGGAACAAAAGAAATTTGAATAAATAACCAGCTGCCTCTCACCCTTCCACTGTCACTCGAGCAACTTTTATCCTTCTGGAAATACATGCATGCAATAGGACACACGGACACACACACACACACACACTGTGGTAGGCAGCCTCTATGAGAGTCCCAAATGATGCCGTCTTCTGATACCCAAAGCCTTTTGTAATTCCCACCACTTGACACTCCTGTTTCTAATAAATAGAACACATCAACTTTAAAGATGCTAACCTGGGTTTTGCTAGCAGACTCTCCCTCTTGCTGGATTTGATGACGCAGAAGGAGAGAAAAGCCATGTGACCAGTAGCTGAGGGCCGTCTGCAGCCAATAGCCAGTGAGGAGCTGAGGCCCTCAGCAACCCTTGAGGAGGTGAATCCTGACAACAGGCTTGTAAATGAGCTTGGGAGGAGATCCCTCCCCAGTGAAGCCTTCAGGGGAGACCCCAGCCCTACTTGGCATCTTCACTGGAGGCTTGTGAGAGACCCTGAAGCAGAGAATCTGTATCCGTATTCCTGACTCACAGAAACAAGCTAGCAGCTTAAAACAACAAGCAAATGTTAACTTTGAGGGTGATTTACTACGTAGCAATAGATAAAAAAGGACACATGTACATGAGTTAGGATAAATTTGAATATATTTTATGTACTGTTCTGTACTTTACTTTCATTTATGTAACATATTTATTGAGGATTAAGTGAAAGAAGTGAGAAAAATTACATGAGTTCAAAATAAGTATGCTAGCCAAGGTAGCTAACTATGAATAGTTAGCCTCAGTTCTGTTACCACCTCCACTGTCCCCATGACACCTGCTGTACCAATGGTTCCCACAGCTGTCACCATTACTATTGGGTTAGCCAAAAAGTTCACTTGGGTTTTTCCATAACATCTTCCATACAATGGCTGTGCCTACAACCAGAACTTGGTTAGACTCATTCCTGCCTCAGGGCCTTGGCATCTGCTCTTCTATTGCCTGAAATTATCTTATTAGCCCTGGAATTATCTACATGGCATGTTGTCTCATTTTACTCAGATTTCAGTCCAAATATTAACTCTTCAGGGAAGCCTTCTGTCCACCCTATCTGCAACAGCACTGTCACTCTAATATCTGTGCCCTGTTTTTTTTTTTTTTTTTTAATTTCATACTGTATGTCATTCATTAGTGAGAAAGTTAAAAGCAGCCCCTGACTTCCAGGAGCTGGTCTGACTTCACAGCTGGGCCTTGATGGTCCCCTGCCCAACGTCAACTATCTCACAGGACACCACCCTCACACAAGGCCACCTCGTGACTGTGACAAAATGTGACCGCCCCCCCAATACTATTTTGTAATAGTGCCTAAGCACGGGCAGAAAACACTGCGAACCAAAAAACATCCCCAACTTCCCTCTCTCCCAGCTGAAATGAATGATCCCTGCTACTTTACCGATCCCAGCACTGGCCTCTCTCTGTTCTTCACTCCCAGGCAAGATTGATTCAAAACCATAGAATTCCCTGCATTTCTTGACAGCATCCAAGCCAGAGCAAAGCCCCACTTTCTGGAAACTTCCCCCAAATTATCTAACACCAACTCAAATTCTACAGTCCTTTCTAACTTCTTGTTACTGAGACACCCTGTTCCCTTATAGAGTGTGTTGTCCTTTGTTGCAACGAGTGATAGATCCAGCTTTACTTAATTAACGGTCTGTTGGTGGTGGTATGTGGTTAGAGGACATTGATATTAGCTAAGGTAGCTATTACACTTAGTTATTATTGGTTAATTGTAAGCTCTGAAAAGGTGGGAACTTTTTGCTCTTTGTTTTCACTAACACTATCTCCACGACCTAAAACAGAGCCTGGCGTGGGTTCAGGGATCAATACCTTTTTGCTCAGCCATTGAAAGAAGTACTCCTCCCCCTAAAACATGGGCTGTGAAAGAATCAGGAACGAACAGAGTTTGGAGGACCCCTTATCTCTTTTGGATAAGATCCCTTCCCAACTGACTTTGTATTATTTAACTCAGAAATTGAGAAACTAGGGTAGATTTTCTTCTTAGGTATATTGTAGGGACACAGAAATTTATCTCTTCTTTAACTTCTCTTTAATAGACAGTAGAAACAAAAATATCAATACAAAGCAACAGTTTTTGGAAACAAATAATTAGACCTATGGGCCAAAGAGGTACAGTTTGCTTCCCAGATAAAACTGAAATAAAGTTATGGATTCTACCATGGATCATGACCTCCTTTCAGACGTGAACAAGAAGACTGTAATTATTCTGGGGCTACAAGTTTCAAACAGTTTCTACTAACAATACTGGCAACCGTGGTAATAGATGGCTTCATGACTCTCAAGGGTTTGGAAGCATAAATAATTCTTTTTCCTTAGTCTACTCTATTTCTGATGAAGTCGCATACTTTCCTTCTGAAGATCTTAATTTAGACATCAACCCTACTGTCTTCATTAATATCTTCACTATTGCAAGGCACTTATTTACATCTTATCGACATAATTACAGCTGATGTTCTCTTCAGCTTATCTCTTTATTTTTTAAGTTGCTAAGACATTCTATAGGAAAGTGAAGTAGCTTTTGATAAATCACAGTACTTTCTTCAACATCAGTTAGATTAGCAAAGAAGAGATTTCATTGAAGAGAAATGGCACCTACAGCTGAGTATTAGTGCCACGAGCAAGGACCTAGTTTAAGTGACGTTCTATCTTCTGGCACTGTCTACTTCCCCAGGATCACACTGCCATTACTACACCACAATGTCCTTTATCCTTGTACATGGCACAGCAAGTGTTGGAAAATAGCGGTACAAATAATTGTAGCCATCCAGGACACGTACAAGATGTTTGAATTTTTTCTTGGCATTGAAACCCAACATGCTGACCAAAAGACTTGAAAAGCTACTGTATGATATTTCTTAGAAGCTCATTTATTTTCCATTTCATTTGTGGTTGTACGTGTACTATTGGCATTCATTGTGATTTTTAAAAAAACCCACAATAACAAGCATGCTTACTTTCTTCTGTTTTTGCACTTTAAGTCTGAAAGGCAGATTTTTATGCACCCCCATCAGAAACATTTACCCCCTGCGCTGGGGATGCAATTTCTTGGTTATTATATGCAGTTTCATCTCCCTTGTTTCCACCGTGGTAACTGCTAGCACACTGAAATCCTAGTTACATATTGCATTGCAGTAACTAGGAGATGCTAGGCTGGAGAGTTTTTAGTGCTACCATTGTTGTCTTGGATTACACCATGAATGCCAGACCATCTGTCAGGGAATCGCTGCCAACAGTGGATATTTATCTGGCTTCTCTGTCAATTTAAGAGGGCTTAGCAAGTTGGCCACCTGCCAGCAGCTACAGAACCAACCTTCGGAGAGATGACTGCTGAGGAAATGACTGAAACTGTACAATTTTCATCTCCCTTTTCATTTCTCCTATTTTTCCACGTCTGCACATAATGAAAGGGGAACTGACTCAACAACCCATGCCCTCCCCCCCCCACTGCCCCGGCTCTTCCACGTTCACTCCTGATTCTCTCTCTTTCTTTCCATCACTTTCTTCCTGTCCAAATCCCATCCCTCCTTTGGGGCCAGCTGAAATTAAAACCACCAGTGGAATAAAAAATATCTCCTCTACCTTCTGTGTTCTTCTTGGCCTTTGGCCCAACACATTTATCAAGCATCTATCACATATCACGTTATTGCCAGAAACCTAATAGATTGTGCAAAGCAACATATCAGGAATGTAAAAGCCTCTGTAACTCACTAATCTTCTAGCAAGTGTCTAGTCCATGATATCCACTAATTAGTTACTTTAAACAATTGGAATGAAGAGGCAAATCTCTAACCAAATTTAGGGTTAGTAGATATGCTTGTGAGAAGCACTTGCTGAGATTTTCCGAGTGGGCCACACTTGCAGATAATAAAGACAAGTCAGATGCAGGAGATTAAAGTCCAGCATGAGAGTCAGGCAATCCTATCTCAGTGTAGTAGGTTTATTTCCAATGAGCAATAGGGGAAGGTGAAGGAAAACTTCCAAATGAATGATTTGAACTAAGGTGCATAGATGAATTGCTTATTTTTTTCTCACGAAACACAGATAGAAAAAAACGAAGTTACCTTTAACTAAAAGCCTCACAAAATGGTCCTATTTTAATTAACTCTAGCAGGCAGAAAATGAGTTACAGTTTGTTTTTCTCTGGAATGTTCCTGCTACCTATGGTTGAAAAATATGGCTGTAATTTTGGCACAATGTTTTTGGCAAAAAGAAAAAGTTTCAAAAGAAAATGGAAGAGCTATTAGATTTGTTTTTATTATCTTAGGAGAACAGCTTTCCAAATGTCCCCTAAGCATAATTATTTCACCTGAAAACTTGGAGCCTCTCTCTAGGGTTAGGTAAATGACTGCAGAGGAATAAAAGGGGGGACCAATCAATCAGGAGAGGTCAAGGGTTGTCAGAAATTGTAATGGCCACTGCGGGATCCAACTGGCTTGCAGGCTGGGTGCTCAGACAAAGCCCATGTTGTCAGCTTTGCTTGTGGTTCAAGAGATTCTGCAGAGGACAGTCACTGTGGCCAGTAACAACAGTGAGGTCGTGTGTGTGTATGCGAGTATGAGCATCCCTAAGAACATGGGCTGCCATACTTGACTGCATGTTGGAATCTCACAAGGAGTTTTTAAAAATACCAGTTCATGGGTCTCACCCCAGGGATTCTGATTTGATTGGTCTAGAGTGCAGCCTAAGCTTTTGGATTTTTTTAAAAGATCCACAAAGTTTTAGAAACACTGCCATAAAGATAAAATGACTCGACATAGTATTAGAGACAGCCACAGTAATTATGAAAACAGATCAGAATAGAGCACAAATTGGGAATCCCAGTATATCAAATTTGTGTGGAAAATTGAGGTGCAAGAATATACAGTTGGACACAACATTGTAAAACAACTATATCCCAATTTTAAAAAAAGAATATACAGTTGGCAAATAAGTCTCCCTATGGAATTTGTAGAGGACTTTTAAAAGAGGGGGATATGATATTTGTCTTTGTCTGGCTTACTTCACTTAGTACGATGATCTCTAGGTCCATCCATGTTGCTGCAAATGACGTTATTTCATTCTTTTTTATGGCTGAGTAATATCCCATTGTATGTACATATATATTACATATATATTACATATATACACAAAGACAAATATATGATATCACATGTAGAATCTAAAAAATGATACAAATGAACTTATTTATGAAACAGAAATAGACTCACAGACATAGAAACAAACTTATGGTTATCAAAGGGGAAGCGGGGGTGGATAAATTGGGAATTTGGGATTAACAGATACACACTACTATACATACAATAGATAAGTAACAAGGACCTAATGTATAGCACAGGGAACTATAGTCAATATCTTGTAATAACCTATAATAGAAAAGAACCTGAAAAAGAATATATATATATTATATATATATATGGATCACTTTGCTGTATACCTGAATTATTGTAAATCAACTATACTTCACTTTTCTAAAAAAGCAAAATAAATAAATAAATAAGGA
Organism: Hyperoodon ampullatus; assembly: GCF_949752795.1. Classification (NCBI taxonomy): domain Eukaryota; kingdom Metazoa; phylum Chordata; class Mammalia; order Artiodactyla; family Ziphiidae; genus Hyperoodon; species Hyperoodon ampullatus. The sequence continues at coordinate 11,706,465 of NC_136931.1, forward strand.
TAAAATAAAATAATTAAGGGGGGGATAAGATACCTAAAAGAGTCATGGTCAATCATGGAGAAAATACAGAAGGTGTGAAAGACCCTGTGGCCAGGAGTTAAGAACCGGAATGAGACTGGTCAAAGGTTCCAATGAGGAATGGTCAAAGATTTAAGAAAGGACAGCTGTGAAGGGCCCTGGGAGAAGTGCACCAGTTCCTCACTGGTAGCAGTGTGGGGTCACTACTTTATCAGACTTCAGGAGTATAAATGTATCACACAGGTCTCTCGGCAAATATACCCATCCATCACCTACCACCGATGTCACTGAGTATTTCTTAGCTAATTATCTGTTAGCTTGTAAAGTCCTAAGTTAATTAATTCTTTGAGAAATGTTAAGCCAGATATACCTGAATCTTATATACGGCCAACCTTTGGAAGGTCACAAGAAAAAAACATCCATTTGAGGACTATTATGCTGGTCATACCCAGATGGAAAATACTACACAAATGTCAGCAAATCCTGCCACAGTTTTAGACCACAAGGACAAAGGTCACTTCATGTTAAGACACTGTTTTATCTTTTTCACTCTAGATCCATTTGTAAAAATCTGCATTTTTACCTATGAATTTGAGGTTTCACAAGAGAATGAACATTTATAAAGATGTCCAGCAATGACCAACATGAACTAAGACTCCAACTGAGGGAGGCTGAAGCTCTATAGGGACTTGGGTTTAGTTCTGGCAGGAAAAAAAAAAAAAATTAAACTTTTTTTTTCAAAAAAATAAGTGTTTAAATGTCATAAAACGTCAAGACTTTTGCACCCATTTGAACCATAACATGCAATTGGCTGAGGAGACTCGCTGTGTTCTGTTTCCCAAGCAGAGAAAATATACGGCAAGAGCAAACCAATAAGGCTACAGCAGAAACTTCCCATCGCGTGAAATGATACACATCCCTCCCAAATTCATTCCACCCAGGGATTTCAAAGATCTAAAATCCCAAGGAGTTTTCGTTCAAATATTTTAACAGGTTCAGTTTAAATTTTCTTTCCCCCCATCGGCTGGATTTCAAGACCTAGATGTCAATCAGGGCTCTGCTCTCCCTCACACAAAGCCTCGTGGGAGAAGGGATACGGAGTCTCACACAGGATTTACTTCAATAAAATTCTCTATTTGTGCAGTGTTGACAGGATTCTGGTATTTGTGTTCCCTCCCAACTGGTTGTTCAAAAAACAGTCGTGGGCATGTACACACTCAGTTTAAAACCTCACTATACAAAATGTGGTCCATGGAAAAGCAACACAGGCATCCTTGGCAGCTTGAGAAATGCAAACTCCCAGAGTAAACCTCAGACTGGCTGAATCAAAAAGGGCTTTAACAAGATTCTTGGTGTTCTGTACCCAGGTTCAAATGGACAATCACGGCTCTAGATGACTTCCCCTTCAGTTTTTTCTGAGCACTTACCATTTGCTGATTCCATATATTTAAAGTTTATGTTCATTTTTTTAAGTCTTCACTTCACCAACACTGATTTTTGGAAAAAAATTCACACTAGGCAAAGCAAACAAATTAATAAATGATTTCCAGCTGTTCTATTTCTGTTTTAGCTGCTGGTTATCTCATACAGCTCTCCTACACCCCTACATACCCTCATATTCCCCTACAGTCTAATTATCATTCTCATGAAAACATTATCTCCCTTATCACATCGCCATTCTCACGACTCTGAATACCCAGTTTTACATTTAAAACATACTAGGGCTGCCCGGGTGGTGCAGTGGTTAAGAATCTACCTGCCAAAGCAGGGGACACAGGTTCGATCCCTGGTCTGGGAAGATCCCACATGCTGTGGAGCAACTAAGCCCGTGCACCACAACTACTGAGCCTGTGCTCTGGAGCCCGTGAGCCACAACTACCGAGCCCACATGCCACAACTACTGAAGCCCGGGCGCCTAGAGCCCGTGCTCTGCAACAAGAGACACCACTGCAATGAGAAGCCCGAGCACCGGAACAAAGAGTAGCCCCCGCTCACCGCAACTAGAGAAAGCCCAGCGCAGCAACCAAGACCCAACACAGCCAAAAATAAATAAATAAATAAATTTACTAAAAAAAACATGCTTATTGGATTCTTTCATCATGATTGACCTACAGCAATTAAAAACCAATTGATCTAAAATTATCTTCTGCATTTAAGACGCTTTGGAATAAAAAGAATAATTACAACAAAAGAGCTTCTCATGTGATTCTAATGACTAGAACACTGATAAATTCTGAGTATATTAAATAGTTTTTCCCTCCTTTTGAAATAGGCATCCAACTTTTTGAAATGTTACCATTAGCCTCAATGTGTATTTATGTTACATCTCAACAGGTTTCTTTGCAACACATTTTAAAATTCTCAATTTGGAGGAGATGTTTTTTTCTTGGTGGGTTGCAGGGGGAACCATGTTTTAGCAGGCTAACAAGTACATAAATTTACCACTGAATTAAAAGTCAGAAGCCCTGTAAATTCTAATTTACAATACTGAGAATTCCAATTTTCCAAATAACTTTGGAAAACATATTTGGATATTGGACTTTAGCTTCTTTTTTTTTTTTTTTTTTTTTTTTTGCGGTATGCGGGCCTCTCACTGTTGTGGCCTTCTTTTTTAAAATGTTTTTTTAAAAACCTTATTCGTTGTGCAAATACATCATGGTAAATAATTTAACTGCTTAATTATAATAAAAAAATAAATATTTTGCTACAACACCACTATGAGAGCATATTTGCCTCCCCAGGTGAAAATCTTTATTTACATTCACATTATTACTACTTGTATTTAATCCCAGAGACTAAGACATTTTACAGCTCAGAGGCTACTCAACTGGATTGAATATCAGCCTACTCAGCACATTAGGCATTTACGCGTGAACTTCAAAAGAGTCACATTATAGTTGAAATGAAAGCAGAATGTTACATTATCCCTCTTATTCAACTTCAGAAACAAAGAGACAGGAGAGAGAAAATGGTGTGTAAAAAAAAAAATCACTTAACTTAAATCATAGACAAACATGGACCCATGGTTTCTGTCCACATCACAAGCCAAAAATGAGTAAGTCCAGTCGCTTATATTTAGAAGAATTAAGTTGAAAATTACCATTGATTTAAAAAAAACAATTACATGTTCACGTTTTAGCTTTTTCTTTGGTGATATGGTGCAGGGTGGGTACCTGTTTTGCAAACACACATTTAAAGTGTATTCCTTTTCCTGAAATCAATACTGAAATGACTTACTTGTCAATAACTGCAACACGGAATCAGATGAGGTCATCTGCAGAGGCTGGGTGGTCTCTGGCTTACTGAGGATGAGAACTCCGGCACTCAACATGCGTCCCCACGGAGATTCGGCTTCACCAACTTCTGGAAGTCGCCAGCTCACCGGGTCTGCTCCCACCTCGGGCTGCGGCTTCTTACACACAAGCCCAAATCCTTTCCCCGCAGCCCTCCCGACCTGCGTCCTCCGAATAACAAGCAAAGCCTAAGAACAGCTCTCGAGCCATCGCCATCGAGACTAACGCAGTCTTCTACCAGCTCCGAGATGTTGATTATAAGTGGAAATTCCTGTTGCTCCAACTTACCAGAATCACGTGACTGGGTCTGGGGAAACCACAGCTGAGATGAATTTTATTTCACCCAATGTTGAGAACTACTCCGTCTACTACATAGAGAATGTTGATTGAAGTCACAGACACCCCCAGTGTCCCTATCCTGTTTTGCCAAGCGGTTTGGAAACTGCTTTGGAAAAGATTCTTGGAATTTATGCTTTGACTGTAGTAAAACAATTAATGTTCTCCTATTTGCATTAAATATTGCGTGAAAATTATGGCCTATGTATTACTGATGAGTCAGTCAGTTGTCTGGATTCAGGTGAAATGCATAATAATTAACACCTATATAGCACTTAGTATATGCCAAGCTTATGTATCCTGAGTGCATCTATACAGGTAATATTGAAAGTTACTTGCAGTGTTAGGATTTATAAGACATCTTCCAGGAGGCTGTGATGAGAAGGCTTTGGAGTATATGTTGTCAAATAAAGTTAATATGGAAGAGGGAGGCACTTTGAGAATTTAGTAGGCCAAATGAGTCTGCAAAGTTTTTACAATGTATCCTTTAACCATGTTGCTTGGAAAGTAATCTAGCTGCCTTTATGAATTTCCAACAAAGTAGATTTTTAAAGTGTCTTTTATAATTCAGGCAAGTGACTGTAGGAGAAAACATACACAGAGTCCATAAAACACAGAAGCAGATACACACAAGTGCCTAAATGACACAGGCATATATATACATGTATACAAACATATATATACTATATATACAAATATTGATAGATATTTTATCTATCTATAAAACACCAAATATATATAAGGTGTTTTACATAAATGTTTCCTAGAGAAAAATTTTTGGTCTCTTAAATCACGTTCACAAAATACACTGTACCCTCTGTGACACTGAGAAGGTAAGTGGTCTGTGGGTGTGTGCAGGGAAAGCCTGGGAGGCATGGCTGCAGAGCTCTCTCTGGGGGAAACACTCTCACAGGCCATGACCAGCCTGCGTGAGGATGAAGTAAAAGGTTCTGTGTCAAAACAGATGTTCTTAAAAACAGATTATGAAACTTCATAGCTCTAGTGTCTGCAGAATAAAATCATAATTATATTTTTGCATCAGTGAGATGCAAAACAAATGAGCACTAACAAAAGGACAAAGATCCCCTCCTCGTCCAAATTCTAGTCAGGCTCCTCTGACTAGGGCCCTCTTCTCGACTAGGCCTCATCCCTGTGCTAGAAAGACCTGAACCAGCACTAACAAAGTTTCTAACATCCCTAGGATGGCCCTAGCTTCCCTTAAAGTGCAGGCCTGGAAAAACTCAAGGCTGCCGAAACAGTTTACTGTTTGTTGCAGCCAACACCTGAGGAAAGTAGTGTAGAAGCCTAGCTTCCATAATTGCCAGCAAGCAGACACAGCTGGCCTAATGGTGCCTACACTGACTAACCCTTGGTCATTTTTCCTTTCCCTGACCCTACTGAGCCCCTGCCCACCTCCTCCAGACTCCCCCCTCCCCCCTTTAAAATGCCAGTCACCTCCATACAAATCCAGGTTGAGTTCAGCTAATGCTGGACTCTTTTCCCTATTTCAATATTTATTACTAACTAAAATCTGTCCTTACTATCTTAACGAGTAACTGACTTGACCTCTGACAACAGCAATATGGATTATTTAAAACAGCCAAGTCAAAGGAGAGATCAGAGGCTTCCTCTTTAGAGAAGAGGGGAAGGGAAATCAGACTTAAATTGAACTGAGCTGTGCTTAAAACTGAGGTGTAAAGAAAATGATGTTTCACGTGGAAAATTATGGTTATTTATTTTTGCTCCATTAGGCATTTTCTGCTAGAAATATACAGAAGTTAAGTATTTGTGATTAGTTAAGTATCAGGATCAATACTTTAATTTCTTTGATTTTTTTTCTTGACTTCTGACTGGTTGTTTACTTCTATATTTACTTTTTTTAATTGAAGTATAGTTGATTTACAATGTTGTGTTAGTTTCAGGTGCACAGCAAAGTGATTCAGCTATACATATACATATATATTTTTTCTATTTTCAGATTCTTTTTCCTTATAGGTTATTACAAAATATGGAGTATAGTCCCCTGTGCTATATAGTAGTAGGTCCTTGTTGGTTATTTATTTTATATATAGTAGTGACTTGATCATATGAACCTCTGTGACCATCCATAAGCCTCACCTGGGGGCCATTACCAAGGAGGCCAAATATAGAACAATCTGAGCAACAAAGCAAACAGTCAAACTGAATAAAACAAATAAGCATGAGTCCATACTAACATCAATGAATAATTAAATAAACACTTAAATGGTGGAGAAGCGTAGACCCTCCTTACGGAAAAATCCAAGTTAATAAACATGGAAGGAATGAGGGAAATACAAAGCACCATGAGGCAGACATCACAGTAATAACTGCAGGAGGCAAGATGCGCTAATGGATGCTGAAATCAGTGGGTGAGAGTTTAAGGAGAAACAGGATATCAGCCTAGGCTAAAGGTAACTTTGTAAAGGAGAAAGCTGACAGACACCACACTGACCAAGAATCCAGGGTCCATATCACAAGTAATGGGACATATTGACATCATGTACCCCATGATACTATGAACTGAGCAGGACACAACATCACTTCTGTGGTGCTCTTGTCAAAAAATGCATACACTCAATTTAATCATCAGAGAGCATCAGGAAAACCAAAATTGAGTGATATTCTACAAAATGATCAGTTATTCTAAGAAATCAGAGAGGTCAAGGTCATGAAAGATTAAAGGCAGACCAAGGAACTGTCCCAGATGGAAGGACATTAAAGAGACACAGCAGCTACCTGCAATCAGGAATCCTGGATTAGATCCTGGAACAAAAATAGGATATTAGGGGGAAAATTGGAGGAATTTGCATAAGAATCTGTAGGTTAATATCCCATGTTAATTTCCTGGTTTTTATCATTGAAATATGACTGTGTAAGTTGTTAATATTAGGATGCTGAAGGAAGGGTAAATGTAGACTCTCTGTCCCAGTTTCACAACTTTCCTGGAATTATAAAATTATTTCAAATAAAAAAGTTTTTAAAAAGACAGAGACCTAGCATTTTCATGTGGACCCATCCTTTCTTGCAATATTTCCAAATTAAATCTAAAGTGCTATCAAGACATTTAATTTCCCTCCTGGTTTAATTTCCCTCCACATTTCAGTTTACTCTTCTGAAAGTTGCTACTGGTGTATGAATGGGCACATCCCCCCATGCAAAGTACCAGGTCTGTTGATCAGTGAAAGCCCAGCTTGATTAGTAATAAAATGCATTTACTATAAATGTAGTTACACTCTTTCAACATTACAATAAGTAAAAGAAAATTACTGATGAATGTAGCATGCAAAATGAAATGTTAATTGCCCATAAGTGTTACTGTGGGTAAATTGGTATTGAACAAGGGCACCATTTTCAGCACTAATGTATATAATGTGACTCATTTAAAACACATTTCGGTACCTCAGAAATACAATTTAGCAAATTTAGGGCATTGAGTAATTGGCTTTCATTAAAGTTTTCTTAATTGGATACTTTTGAAATAGGTTTATTAGTGATCACAAAATGAATCTATAGAGCAACCTGTAAAAATGGAGAATTTACCATGTAATGGACACTGTATTCATGGTTATTACTATCAGGAGAAGGGCGTGTGATAGATAAGCTACATTTTGCTTAATGTTTGCTTTGAGGTATTTTATTGCTCTAAATAGGTAGTAAATGTCCATTTAAAAAGAAAAACAATAGTCAGCAAGCTGCATAAAAAATAACTGGAGGACTGTCTATGTTTCTACCAGTTTTAATCAAGTAAGTGAAAGCAATCACCCTCAATCATCCTACACCCCAAAGTCACTGGCAAATGAAGCCACGTTGACCCCTGTATAAGCACAACAGGGCTGCTGCCATCCAGCCAGTGCACTGAAGCAACTGGAAACATCCAGTCCAATCAAAGAGTATGTGCTTGCTTACTCTCCTCCGCTCCCACCCCACTCCACTTGGATTTCAAGTGAAACAATTTTCAAACCAAACAGAACTATGTTAGAAAATATAATCCACCCAACGAATTACAATATTGAAAATTCCCATTTTCTTCTAATTCAAACAACCATCTAATCTATAATGCTGAAACCATAACCCTTTTCTTTTAAACTAATCCAAATGCTCATAACAGTACGCATATATTGTATAATTGTGAGCACGTATTTTATGCATCTTACATAAACTCAACAAAAGAAAGTTATAGATCAGATAACTATGGAGAAACTAGCTTTCAATTTTACATAGTGGCATGAAAAATACTGAACAGAGAAAAGTAAATGATGGATTGTGGCAGCACTCTTTATAAAATATAAAAAAGTGGGCTGGAGGCCAATGTGTTTCATTAAGAGCAAATAAGAGATAGAAGGACTAGACAATGTAAGAACTGCAACTTGTAGAGAACAAAGTTTTCAGCGCACAGATTTGTCTTTTATTTGTTTGCTTGTTTGTAAGACAGCAAAAGATTGATTTTAGTAATGCAATATTAACCAAGATGCTGATTAAAGATGCTTTATTGGTAAGTCCAGTGGCATGAGGGGTGGGTTAATCTGTTTTGCTAATATTAGAGGCTGCATTTAAACATTACTAGTGGTCTTCAGGTTCTGGAGATAAAGATAATTATTTATCTTTGCAGCAGTCTTGCCTTCTTATGGGCTAGTCACGAGAAACTGACCCTTCAATTATGTCAGTTATATGTATACAGAAAGCAACCAGTGCTCCGTCATTATTTACTTAATCTATATTTATTCAGTTAACTCTATTGGGTGGCTGTTAATCAGGCCCTGGGTTGGTGGTTGGACTGAATGTGAATGAAACACAGAGACACATCTAATGTCATGGTGCTGTGAGTCAGCTGTTTTCAGTAGGAGGATCTGACTTAGCAATGGAGACCACGGAACCTTTGCTGAGAAAATGATGCTCAAAATGATGGAAATGAGTTAACTAATTGATTTGAGGAGAGAAGAATTTACTGCAAAGGAACTGCAAACTCAAAATCTGTGCAATGGGGGCAGGGGATAAATGGAAAATAAATGGAACTGAACTAAAAGAGTCTTAGTGTGGGGTATCTGTGTCTGATCTGAGGCTGGGGCCAGATCATGATTATGCTCAGGTCAACCACATAATTTATCATTAGAAATGTAACATTCTTGATAGTAAAATATACATTCATAATTAAGCTGGGACACTAAGGGTAACCCATATAGAACATACGATCACCATGACCTTCATCTTCAGAGCAAAGAAAGAGAAACTTCTAAAGATGCACAGTGAATGTGAGATGACATACAGAGAGGTTTGCAGAGTAGGGGATGGCCAGGAGGTTCGGGGGTTGTGGTCCTCATATGATAAACTAATTAGGAGGCCACTGCAGTGGACTAGCCAAGTGATGACAGTAGCTTGAGCAGGGTTTCTGAAGAATGAGACAAGAGGATAGGGTTACGATACAGTTAGAGGACAAATGGACACATCTTGATGATGAATCAAATAGGGAGTGTGAAGAAAAGGGGCTCCTGGTTTGATTTCAACTTTTGGCAGGTAGGTGGATGGTGCTGCTAGTCTATAAAACTGAAAACACTGGAAGAGGCCAGCAGCAGGGAGATACAGATTGATGCACAGTTGGGATGAAGTTTAGAGCATGAAAGATGAGGCTAACCTTCACGTTAACCCAGCGGCGACTCCACAGAATGTACCAGAGAGACTATGTCAAAATCCTCCACCTGGTACTCTGCAAGGATGGATATTCTATACACTAGGAATTCACTGTCAAACACTCTGTCTTTCCAATGACTTGGAAGCTAGACCCTATTCTGTGTCTGAAGTAAAGGTTTCTACCAAATAATATGAATATCTTTCATCCTGGGGCAGAATGAAATCCAGTGTCGGCAAGGAACGGCACTTCCCTTCGGGCTGTGGTCTTTATGTTTTGGGAGTGGGAAGGCAATTGTACCATGTTGGGTGGGAGGGCAGCAGTACAGAAGAGTAACTCACTGAAAGGGCAGGATTGGTGGACTCTAGGAACTGTAATAATCGATACCTGACTGAATTCAGTTTTTCTGCTTTGGGAATATTTTCTATTATTTCCAAGACGTCCATAATTTTTTTTCTTAAATGTTACTTTCCTCTCTTCTCTGTATTTAGTGAACTAAGCGAAAAGCTTGGACTACATTCAGAAGCGGGTTGTAAAAAAACACAGAGAATCTACTTAGCTTAAACTAGACTCGAGTTTGGTCACTAGAGTAATGGTCTCATGTGGGCAGCTGGCTGAGTAACATATAAGGACCAAGATAGGTGTGTAGAATATGACACCATTCCTTCAGGGACTCCAGAAGAACCTGGGGGGAGGAGGTATGCACTTAAAAGATTCAACTTCCTACAGTCCTGAGATAAGAGCTCAAACTATTTTTCCTTGGGTATTAAAGGAAAGGATGATACATGAAGGCCACAGGAACTAGGTGGAGGTCTAGCTTTGTTTCCCTGAGCTGTCTGGAAGCCAGTGGGAGGTTCTAAACCTCTTCCCATACCTACTCCTTCAGTGCAAAAGCAGTCACATGGCAAAAAAATAGTTGCATATGTGTAACTATAATTTTTTTAGCAATTTAGTAGCAATTTTGTTTGTACAATATTATAACTCAGAAAATATTTCCCTTCAAATTAAGGATTATAAGAATAGACTGACTCTATGTTTACATTATGCTTTATAGCTTAAATTCTATAGCTAAGCTTCAATTTCATGACAGAAGCCAACAGAAAAGTAGAAATTGCTCAAAGAAAATTTTAGAGGCATTTTATCACCATATTGATTTCATACATCATGAAATTTCAAACATGATAAGGTCGAAGTGCACTAAATTCCGCTAAGAAAGTCGACAGGAAATATGAGAGATTTTCTTTCTCTTATACAAATTACAGGTAGAAGAAGGATGTGTGGACATGTGACACCATTCAGAAACTATCATCAGTATTGTCACCACTATAGTTCTTAATAGTTGAAATTAGTTTGGTCAGTGTTTGTTTTAGTTTCTGATTTTTTTTTCTGGGTATGATAAAATGTGGTGTTTTGTTATATTTGGTTTATTTTCCTTCATAGAACTACAATACTTTTCCAGAAAATGTCGTTCTACAATAATTTATTTGGTGCCATAGACTTCTACTAAGAAAAGTTTGTCAGATATCTTAAGCAAATGAAAAAAATTATTGCAAAGAGTCTCTTAATCATCCTAGTCATTTGTAACCGTCGTCTTTTAATATGTATTTTGGAAGAACAGGTCATTTGACTGCTCAATTAAAAAATTAATTTGTTCCTTAGGGAGGATGGGAGGGAGGCTCAAGAGGGAGGGGATATGGGGATATATGTATATGTATAGCTGGTTCACTTTGTTGTATAACAGAAACTGACACAACATTGTAAAGCAATTATATTCCAATAAAGACATAAACAAGAAGAATAAAAACATGAAAAAAATTAATTTGTTCCTGTTGAAAATACGGAGAAACACAAATTCATTCACAGAAATGTAATTTATCAGAAAGTTTCTCACACGAACAGCTTGGAAGCAGATATGTTAGTTCAATGGGCACGAAGCCATGTCTAGGATCAGCACATTGAAAAGGAACATTATGTTATTACGCGCAAACACAAATTAGTCTGGCATGACACAAGGAATTATAATAAGAACTGGTCTTGCTAGTTTGTGGCTTGATAAAATAGATATTTCTAATTTAATGACTTTTTGAAAAATAATGGTTAGAGCTCCTAAGAGGCATAGAAAGACAATGAGCAAGTCAAATTGTGGGAATTTCCAGGCTTTTCTCAGGAGGAGGAGCAGGAGGTTAGAGCCAAGGGAGGAGCCCAGAGTCCACTCTGGCTAGATTCACTATTTGCATTGCATCCATACATGCAAAGTGAGACAAATTTATGCAAAGAAATGGACCAGACATTCTATACCTAACACAGGAAATACGGGGACAGTGTGCTCTGGTCTCCCAAGCATTTTACACAGAGAGTCATAAAGGACACCTGAATACAGGTTTCTCTCTGGAAAAGTTCAAACAAAAAGGATCTGGAGTAAAGGATATTTGGCTAGCTGGATGAAGAAAAATACAGTAAATGGGGGTGTGGTAGGCAAAACAGAAACAGACTCACAGATATAGAAAACAAACTAGTGGTTCCCAGTGGCGAGAGGGAAGGGGGGGTAGGCTTCAATGGGTTCTAGAGGCAGCCTTTTCCACACTGGGGAATAGAACTGTGACCATACACTGGGTAACATAAAAGTCCTCTAGTTTTGAATGGGGCTCAGAGCAAGAAAGGGTTTTACAGTGGGTCCAGACAGTAGACAAGTGGTCCTGCCTCTTGGACCATATAACTCTGTAGACCCTATGTTCTTAGCGGTATCATTGATGGAAGACGATGCCATGCAGACTTCACCGGCAGTCACCAATGGGAATAATACACTGCAGAAACTCAAGATTTCGAAGCAATGCCATGTCATCTGCAGCAGAGAAATACCCAACTCTCTAAAAAAATACCCTGGCATGCTACTGAGCCCTGCTAGAGATGAAGTGCCTCACACTGGGGCATTAAGTGTGGTCAAAATTGTCCATAATGATCTGGGTTCTGTCAGAATCACCAAGTCAGAACGTTAGCAGGATGGCCAGCATAACTACAAAATGGTGCATCTGGGGTCAAGCATTAGCAGGCACAAGCCATCTGAACAAGGCGCTAGCCCAGACCCCCATGTTCTCCACTGCTCTTCCCTGGCACGTTTCCCTTGGCTCACCCTTAGGGTTGCATGAATGGTCCCTTATTACCAACTGCTGAAGAAGGTAAAACAGTGAACTTGGTGCATGGATGGGATGATTTAGAATGTGGGTGAAGCTGAAATTGAAAGGTAGCACCGCTACAGAGTCCCAATCAGGATAGCATAGAAAGACAGTGGCGAGGAGAGACCCACCCAATGAATAGAACTTTTGGATGGTGGCCCCGGTCACTCACTTGGTATGAAAGAAATGGCCCAAGGTTATAATATATATGGACTTACAGGCAGTAATTTGGTCAGTTTGTCAGGACCTAGGAGATTTGGAAGATCAGAGACAAGGAGGTCTGAGGTAGAAGCATGTGGATGGACCTATGGGTAGGTGGGCATGAAATGTCAAGATCTTTGCCCACCAGAAAGCTTATGCTGCTGTGGAATAATCACTAACAACCAAGTTGACAGAAGGACTTAGCCAGTTGGTATCAACCACTCAATCACTGATCACTGAAGTGCTAGTACAATGGGTGTATGAGCACAGTAGCCACGGAGGTAGGAATGGAAGCAATGCATCCTAAGCAGATTAGCTCCCATCCATCAGGACCGTTGTCACGACTACCACTCCTGAGTATTCAAATGGGCAGCAGCAGAGACCCGCGCTCATTCCCCACAAAGATTCCCCTCTACAAGGACACCAGTTTTGCGGCCAGCTGACTACATCAGATCTTTTCTACCCTGAAATGGACAGAGATTACTTTTGATTAGCATCATTACTTATTTCAGGTATGGGTTGCCTTTACTGCCTGCAAGGCATCAGCCAACACCACCTTTTGAGTGTCTACGAAGACCTTCTGATGGTGTGATATGGAAGGACCAGCATATCCCACAGTATATGCTCACTCTCACACATCCTTTGCTGTAACGTGGATCTTTAGCTAGTGCAGTGTTACGTGGGAGGTTATGTCAGGGGGAACTGTCCTGATAGGTAATAATAGACAGAGCTGCCATTATGCTACGGGGGCAGGAAGAATATGTTTGGCATGTAGATACCCCTTTGACCAATTTTAATGGTAAATGCAAAAGTACAGCAGCTACAGCCTGGAAAGGTCATACTAGACAAGGGTTCAAACTCTTTGCAGAGTTGTCAGCTCGCGATATGGGAGTCTGGTATGGGTTGTAGAGGAGGGAGAGAATGAGTCCCAGCTCATTCTCCTGTTACAGCATGTAATTAAGAAACATGAAGATAGCTAAAAAGAGACAGCTAAAGGAGGTGAAAGTGATATGGCAGGGGATATGGCAATGGAGAGCTATTTTTCCTTGTAAGATTTCTTATATTGCATGCTATTTAAATTTTAATGAGACTCCCCTGCAGGGGCAGGGTCTGTGGTCTGTTCTACCCTCTTTCCTGGTGTAAGTTTCCCCAGGGCAACGAGGCCCACTAGAGTCCTAAAGGAGCTGCTCCCAGAACTCACAGGAAGCAGGTGGGTCTGAGCAGCACAGGGTGGACCCTCAAGGATGGTACACTGTGCCACCCAGATCCCCCAGATGCTGAGGAGGTCTATCCTTCCTCTTCAGGAACTACCTAAGCTGAAGAGAGCTGTTTGTCCAAGTTCATGCCCTGGTCACCAAGCAGTCAATACCCAATGCCTGGATGATACAGGAGTAAAAATGCCCAGCCCTCTCACCCCAGTTCAGGACATCTTTAATGGGCCACATCAACAGGGTTGGCTGAGTCTCTGTTGTGATTGTACCAACTCCTCCATCTGCCCCATTCTCCCCAACAGATGTTGATCTCTACAATATTCCCTAATAAATTTCCTTCACAATAATCTCTGTCTTAAGACTTTGCTTCCCAGGGAACCCAGCCTGTTACAGCATGTAATTAAGAAACATGGAGATAGCTAAAAAGAGACAGCTAAAGGAGGTGAAGGTGATATGGCAGGGAATATGGCAATGGAGAGCTATTTTTCCTTGTAAGATTTCTTGTATTGAATACTATTTAAATTTTAAAATATATGCATGTATTTTTTAAATTTAAATATAACATTATAAATAGGGAAAAGAATTAAAAAAATGATTTCACCTGAGAAGCCATTATAATTGTGGGTCAGGTTGTTTTCCATCCCATTTATTTGCATTTGCAAATCTTCAAAGCCAGGCTCCAGGGAAGCTATTGATACATCAAAAGTCCAAGTCTCTTACCACATTATATGCAAAATGTTCATATTCCCTTGCTCCTCATGTCGTATTCTTTCTCATACACGTGAATGTGCTCACTCGCACACAATCCTAACACACAGTCGGCTGCTAAACTTTTTCTTCCCTGTTATCACTCTCCATCATCCCAACTTTGGAAAAGAAGAAGACAAGCAGGACTTACTGAATGCATCTGTAAAATCGCATTATTTAGTTAATTCGTCATTTAGTTGATACATGGATTGGAAAGTCAAACAATCAACTACACACTTTAATATGAGATGTGTCATCTTCTATCATGAGGAAAACATTTGATGACTCAGTCAGATCTAACTCATATTGAGTATTTCACAAAGACTGTATGTGTTTCGATTAAAATGGTCTTTCCTAGAGTCAAGAACCATAAGCCTAATAAATATTTTATTAAAGAAAAATCTGTCAACAGCAACGACCTACCACATAACGGTTTATTCATTTAAAAAGGATATGGAAAAGATCTAGAACTATGGGTCATTCTGAACCAAAAGGATACCAAGATCCTTTCTACACCACTAAATAATTGTCAGAACTCCAGGTCTTAAAGGCACTAATGATCAGCAAAATGTGGAGTGAAAATGAAATTCCTGTCACAGCTTTGTCGCTTATTACATACGACTACATGTCCCCTTGGGAATATAACCTCACAGATATGCGTCTCAGACCTTTCATCTGTAAAACTGAGCTGTTCACACTAATATATCAGCGATTGCCAGCTGCACGACGGACTCTGTCGCAAGGCTCTGTTACAGATGAAGGACAATACCATCTGATGAAAGGTAATTTGAACGCTTGACTTCTGTCTGGTTGGTTGTCTAGATAAAGCTTCTCCTTCTGGTTGCTGTCTTTAACTTACCATCTGAAAAATTTATTAAATTTGCTTTAAAGAGCACCCCTTGGGAAAGGATTTTAAAAAATGGAACTATCTCCTAGAGTAGACATGGTTTCTACAAAATTAAGATGTCATTTCCCATGCGTGACCCTCATTTCATATGCCACCCTAACTCCACTTTATTTGCATATTGCACATTTGGATTTAATGAGATTTGGGAAATGTTAATTACACATTGTTTTCATTTTTTTCACTTGAAATCACCAATAAAGAATTTTTAAACTTTTATATTACAGCAGTGTGTGCTATATTCTTACATATAATCCTGTGCATCTATACAGGGCTCACTGTATAGATGAGCCAAGTTCTTGACAGAAGTAAAAGGATATCACCCAATTTAAATATAAAATAACCTTTCAGCAAACAACTGCTAACAGTCAAATCATTGTTCTTTGGGAAAACTTAAAATCTATTTTAACTTCCTTTACTTGTTACAATCAGTAAACATCTTTCTATTTTTTCTTTCATTTCTGAGTCCAGTTAAAAGGAAAAACAATAAATGCAGCTTTTGTTAATAATTCATAATAATCATGGGGTGTACCAAAAGGTTCAAAAAAACCCACAAACACCAGTAAAGAAGGCATACATCTACGCATCTTTTTACTGTTTTGAGAAAAGAAAATCCAGTATTATTCCCTCATTTTAAACTTTTATACAACATCTCAAAATATATTCTGCATTTTACTTCAAAAGTGCATTTTATTAAGAAAAAAGAAGGAACAGATTACAAATCAGGGAATGAAAGTCATGGCATATGATGTATCAGTGCGTTTTGATGCTATAATGTTGAAGTTCCTAGCCGGCAGACCACAGAGTATTGCGAGGCTTCACCATCTATAAACCTGTTTACATTCCAGCTCCCAACCAGGTTAAAGCTGCTACTAAATAACAAGAACACCTGTGAAAGATTCAGAGTTGTTACAGTGTTTGTATTCCACTTTGCATTAAATGAAAACTACCATTTTCATGTTCAATCCTTTGATAGCTACCACAAGCCTTTCAACAACAACAAAAATGCCACTTATCCATATAGGTCCTTCATAAACTACTGTTAATTCATATCCTTGAGATTTAGTCGGGCATTTACAGAAACATCAAAGTGGATATAGTGCTGTGAGAAAAGACAGGCAGGTTTTGTAAGGAGAGTCAAGAGGGAAAATAAAGAAAAATATGTTTAATTTACATATTTCCAAATTGTTCTGGTGTGAACAAACTAAGGAATCCAGTTTTTCCTTGGCAGACACCTGGAAAGCGTGAGTGTAAATTCCAAAGTGCCTCTGCTATACAGTTGGCTTGTGGAATTCAAAGATAGCTACATGCAAGCATCTTGTTTACATGGCCTCAAAGGTAATTATTGAAAGTTTCATAAAGTTATTGATAATTATTTGAACTTCTGGTATGTATATATATCCTAATCAAATGAACTAGTTAGTAAGTTATATTGATTTTTGGTTCTTTTTGAGAAATATACCCCATCATCGTAAATGAGAAGTGACTAGAACGACAGACTTAGAATATGACATGTAATAATATGCCATCACCCCTTAGGAGGAGCATTCTTGAATAACTCTACTGGATTTGCAAAAAAGGGGGCATGGTGCAGCTTATATTTCAAAAAGTACGTCCTGGAGGTCAGTGCACAGCAAAATATATGCCTGAAGCAGGGGATACAGTTTAGAATGAAGAATGGAGCTCTACACTTCAAATTGTCTCTTTTTTCTAATACATAAGAAGATGCTCCATGGAATACAGTAAAGGGAGATCAAAGAAAAGTGGGTGATAAACTTTAGGAAAACAGAAATATAAACCTATAAAGAAAACTGACATAAGGTTTGGGGGAAAATATTCTTGGAAGTATATTTCATTTGAGATATTACAGTTGTAAATAAAAATAATTCTTTGAAGTGTTAAGAATTGTGTTTTTTATATCAACAAGTTTACGTGTCAACATTTCACACTCTTTGGGAAACTGGCATTACCCAGGGTCTTAACTACTGCCGATACCGAACCATGAGAGCAAGTTAAACAGAAAAGTGTTAAAGGCAAGACATCACATACTGATGACCAATGCACTTTGTACGTCTTGTTACATATGAATTCCATGTTCAGAGCTGGAGCCTGACACTCAAAACCTAAAGTTTTCAAAATCATTAAGAGTCAAATAGAAAAAGAGCAATACAAACAAACCAGTGACAACAAAACATATTTCGACACTACTGATAAATTGTATTGAATGCAATACAGAGAAAGGCAAAGGGGTTTATATACTTTTGGCCACTGAAGATGCAAACACCAGCCAAACAGGATCTTAGAAGCATTTCCAGGTCTATGAATAACACCATGGGGACACTAAAGCAAACACAGAATATGTTCTCAAATAAAGCAAGGTCATTATAGTCCAATTTTGACTTTTACCTCTCACACAACTTAAGTATCACTTATGGCTGAGAGGCCAGTGCTACACTTTTCACATTGAAAACCTGTAGCTCTCAAGTGGGTTAAACTTCTGTTTTAGATCATATCAGAACAGTTGGAAATTAATATCAATATCTAAAATGCCTTGTTATATAGAATGACCGCTGTGGGAAGTATGTCACTGGATGAGGCCTCCTGGAGCTGTCTCGAGTCTGGACATGGCAACATGGCAGTGCTGCAAATCCATTGCCTGTACATTCAATGTAAGCACTTTTTTTTTGTCCCTTGAGAGCCCCTGGCTATTAAATCAGACTGCTGTAATTATAAGGTAAATCACTGCTGCCAATCAGAAGAAGTACTCTTTCTGATTTTCACTGACTGCATTTTGTATATTAAGCTCACTTTTCAAAACAGCCTCAGCACTGTCTACATTCTCTGACCTTTTTGCCTCATTTCTTCTGTATAACCTTTTCTGCTGATAAATGCGGACAGCTATGGCAGTGATGCACAGCAAGATAAAGATCACAACAGCTATCAAACCTAGTGAGAGAAGAGAAAAGAAATACAAAATCAGAATTGTTGTCCAGATAGAAACTGTAGACTTCACTGTTTAAGAAGTCATAATAAAATTATTTTCTACTGAAATCAAGCATCAAATCAATATCAAAACCTTAGGTATTTCTGGATCAAGTGGTATCAAAATATGTTCAGTTTACTTCTGAGTTCTATCAGTCTTGTAGGTTCACCTTCATTTACTCTGAATGCATATTATTTTGGATTTATTCAGTGCATTTATATATACAATATGTTACTAACACAAGGTATTACCTACATGTCTCTAAGACCATGGGGTCACTTTACATTAATACCCAGACAAGTTTTAATTATTTTGAAATTATAGAGTAATAGTAACATCATAAAATAATCAAATGTGTTTTTAATACTTAAATATGTAAACATTTTTTATTATTTATTTTATTATCATTATTATTTTTTGGCTGCACCATGCGGCATGTGGGATCTTAGTTCCCCGACCAGGGATAACCCATGCCCCCTGCAGGGGAAGCATGGAGTCTTAACCACTGGACCTCCAGGGAAGTCTCTGTAAACATTTTTTAATTGAAGTATAGTTGATTTACAATGTTGTGTTAGTTTAAGGTGTACAGCACAATGATTCAGTTATACATATATACATATACATATACATATCTATTTTTTTCAGATTATTTTCCCTTATAGGTTATTACAAAATATTGAGTATAGGTCCCTGGGTAAACAGTATGTCCTTGTTGTTTCTCTATTTTATATATAGTAGTGTGTATAGGTTGATCCCAATCTCCTAATTTATCCCCTTAAATGTAAACACCTTAATGAAGTTGATTATCAATAATTTGTTATATTGTTAAATATCAGGAACAAGTTATGTATATGAATAATCTTGACTAATGAAATATATTGATACTAATACATAGAGTAATTATATCTATATGAGGAATATTGATTTTTTGAAACACCTGATTGTAAATAAAAAATTTAAATAACACAACTGTTAGCTATGCCAAATGGTTACCAATCCTGGCATTACGTTAAGTCAGTCTTCTTCAAAGTGTGATCTATGAATCCCTGGTGGTTCCCGGGACACTGTGAGGGGTCCACAGGGTCAAAACTATTCATAATAACTCTAAGATGCCTTTTTCACTGTGTTGTAATATCCACCGATAGGACAAAACAAGGTTAGGTAAACTTCTTGGTACCTTAGCATGAATTAAGGCAAGGCCACCAAATTTTAAAAGTGGTCACTGAATTCATAAAGTAGAAAGAAGGCATTGCACTACCAGATTCATTTAAGAATATCCTTGATGAAGCACTAAAAATTACGCCTTTTACCAAATCGTGACCTTTGGCCGTAAGTCTTTCTAACATTTTGTGTGATGACATGGGAAGTATTTGTAAAGTACTTCTACTGCAGCGTGAAGTATGATGGTTGTCTCCAGGAAGAATGCTAGCATGAACATCTGAGTTGAGTTGTGAACTGAACTAGCTGCTTTTTCCTTTAAAGAACACTGTTTTTACTTGAAAGGATGACTGACAGATAAACTATGGTTGTTTTAACTGTGCTATCTGGCAGATATTTTCTTTAAAATGAAGTAAATCTGTCACTTCAAGAAAAACAGGGCTTCCCTGGGGGCGCAGTGGTTAAGAATCTGCCTGCCAATGCAGGGGACATGGGCTTGAGCCCTGGTTTGGGAAGATCCCACCTGCCGCAGAGCAACTAAGCCCAGGCACCACAACTACTGAGCCTGCGCTCCAGAGCCCGCAAGCCACAGCTACTGAGCCTGTGTGCCACGGCTGTTGAGGCCCACATGCCTGGAGCCCATGTTCCATGGGGTGGGTGGCACCGCAATGAGGGGGTCCCCGCACTGCACTGGGGACTGGCCCCCGCTCGTGAGCCCACGCACAGCAACAAAGACCCAATGCAGCCAAAAATAAATAAATAAAAATTTAAAAATTTATTAAAAAGAAAAGAAAAGAAAAACAACTGACAATGTAGGATGCCAATGATAAAAGCCAAGTTTTCAAATGAAAAATAGAATTTGGAAAACTGTTGTCTGTCACCATGAGTTTGAGAGTTCCCTTGTACTTAGACTCTTCTGATAAAAGCAGTGGAGGTACTAATATAGTGTTTTCAGATGAAAATAGGTACAATGAAAACAGTGATGCAGATGGAGTCTCATATCGTAAAACAAGGACTCTTCATCCTAGTTTAAATTAAGTATAAATAACTCTAACAAATCCAACTGAAGCCAAAACTTTGAAGGTCCTATTCAGTCACAATGGATTCCACAGCACATGATCTGATGGGCAGATTCACTACAGCCAATCATAATATTGCCAGGGGCTAAGCCGATTTTTGGCGAGGTCAGCCTTATCTGAGAGGGACAGCAATTCCTTGTTGATAGATCCAACATAAACCTGGTAACTAAACTCTGTACTGTACTTGAAATCTGAAGAATTCACTAATGGATACGATTTTTCATAATTGGTCATATTAATAAAGAATAATTTAAATCAGAATATCCATTTGATGTTATATATTTTGCCTCTCATCTTAGAAAAGTAATCAGTTGAGTTGCTATAAATATTTCTATTGTCTGGTTATAGACCTCTAGTTTAAAGAAAGAGATTCTGAACAATTTCAGTGTGGAAAGCTGATGAAGTAGATACAGAGGGCAGGCTACTGCAGGCCCAGGCAGGACATCCAGACAGTCAAGATCATGGTTGGACTCTGGAAATGGTTTGCTTCATGCATGTGATTTCCCTTTTAACTGGAGAAAGTGTTATGTCAGGGTTTGTCATGTCCACGAAAAACCTTGATCTAACCTGTTATACAAAAAAAAAAAAAAAAAAAAAGGAAAAAGGATACTCTAAATGACATATGGCCATCTACAGCACTCTGTGACACTGCCATCTGAAGCTCTGGGTGAATGTGTTTTTATGAGGAAATTATGTAGCTTTCTGTCTAAATCTGAGCATTCATATCTGTGTATTCTGGCCAGAAACCCTCTACAGTGTCTGAGTCACCAGTTTTAAATATCTTATTAAATCAATTTTCCCAACTCACACTATTTATTTATTTACTGTTTGTAATTGAAGAAAAAGTTACCTAAAATGTAAAACATGGGGGAATTAGCCAATTGGAAACTACTTAAATGGATTAATTATTGGTACACAATGGGTGCAATTTATGAGTAACGCGACAACAAGTGAAGAACTCTACCACAACGCTAGCAGATGGAGCAACACGCTACAGAACGGTATTCTGTGATTTAGCCGAGAAACTGCGCGTGACCCCAGGCGAGGCCTTCCGGGCTTAGATGGCCATGACCAGCTGGTCTGCTCCTGAAGCTCAGTCTGCAATGATCAAAAGCAGACACTCCTGGATCTGTGGACCCTGGCGAGACCCCGAGCAGCAAATCTTCCGTAACTCTTGCTCTGCTCTGTGCATTTGAGTCAAGTGAGAATTTCACAGGTCACCTATTAGTTGTTTCCCTTGTGTGTTCCATTCCAACACACAATGACTTACAAACAATATTCTAAAGATTAAATACTTGCTGTAACATTAGCTTGACTATACAATAACTATTTATATCCAAATCTGTATATTTATCTCCCTATATCCTTACTATATATCTATACTAGTTAAATGCACAGAAAAAGCACCATTATGAGACTGAGACAATTTGTTTGACTAGGAATCACAACAATTTGCAATGTTGAGCACATTTTAAATGCTGTAACTTCAAATGAGTTTTTACCATAGATTGTATTAATATTATATTGATATATTTATTTTAGACACGCAGTTATTAACTACTCTTCTAACAGGGTTTTAGTTTTTGTTTTTCACTTGTTATATGACTAAATGAGGAACCTACTTTATGCATCTTTAACTTACACCTCATTAATTTGATAAGAAGTAAAGCAACTGAAAAAGCAATGGGGATGTTAATATTCTCACAAAGATTTGACCAGTACTCTTCTTTGTATAAATAAAATTCTAAGTTCTTAAAGGAAGTCAATGTCTACATGAGTAAGGGTGTAAAAAATAGAACCAAATCAATCAGGTATAAAGCCCACGTAAGTTGCTCAAGTATACGACTAATCACGTTACCTGGCAATATAATGATAATAAAATAATTGTTTACTTTTTATGTCCATATCATATGCAGAGTATGGAGGAAAGGTGAGCCACTTAACATTTCAATAATCTGATTAATAACATTCTAAAGACCATTAATCAGGAAGGAAAAGGTTTATGTAGGGGGACGGTTTTGAATAAATTATGTCTCAGAGAATATGCTGTTTTACTGCCAGGAAGATATATTTAAAATTTTTTGTGTTATAGCCCAGAGCTGGAAACAACCTAAGTGTCCATCATCGGATGAATGGATAAAGAAGATGTGGCACATATATACAATGGAATATTACTCAGCCATAAAAAGAAACGAAACTGAGCTATTTGTAATGAGGTGGATAGACCTAGAGTCTGTCATACAGAGTGAAGTAAGTCAGAAAGAGAAAGACAAATACCGTATGCTAACACATATATATGGAATTAAAAAAAAAAATGTCATGAAGAACCTAGGGGTAAAACGGGAATAAAGACACAGACCTACTTGAGAATGGACTTGAGGATATGGGGAAGGGGAAGGGTAAGCTGTGACAAAGGGAAAGAGAGGCATGGACATATATACACTACCAAACGTAAGGTAGATAGATAGTGGGAAGCAGCCGCAGAGCACAGGGAGATCAGCTCGGTGCTTTGTGACCGCCTGGAGGGGTGGGATGGGGCGGGTGGGAGGGAGGGAGATGCATGAGGGAGGGGATGTGGGAACAGATGTATATGTATGACTGATTCACTTTGTTATAAAGCAGAAACTAATAAAAAAAGAAAAAAAAAAGAAAAAAAAATTTTTTTTGTGTTAATTTTGCAATTTAAAATAAGTATTGTGACTTCCCTGGTGGCGCAGTGGTTAAGAATCCACCTGCCAATGCAGGGGACATGGGTTTGATCCCTGGTCCGGGAAGATCCCACGTGCCGTGGAGCAACTAAGCCCGTGCGCCACAACTGCTGAGCCTGTGCTCTAGAGCCTGTGAGCCACATCTACTGAGACCTCGTGCCACAACTGCTGAAGCCTGTGTGCCTAGAGCCCGTGCTCCACAACAAGAGAAGCCACCGCAATGAGAAGCCCACGCACCGCAACAAAGAGTAGCCCCCGCTCACCACCACTAGAGAAAGCCCGTGCGCAGCAACGAAGACCCAAAACAGCCAAAAATAAATAAATAAAATAAATATATTAAAAAAATAATAATAAAGTAAGTATGAACCACCCTTATTCCATTAGTTTTGTATTTGATAAAATGCAAATAAAAATGTAATATTCATTGAGAGGAGCATCTAAACCATGGAAATATACACCTTTATTAAGCATTAAGGCAACATTAAATATATGCTTCTAATGTTAATCTCAGGTTTTTCCTACTTCTTACATAAACCCTTGCAGAAACAGTGATGTGTCCAAGAAGGCAAAAAATGACACTTCCTCAAATACAGTCAGAACATCCTAGGGAATGTAGATGGCCTTATCAAGCTAAATGATATTCATTAGTACATAGTTTAACAACCATTCTTTGAGTGTGACGTTTCAGTGAATTATCAATTATTTACACTGAAACTCTCCAAGGAAGCTGGGAATTCAGGATGACTCTATAAGACAATCCAGTACAAATAATAAAGCACCCCACTGACCTCAGGATTCACTGCCTAACTCTTGGGCCATGTGTAGATTCTCCACAGACAGCTTCTCTAGGCTAACTACCTCATCCTTAGCAATGATAGGAAGAGCTCGCTCATGCTTTCTACTACCTCCAATTACTGCAGAGTCACTCTTGATTGTGTTAGTGATGGGTCCTCTGTCATCTCTTGCTCCAGAATGATCTGCAGTTAAAGGACAGAAAAGGGGGAAGAGGGGGATATCAGTGAGTAAAAAGAAGAAATGTTTAAAAATTCATAAACTTTTTAAACCAGAACAGAATTATAGAGGTCAATGTGGGATGTCTGCAATTTTAACCTTAAGCAATGCCCACATGCAATGGTCCACAGGAATAAAGAATTGAGAATCTAGGAGAGAAATGGGAAAGGACTGAAAATTAAACAAAACCAATTTCAATAAACCATCTCGAGAACATAGAGTCCCAGCATTAAAAGATTTTAATATCCAGTGGACAAGCTGTGTTTGGGACTGGGTAAAGGAAGAGCCATAGGCCACCTGCAAAGGAGTGTGTCCTCTCCCTTGATGTGGCATCAGTGCCAGCCTGGGCCACACAGCTGGACTCCGTCACATGTCCTGAGATGGTGATGGGGGCTGGGCGGCTGCGGTGCAGAGCGGCCTTCAGCGGGACCACGTGGCTGACCTGCACAGCAGAGAGACAGCCCAGGAAGCCCTGTGCACCTGCCAGTGCCGTCTCCTGGTCCACGTCACTGTGTTCTGTGAAGCCAAAGAAACACCACAGGATTGATGACAGTGAAGGTGCAAACGGGCAATGCCACAATGGAATATTCCAAGTCTTGACAATGCAACAGCAATACATACTCAGCTGTTAAATTCCTTTTGCTTTTGTCTTTATTACAAGAGATCCATTAAATCTTTCCACAACTACTGGTGAGATATCCCAGGTTAATAAAGACAAGTTTTTAAGTATGGCTAATTAAATATACTGAGAGCTCTCTGGAAATAATTAAAGTCTCTACAAGAATGGGTCAGATAACGAACTGATCAGGGTTCCTGCAAGATGTTATCATGTTAGAGGTTGTATCTCAAAAGCTTTTAGAGACTCTTAATTCTTCACGTACAGCAGTGAAAACTTTCATACCTCACTGACTTTTCTCCCCGTTTCACTGTCCACCTATCACTCAGACTGAGATGTGTGTGCCCCCTATACATAGATAACCCCCCTCCATTTTAATGAGCATTTAGTTAATGTGGAACTATTGTGGGACAGAGATTGGTTTGAGTGTCAAAATATTAATTCATAATTTTACAGTGAAGAAGATATTTCACGCTTGGCAAGCATGAAATCTAAACAAGGGGAATTAATTGTAGACTTTTAACATTCAAATGTTATCAGACTACGATGCATCCACCCATCCTATATGATCATAAAGCAGCAAGACTACTTTCCCCTGTGCTGCACATACCGGGACACCAACATTTGCATTTTGGTCTCTTCAAAAACAAATATAATAAATATTGTATTTATTGAATGCTTATTATATGGTAGGCACTATTCTAAGGGATTTGCACGCTTGTGTTTAAACCTTACAGTAGCCACGAGTATCCTATTTTAGTCACACAGACAAGACCCTTTAGGTTCAGAATTTTCATGATTTGCCTGAGGTTAACTCAGCTGTTGGCATTGTGCACTGGACTCCAGCCCTGTTGGACTCCAAAATCATAAGCTTCTTTTGTTTATAATTGACACATTCTTTCCTTCACTCCACTTATATCTTCTGTGGTGCATTTTTTTTTTTTTTTTTTGGCTTGAGATCTATTCTTGAAAGGACTCGGGGCAGCTCCGTTCTGATTGAGCCTGTCTTGTTACATCAGGGTTTTTGAAGAACACTTCCTTCTGACCCATTTTCATGCACGTTTTATACCTTTTTAATAAAAATACTGATTATAGATGTTTAGCATCATGAATATCACACTCTAAAAAATCTGAAAATTCGACAGATTACATCACTTTCCTGTTGTGCTGGGGGATATGGTATTCAGACCCAGGTATCCTAGCTCTGGAGCCTATATCCTTACCACTAGGCTGTCCTGCCTCGTAGCACAAAGAGCCCTGAGAGGCTATCGCTCTGCTGCTCCGTGAGCCCACAGGGAACCCTCAACACCCAGCACCACACGGTTACATAGGAGGCGCTTCATCAACGTGTATAAACCAAAGAACTAACTTAGTCCCACCACACAGCAGCCACTCATTTGAATGGATGGAGATACATTCAAATATACATATTTTTAGAAAAAGACAGCATTCTTGCTTTGGAGTTCTTTGGTTTATTTTATTTTTTTTTACTTTAACAAGAAATAAAAAGGAATATACTTTAATAGCAACATAATCAGAACAATGCTTTTCATATTTCTTCTACAAGGTTAAAATCTTGAATAAAATTTCTATAGACCTTAAAAAAAATCTTACATTTTGAACAACAACAAAAAAAGTAAATAGATAAAAATTCACTTCTCTTGTAAAAATCTGATATGAGGCAACTTTTAAAAACCCTACACTTTTAAACTGAAAATATTTACCTATTATAAAATATTGTAGAAAAAAGTTTTAAAATCTAAAACTTAAACTAGTCTGTCAATTAATATTTGTTTTAAGAGCTAAATATACAGGCAACACATTCCCTGCTGTTTGAGCATCTTACATTCTAGTAGGGGAGACAGACAATAGACATGAAACAGGAATGGATGAAAATTCTGAAGACTGATAATGCTGTGAAGAAATAAATTAGAAAATGTGATGGAATATATCTGGAACAGAAATTTATCTTGATGGATTAGGTGATTTTTTGTGTGTCTATTTTAAGGATGACTCTGAACAGCCCTATTCTCTTAATCGTCTGTAGATATTACTCCAGCATCTTCTGGCTCTATCATTTCTTTCTTAAACTTTCTAAGATTCCCTGTGATTTAGGAATTTTTATCAGATTGTCCCTGCTGTTTATCTTCTCTCATCTATTACGCATAGACCACGGTGGCCCCTTTTAATCTGCAGACACAGGTTTTTCTTTAGCTTGGAAAATTTCATATGCTGTGCAAGCAACTATTGTTTCCCTTTCATCCTTTTTACCCTCCTGGACGCCGAGTATTCACGTTGGGTCTCCTCTGCATACTCTTTAACTGCTTTGAATCTCCCTCCTGATTTCTATCTTTTAGGACTTGTTTTTGTGTGGGTCAAGTGCTTCACTCACTTGCTCTTCCAGGGGATGATTTCAAGTATCCACAAAGATCATTCTTTTTTAGTCTGGAAAAATCATACTTTTAGTTCCTCTAGGTCTTTTTGCTGCTTTGCTAGAATTTCCTTACAGTGCTCTTACTCAATTTCATTCAGGATGGGGTCTGTCTCCTTGAATAGCTTAATTCTGGTTGTTTTGGTTTCTCTCTCACTTGATTGCTGTTGAATCAAGGGTTATATATAGGGTTGTTTTTCTCATCTGCTAGTTGATTCTCTGTCACTGCCTTCCTTAGGTGGCTGACGCCCAGAGAAGGTAGACAGCATAGCAGCTGTCCTTGTCAGTGAAGCTACCATCCAAATGCCCACCCGACCTCAGGATAGAGAGGACATGGTCCAAATTTCAGGATTCAGGAAATCCTCACATTTCAGGTCATTCTCTCCTCGGCAAAGAGGGAACACAGAAGCACTGAGTTTTCAATGCTGCCCTGTCCCCACGGGGTCCAGGGGTCTCTGCAAGCCAAGCATTTTCCAGGATCCACACAATTCAGGGTCTCCCTTAAGACTCTTCTAGGCTGGTCCCCAGACTCTCTTCCAACCAGAAGCAGGGAGTCTCACAACACTGTCTCACTGGCAGCCCCCAGGCACCCCACTTGGCTGTGCTAGACCATCAACTCCCTTGTTTCAGGAAAGTCAATGGGTCGGAACTAGAATCTGGAGAGAAAGGGAACTATGGGACTTTGCATCCATCTTCTCAGAGTTGAGTCCAGATGAAGTTAACAGCTATATTAAGTTGCTTATAAGCAGTACATAGTATCAGAGAGCTGCACTGACAACTGTGTTCATAAAGCCAGGGAACAAAAACATTGATCTTTCCTATTATCTGACTCCTGAAATGCCAACAACATGTAAGGGTTAGAACAGGACAGGTGGGGGAATTGTAGATAAATGCCTCTTACTTCATTGAAATCCTGATAAGACAATTATGTTTGGGATGTTTCCGGTTAGAAAAATTCTTAACTGACTCAGATTTTGCAGGTGGTCTTGCCTGTTAAAAAGTTAGCCTCAACTGTATCTTCCAACCAAGGGAATGGCTTCTGCTTTTGCAAAGAAATCTACCAAAAGTTCTACAAGAAATAGAGTAACAAGAAAGTAAAATTCGTGTGAAGCGCCTTTCTATTTATTACGCAGAGAGAGGACTGTTTCTGGAAAGGATATGAAGTAAATGAAGAACAATTAAAACAAGAAGTGCTTCATGAAACTTCTTGTGGCTGTCAAAACAACAACAACAAAGAAAAACAAAACAAATAACTCAAAAGAAACCTAAGTAGTTTGGCCATACCTATGGAAAAGGGGCCACCTTAAAAAAGGATCTCAATACCTTTAATCCATAAAGATAAAGAAAGCTTGCCAGGAAATGGTGCAATGAATCAAAGGAGCAGTGCTAATGTCCAGCAGGACATTTTTACCATCACAGGCAATTACAACAAGGATTCAACAACAACAAAAGTTGGTGGAAAAGTCAAATGGCAAAGCAGACAGCAAATACTGTGTGGATAAAGGAGCAGTTTTTTTTAATAAATGGTATTTAGTTGCCAACCAAGCCTACTGCTCTGAGATACAACCTTGAGAACCTGATTAAGGTACAAACTATTTATAGTGAGGCATCTCGGGGTAACCTGAGCTTCTCTTTTGCTTTCAGCATGACCTGTGTCATCTGAAGTGTCATTTGACTGGACATTTACAAAATCACAGTGTCCTTAAGTAACTGAATTAAACTTTCTTATGTGCCCTTTGGCTTTGAAGCAGGTTTTATATAAAATGTCCCTGAGCTTGAAGTCTGTTCCTGAAGCTATTCTGTGAGATGCCGTAGATATCCTCTTCCTCCTGACCACATACTTTCTTTTACATCTGGCCCAGATCTCCACTGCAGAAATCTGAGGTACTTCCTGGTTCTGCAGCCTCAGAAGAGAGAAATGATCCCTATGTGGTCACTGCCTTTAAATATACCAAAGCTACTGCTCACAATGAGTGAAAACATCTTCAGCCTTTTAGAAAACTCTTCTAACATAAAAAACAATCTGTAAACACAACTCAGAACTTAATCTGATGAGTTTTGGATAAACAAAGCAAATGTAATGCAGCCTATTAATTATGGAGGAATATGAACCCAGTTTATCTGATGCAACCTGGCTCTTCCCACCAGGATGTACCCACCGACTTTTGCTGTCAGTGTTCTTGCACCATTACATACCTGACATAAAAAAGTAATAAATAGTCGTAAACTTCACTCAGCCTCTGAATAGTAATTTTCAGTCATTTTGTAATAGGTTAAATTATATCATTATTCAAAACGTGGGCACATTTGCTATGAGAAGTTTTACGCAATTTCAAGAGTATGCAATGATCTTCATTGAGATTTTTTTTTTCATGTGGTGGAACTGTGACCCAATAAATCTTAATGAATTAGCAAAACAACTTTATACCTGCAAATTTCCTTTGATTAATTACATAATTACATCATAGAGAGATGTCTCTTTATATGATCTTTGAGTAAATAGGTCTCTTAAAGGAGCCGAATGAGGAATCATTCACTTTGCCCTCAGTACTTAACACATTTTGAAAATGCTTAACAAAGAAACGACATCAGACCGCCTGCCTCTTCAGAAGGAAGAATGGAAAGAGAGGAACTGCTTTCTCTCTGTCCCACAGTACTCACTTCTACAAATGAGAATGGACTGTAGGAACACTTTTTGGCTCCAATCATCGGTAACAAGCATTACTGGCAGCTATCAAGCAAGGAGGATAATTTATAGGTAACAATATCTTACTCTGATGACATGGAAACCGTCTCTAATCCTCTCTTATACTTAACAGTCAACATGAGCAGAATTCATAATTTATAGATAACAATATCTTACTCTGATGACATGGAAACCATCTCTAACCCTCTTTTATACTTAACGGTCAACACGAGCAGAATTCACATTTCACTGTCTTTCTTCTCACTAGTGCTATAGACCATCATTAGGCTGGCCGGTCCAGTATCTCTTCACTGTGGCTGTGTCCTCTCTCCACCCCAAAGGTCCTGTATCCGTACCTCCTGTCAATCCCATCCTCTCTCTCTCATCCATCAATGCCTGGTCTTTAATAAATTCACGCACACAATAGTGTAAGTCCCTGATCATGGCTTTATTTTTTACTTATTCCTGGTACAGGTACATTTCAAAGCATGTCAGTAATTAAAGAAAGAAACAAGTGCTTTCTCCTTTTTATTTTAGAAATTATTTGAGTTTTATCATTGTATGAAGGCTTCTAGATTGTGGCAGCTGATAAATATATAATTTGGGATTTGTGACTTTGGCTTTTATCATTTAGTATTTTTTGCAGTGTAAGTTGAGCTCTGTTTTACGATGTTTGACGGCCAAGTGAAAGCGATGCAGGTGACATCCTTGTCAAAGGCGTACACTTGCACATCCCACCTGGAGCATGTAGTCATGATTATATGTGCGTCTGACAAAATCCCACTGTCTACCTTATCATGTGCTCCATAATTAATACCAGATAAGATGTTTCAGCGTCATGAGTGCTTTTTGCTTTTGGAACATGACACTTCTGATCGATGCTGGGGTATCAGGATGAGGAGAAGAGCTGTTTCTAAGTTTCTAGGTATGGCCAATTCAAAATGATGTAGCTGACTGTCTGGAAATGATTAAAGCCGCCACAAGGATGAAGTCATGCTAAGTACTGAAGATGGTCTGTGACATTTTAATTATTAAAATAGTCAAGCTGATGAATACAAAAAAATGATTTTAAGTAGATTCCTTACTTTTCTTGCTCTAAACTATACATCTCTTTTAAAATGTGCTTTTAAAATAACACCTCCATTATCGTAAGAGATGTTTCACAATATATTTACAAAATTGCAGTGCCCTTAGGTTACCTGGCTCATGTTTTTTCCTCACATCAGGGCTCTTAAGTGAGTTTTACATGAACGGTTCCTGACACATTGAGATTGTTCTCAAAGCTCTTCATCGGAGACTGAGTAGATGTCCTTTCCTAGCTGACTACAGACTTTATTTACATCTGGGCTGAACTTCCACTGCAGTAATCTGAGTGTACTCCCTGGCTCTGTGGCCTCAGAAGAGAGAAATGATCCTCACTGGTCATCAATCACCTCTAATATACAAAAGCTACTACTCAGGATGAGTGAAAATAATCATCCAGCTTCTACTCGAATAAATCATAAAACTATTCTAACATATAAAAGTATCCAGATACAGAATCCAGAGTTTAATTCTATAGTGAATTTTAAATATGAAAAGCAAATTTAATGTACTTTATTGAATACAGGAGTATCTAAATTGAGCTGCTTGGCAAACAGCTGGACCATCTCACCCCGGCTCCTAACTACTAATGACTATTAATACCAAAGTTATTGAGTCTTTAAATATTTCAAGTGCAGTAGGGAGTTAGAGATAGTTCCCATGTCATCATAGTACAGCTTGATATTATTTCTAAAATTTACCCTCCTTATCAACATCTGCTAGTAATGTTGATTAATAGTGACAGTAATCCAAAATTATTCCGATGATTCTTCCTAAGTTTAAGAAATGAGTACTGCAGAAAAGTGAAAGAGGGGAAGAATTTCCTTTATTTCTGGGTTTCCATCTAAAATGGCAGTGGATGGTCATATCCGTAAGTCTTTGGTTGAAAATAGGCAAATTATAACTCCAAAAAAAAATTGGTCAATGTTTTTTTCTGCTCCCTTAAAAGAAATATTCAGAAATTATAAAACGAAACAAGTATTTAATTTTTTTTTTTTTTTTTTTGGCTGTGCTGCCCGGCTTGCGGGATCTTAGTTCCCTGACCAGGGATTGAACCCGGGGCCCGGCAGTGAAAGTGCCGAGTCCTAACCACTGGACTGCCAGGGAATTCCCACAGTATTTTAATTTTTTAATTTGGAGGATAATTTGGAACTATTTTATCCCAAGCAACATAGGGTACATTATACTCAATTAGATACACAGGAACATTTTGTATAATGATTATCTGTATGCCCACTAACCATAAATTCTGTGAGGGTAGATGCAGTGTCTGCCTTGCTGAGTGGCATTCTCTGTGTACACAACAGGTGATCACAAAGTATGTGCTAAATGAACAAGGGAGCCAAACAGACTTACAAAAATGAAAAACATAGTTGATGAGTGTGGGCACATGAGACTATGCCTTGCAGACCTCCAACTAGATGAGAGGAATTGGCCAAGGGCCCCAGCTGCTGGGCTCTGAAATCCATCCTCATACTTGGGCCAGTGCCTTGCTTCCCATGGGCTGTTCCCAGCCAACAGCTGATCATAGCAGGGACTCTAAGGCAGACCCATCCTTTGGAAACATGGGACTCCTCTGATGGATGACAGACTCATGGGCTCCCCAAAGACTGTTTAACCTTTGTTGACTGCATAGAAGTCTAGGACGCTTCTGTCTAACTTTCCCTCCCTCTCTCCTTCACTTGAAGGCAGAGCTGCATGGCATCTGATGTCTCTCCCAGTCTTGGCAAGCTCTCTCCCCACATTCTCTTTCACAAGTGTCCCCTTAATAAAATCCTCACATGGTTAATTTTGTCTTGGCAATGGCTTCTTGGAGGACCCTGACTAACATAATAAGAAACTTCAAGATTGAATAACTCTCTGGAAAACTACTAGTTCCATTTTAGCATCAATTTTGCTATAAATTAATATACATACTACAATATAATAATATAGTACATAACATTTTGTTGTAAATTCATATACCACACCATATGACCATAAATTATTAGTCTCCTTTGAATTACAAATGATTTGAATGTAATATTAGTCCTTGGTCAAGATCCACACCTTGGGCACGTACCAAATAAATTCTTACTTTTGAACTTTAATCTTAATTTTCAGCATGAGTGATATGCATTTTAATAACACTCTGTTCTTGAATGAAAACATTAACATTCTTAATTCCTTATTAATCTGTGATATTCATTATAAAAAGGGAAACAAATATTTATATAATGAATGCTATTATTCTAATGTTTGATTAATACAATCCTCCTCATAAAATACAGATCAGTTTCCCAATTCTTTTATAATATGTTTGACTTATTTCTATTCACACAAAATATTTTCATCAGCAACTCTGGCATTAAATTTGAAGATGTTATTTCTTCAAAAATATGATTTTATCAACATTATGCATAATTGTTAGAATTTTCTATCTTGCATTTTACATTTTTATGTAAAATGCCTCATCTCAGACCTTGCTAGACTGAGGAGCTCTTGAAATCGGGATTTGTTATAATTATCTGATTTTTTAATTACTGTAGTTGAATTTATGTAACTTATACTATGAAACTCACTTGGGATATTCCAATTAAGCTTCCAAATATCTAAGTAGTACTTTGCACATATTTTTTATCTCCACTATAGCATACTGGAAGAACAATGCAATTGATATTTCCCCTGCTTGTTTGGAGAATAAGAGCGTACAATACTGGTGCTTATCATAGTACTAGAAAGCCTATAAATATTTACAAACTTAACTATTAACCTTCTCAAGGGCCAATATTTTGATCATTCACCCATAGGTTTGATCAAACATTCTTAAGATTCTGAGATTATGTACAGGGAATGCAAGAAATGATATATCAAGGTATAAGTAACTGAAAAGGTCAAAAAAATAAAAGATTCCATTTATTATCTTGGACAAAATATTCGAGGTTAGTGTCAAATATCAAACTAGGAATGAAAACCAGACTACAGAAAGCCTCCCAACCCCACTTTTATAACTAAAAAGAAAATCTCTTTTAAAATGTACTGCCCCACTTTCCGTTTAGTCCTTGCTGGCAATTATTAAAAAAAGAGCACATATTTTGATGTTAAAATGGCAAGAGAATGTTTCTACTTCAGTTCTATTATCAGAAGTAACTAGTGGATAGAAATAAGAATTGTAAGGCATTTAGATAGACACTGGGTTATAAGTCATTGGGTTCTAGCAGGAGTGGCTGGCCACTGCATCTCAACAAGGCAAACAGGATCCAGGTCACAACCTAAAGCATATTCACTAAGCAGCAGAAAAGCAATTGCTTCGTCCTCCATTTTCTTTTAGATCTAATCCTAGTTTTATCATTAGATAATGGTTTATATATTTGGCAGCTGACTGATACACAGTCTGTTATTTCTACTTTTATTTGTTATTCTTGAAGTGTGAGGGCAATACCGTGTTTCGTTATGCTGGACTGACGCATGGTACACGCCAGAGTGGCATTACTATCAAAGTAGCATGCTTGCTCATCTTGCAAAACGTCCCTACTCACAATTACATATACCCCTGAGAAAGTAGAGCTTCTGCCTTGATTATCATTCACTTCAGAAATGAAATTACACAAGAGATTTCTTTTGGCATGAATTTGCATGTGGCATGTGTGTGTGTGTGTGTGTGTCTCATGACTCTTCTGGTCCATGTTTATGCATCATGATTAGGCGAAAAGCCATTCCTTTTACTTACCTAGAATCCTGCCCAGTACAAGGGATCTGACCGCACTGAGTTCTGTACCTGATGCAAGGTGGACTTGTCTCCTCACTTTCTCGTCAATCTATAAAATTGTTACATGAGATGCAAACATCCAAACGGATGCCGTTGTTGAGAAGAGGACAGGAGGCAAAGGAAGACAAAAGAAAATGATAAAATAGGCAATAGTTAATATGGCCCCAAAGATTTAGGAAAACAAAGTTTAAAGAGTTAGCCATTTATACAGGTGAATATTACTTTCTAAACGATTCTATGCACCCTCAGATACCAGTGCACCCCACCTTCTATCCCCTTATATCACTTTATTTTTCTCCACTGTATAAGAAAGCCAAAATGGGGAAAACCAACAAAAAGATACAAGCTATTCTCATCTTGATATTTTTACTTAGCTGGGTATTTTCACTTGAGTCATTCAACTAAGAAATTTTCCTCTATCTAGAGGGCTGAAACATTAGTGCTTTTCTTCAAAAGCTGGTAGAGTGAATAATTCAACTTTCTCTGCAGTAATTCACATCATTTTAAAATTTATTCTGATATTGCAATCATTAATTTCTATGCTAGAATTATGGTTGCATGTACACCCATCTGAAGTAAACTGGTTTCATTAGAGTAGCAATGGTCCTACCAATAGCATATTATGCTAAACTAGAAAGTATTTCCCTCCTGAGTAAAACAAAACAAATGGGAAAGTTTGGCAATTTTAAGTAGCAAATATTAATAATATTTTGGACAGAATCTTATTGCTTAAAAAAACTGAACACGTCTGATGGTCTATGATCTATGCAAGTGCAGCAACTGAAAGGATGTCTTTGTTTAATCTATCCATTATCCAATTTCTGCTGTAGGTCCTTCTTGCTGGGGAGCATAATTTTAACCATTGCTTCTGTTGCATTTTCTCTATTACCTCCACAAAGACCACTGCTTCTTCTCTGTTAATCTTTATGTGGTGAAGCTGCCCATCAGCCATGTTTTTGAAATCAAAGTTAACAACATCGGGTTCTTGATGTCTATTTAGCTTGTACCTGATCTGCAAACTTCCTAAAGTAGGGGGGAAAAGTTATATTTTAGTTAAAATTGTATTTTAAAAACTACTTTAAAAAACTCGAGTCCTTTTTTGATATTTATTAATTTCTGGGGGAAAATTCACAGTAGTTCATTTGGATGTACACTTTCCTCATAATCCCTAGAAGTCAGTTTCCATGTGAAATTGCACTATTTTCAAAATCAAGAGCAAATATGCTGCAAATAAGCAGGCTCTTTCCTGCAAAATTTTAATTTGTCAAATATGTGATTAAGCATTTGCAAATCTCTGTACTAGCCTCTAACTTAAAAAAATAAGATTTAGTACATTATGAAGTGCCAAACTACTGTGGAATATTGCAATAACATTGTTTCTATAATCTCATCTTTCAAAAAAAAATATATCTACCATTTCTGAAATGCAACTGATGAATGGAATTATTATAAGCAAACACTACTCACTTAATTGCCTGCATAGATGTCAATAAATTTACTTCACAGGATATCTTCCAGTTTAACAGAGAAAATGTCTTAATATATATAGATAAGCTTCAAGCTCAAAATGTATACAGTGAGGAGAAATATACTTATTGAACAATATTATTTTTATTTTGGTGTTCAGTGCCCTTGGGCCATATTTGATCTGGTTGAAATGATATATTCACATGTTTGTATGTTCGTTTGTTTTCCTCACCCAGAGGATTTACTCATAAAATTTTTATCTCTAATCCAGATAAAGGGAAGAGAACAATAACAGTAAGTGGTTTTCTGTAGCACACACGTCCTAAGCCACATACCATTACCCTGCATCGATGTACTAGCATTTCCCGTGACTACTTTATTGCCGAAAATCAGAACCAACAGATTATTTTGTGGACGTTTTCTTATACATAATGCTAGTTTGTTAACATTCTCTCAAAACTTCTCTACTTTGATTCAAAGGAAATTACCTGTTATGTACAAATAGGCATCTTATTTCAAAATGAACC
This sequence comes from Hyperoodon ampullatus, assembly GCF_949752795.1. Classification (NCBI taxonomy): domain Eukaryota; kingdom Metazoa; phylum Chordata; class Mammalia; order Artiodactyla; family Ziphiidae; genus Hyperoodon; species Hyperoodon ampullatus. The sequence goes on from NC_136931.1 coordinate 11,743,489, forward strand.
ACAAAACTGATACTGATACATGGAATAGTAAAGTGATCCTAGCAATGATAAAATATAATAAATATTTTATCTACATAAATTAAAAATTCACACTGATTGTGTTAAATTACCAAAATTATAAAGCGATAAAGGCATTTTAAGTATTTTAAATAGTCCTTTTAGATTAAGTTGATAGGACAGTACTGAAAACACAAAACTGAATACACAGGACAGACACACTTTTTTTCCTGTTTGTAGTTTGAGAAGCGGGAGCATGAGAAGGATCCACATTGTTCCTGACCTAATGTTCTGACCCAGTTTTCTCTCCTCTGAACAGCACTCACCATTTTTGGCAATGATAACTGAAAGGTATTCTTTATAAAAGGAGTTGACATAGAGCAGCAAGCTCGGGGTCCGTGTGGTGCGGAAGCTAAACTTGATGGTTTCTCTGCTTAGCCTCATGTCACCGTGAAATGAAGCCGCGTGGGAGCTGGAATTTTTACTTAGGGAGTAATTTTCTTGAAAATTGTAAATCACAGATGAGCCAGATCCAAAATAGGCAGAAATCTCTGAAATGATATGCACATTTTACATTAAAAAATTTAAGAAGGATGTTGTCTCAGTTATACTGATACTTTTTAAATTAAAAAAAAAACATCTAAACTTTTAAAAATCATTTTACTTACATGAGATTAATATCCTAAATTCGCACATAAACACACACACACCCCAAATATATTTGTACAAAAGTGACGAAGGTGGTGGGAGAGGTAACTAGCTCGGGATCCCAGAACTCTGCTTTCCTCCATTACTATACAGGGCAGTTGTTGAACGTGAGCTTCAGATGATGCTCACGGATAATTAGCAACATCTCCACTCCCTCAGAGCTTTAGGTTTTTTGCCTGTTTATTATTTTTACTATCTATAGATACACGTTTTAGATACTACATAACATGTGGATGCAGAATAATATTCCTGATTACACTTAGCAAGATGAACTGGAAATCATTTAGATTCAGAAAATAAAGACATCCTCTTACAAAGACATGAGGATGTAAAGACATAGGTCTTAGTTCTAACTTTAAACGTGAGAAGCATAGAATGGTAGCAGCAGTGATTGATTACCACAGGTTGATTTCAAACGATAACTTATTCCTGATAAAAAGCAGATGACTTGGAGAGTGCACTTTGGCCAACTTTCCATTAAATAATCTCAAATGCTTTCATTGCAAATCAGGGACTGCTTCAATTTGCAGCCAGTTTTCGTTAGCCTCCTTCGGGTAAAGGTTCAGTAGCCCAGAAACACTTAAATAAAGCAACTGAATTAAACTGGTTGACATTTTTCTATGAGGAACTAAGCAAGCGTTTGTCTATTCATGGAAGTCTGTTCAGAGCGCTGAGTACTACACTCAGTTCGTTCCTTCTTCCACGACACGGATCAATGAACAAGACCAGCTGAAAAAGAGTCCACTGTTTCACTTCACCAACAGACAGTCGGCATTTCACAGGGCAAACCGACCGAGTATCTCTATTTTGTTACACATCAATACTGAATGGAAACGTTATTTATATTCCTGGAAATAATATTGGTTTGGTAAAACAACAAAGCTTCCTAAATGTCTTTGCATTGCTGACCATCTTCAAAAATAACAATAATGCTTTTAATGATTTGAAAAATGAGAACTGCCCAGGGGACTGGTTGTTGACACCCATATTACTTAAGAGCATTAGCTGTAGATAGAAAAGAGCAGACGGAGCAGCCAACACTCTACAACACCTAGAGGCGACTATTAGAGGGTTTACCATCTATAAACACAGCGTTCAAAGAACCACGGCAAATATTTAAGTAATGAAATGTCATTGGCATAAAATAGGCAATTTGCCAAAAAGAATTCAGAAATGGAAATACTTTTGTTTCAAATAGCTACAGAGAAAAAGAACTGCAGGAGGTTTTATTCACGTTGGATTGTCTTCCTGCTGGGGCACCCGTGTCACACTCACCGTCTGAGCAGAACGGCCCTGTGTATGCAGAGGAGGTGCAGTCACAGGAGAACCCGCTGGGCTTTTCCCTGCACTTCCCGCCGTTGTGGCACAACCTCCCGTAGCTGCTGCAGTGCCCTCTGCAGCCCGGTTCCACTCCGGGAGTCACCTTGGCTCTTTCTTCCAGGTCCAGGGCCATTCCGTTCAACTGCAGAGACCGAATGCATCCCAGAAAGCCCCTCTGTCGGGTGGCTGTTCCACCTAAAAGGGAAATACTGCAAATGCAAACACGTTCCTAGGTGTTTTGTTCAGGATTTTAAGACCACACAAAACTGAGGCCTCACGGAGGGCGGCCAGAATCATGGCCTTAACAGAGAACCACTGGAGTCTGAAGAGCCAATATACTTTTAGAAGCACGACCTGTGACAAAATAGTAGAAGAATTCAAAAAGATAAAAGATAAAACATTGATTCATTTTTCCCCAAAGGTTGAATTTGTTATAGATTTGTTTTCTAAAAGAGTTTTATTAAACTTTAAATTGGAGATTTTTTTTATCACTCTATTTTAAAGAACTTGAAGGCTCTTTCATTCAAAATAACAGTGATACGCACTGATATTCTTATGTAGAAACTAATCTTTTTCTTGCAATTTTAAATAAGCATATATTTGTGGGTAAGTGTGGTTCGTCCTTCACACTGAAACCTGATCCTGATGCCGGGACAGTTTTAATTTAGTGAGAACTATGAAAGGAATCCTTGAGTTTTTCTAACTTGACAGTGCGTTGATGTGATCTTTTGGTTGCTATCTTTTCATCAAAAACACACAGCATCGGATTGAGCACCAGAGTATTTGCTTCTGTCAGGCATATTTCCCAGTGAATTTTTTCTAAGTGTTGGACCAGTGTTCACTGTTAAAGATTCTCAACGAAATCGGGAAAGGGGATTAATGAGGACACACAGTAGTGTAACATTTATTGAATAATATGTAACAACATGTATTTACCAAGTCACCCTTGAAGAAGTTTACAGTGTTTGGGTAGAATCAGACCCCGCTATTCTAAGGCAGAGGTTCTCAAACGTTAAGGAATATGAGTACTACACGGAAAGCCTTCTTAAAATACAGGGTCAGGGGCTTGTCCCAAGAAATACTGATTGTGTGGACCAGAAAAAAAGGTTGTGAATCTAAACAGTCAACAAGCACACAGGTGAACCTGATTCAGACAGTCACTTAAAGCACTATCTTAATGGGAATGTAAGCTCTGGGTGCACTTGCACATACATTGGTGCCCAGGAATACCATAAATTAATGCTCAGAATTTGAAGTAGGAAAATAGTGTCCTAATCTAAATAATCTGGGCAGTTTACCCAGAGACAGTTAGGTGGTCTTGGGGCCTCTCAAAAGGAGCTTCATCTTTGAACGGACGATGCTGCCTCACCTCCAGGATCCTATACCTGCTCTGTATCTGTTCTCTCTTCCCAGAATGTGTTAACTCTCCCTACCTGCCCCCCCCACTTCATTTGGCTAGTTCCTAATCTAGCCTCATTTACCTAAGGTCTCCTATTCTCAGAGATTAAACAGGTTTTTTGGTTTTGGTTTATTTTTTGGTATTTCAGAACCAAAATTTGGCCAGAAAGACCCTAAATAAGTACGTCTTTGTCATCATCTAGCCAGCTTTACTTTTGTACAGTGTTCCTTGTATATTATCAATGTATCTCCATCAAAATACACATTCAATAAGGGCTGTTTCAATCACACTATATTCCCAGAACAAAGAACAGTGCCTGACACATAATAGCTGTGCAATAACTATGTATAGTTATAACTAATTATCAATTAATATTGATAATTATTAATTCTCAATGAATTTACTGTTAATAAATAATTAACACACTCATTCACTAAACCGACTGTACCTTAGGAGTAGGAGATGGGAGCTTGGTGCTTCAAAAGTTGAAGAGAGATACAGCCTTTCCTCACAGGGATGTTTGGGTCCCTGGGACTGAGACTGTCGATAAAACTCAATGAATATTTCTGAATAAATGAATTCTATGTTTTTGGATAATGAAACACCATGAAGAGGACAATAAAAGAATTTCTGAGAATTCTGAACTCATGGTACTAATGCTATTTAGTCATATATTTCAAATGACTGTATTTAAATATCTGTATTCAAATGGCTTCAGTTGACACAATTTGTGCCTCTTCAATGAAGAATATGAAAGTCTTAAGGGTGTGGGTCATATTTTCTATTTATAAATCCAGATGAAGTATGGTATGGAGCCAGACATCTTATAATTCCAGTTTATGTGGGCAAGGAAGAGAAGGAGTTGCTTTTATCCCAGAGTTTCAGAATTGCTGACACAACTCTTTCATCCCTCCTACATTTACTCAATCTCCTGCCATCCTTGAAGTCTCTATTCTCCCCTTACCTTGAGGACATCTTTTCTCTTCCTGCCACATCAAAGCTGCTGCTAACTCAACTCAGTAAGAAAGTCTAGGGCTCAGTCAAGTCTGTGACAGAGATTCTTTCAGCATCCTTGCTAGAGTTTTCTTTCCTGGGAAAGGAAGCAGCCTGAAGCCTTGGTTTTAGCTTTGGCCCAGGCACTCTTTGGAGGAGGGCCAGATGCTGTGAAATCTGGATTAGAGGTGTGTTCCTGGTGTATTTCATTGACTTTGTGTTACAGTATTTTAAATCACAGTGTAGAGATGATAGTACACAGTAACATTAAATCATGGCTTGTTATACATTTGTCACTCTGAAACATCTACAGTCTCTCTGATTTAGGGGTTTGTCTCAGTCTACCAGTGACATAATAATAACTAAATAACCCAGAGTCCAACAACTGAATAATCCATTTTCATTGGTTCCAATTCATTCATTCTTGTTTTCTGCTGTTTTGTTTCAGATGATGAGGAACTAGAGGCACAGAAAAGTCCAGGGACTAGCCTATTGGCATAGCTGAGAAATTTTAGAATAAACACATTTAGTCAGAGGCAGAGTTAAGACTAAAACCTACAGTTGGCCTTTTGCTACAAGGACGCCCCTTTCCTCTCCATATAAGAATATGGTCAAAGAAGAAAACTTCCATTTTCTTCTCCTCAGATCACTTTTGGTTTGAATGGCATTTCAGTTCTGCAAGCTTTATTTAGCAGCTCTTTGCTGGACACTGACATTGGAGGTACAGAGTTATATGCAACTAACCATGGTCTCAAAGATCTCACAGTCTAGTAATGTATTTAGACAGAGAGACGTCAGCATAACATGATGTCAGTGGCAGAAATAGATACCCCGTGGAGAGGAAGGTCAGAGGATGGGGATATTAACAGCTGAAAATACACATGTAGACATGTGAAATACATGCCTAAATAGCATTCGTAATAGTGAGACGAAAATCAACAGTTTTGTAAACAGGACTTCTTAATTCCGTACTTTTAAAGAGTTAATGCTTGCCTAATCAAACAGTTTTAAACTACATTTTTAAATTACCAAAAAAAATGTAATGTCTAATTAGATATAAACATTTGTAGCACACATGTATTGAGGATTTTTACTTTACCATTGGGTTTCAAGTTAATAACCTTTTATTTTAAGATGTAACTGTTCAGGAAAACATGACTAATGTAAATAGGATTGGGCTTGAAAGCTTAATTAAAGATTCCAATGACTTTTCCAGGTTAGAGTATGTCCAATTAAAATGAGTTGCAGTTTGATTAATTGATTCTGGATGTTTCTGCTGAGTTATTGTGTTTGGAATTGTCTTCCAATTAATTTTCTATCAATTTACCTGCCATATTATATCAGATATAATGGATTCCGTAACTTCACAAACACTGAGTATTCTGTGAAACAAATACCCAACGTTTCTATGTGGATGAATATAACTGAATCTGTGCCCTTACATAACAGTATTGGGATACTGCACCTAAATAAGTGCACAAGGTGCTCAGTAGAGACTGAGCCCAACCCCTTTATCACATTCCACACTCTCAGGAAGTTAGACTAAGTGACAGATGCTACTGTCACAGAGTACAAGCTGGCTCTTTCCTATGCCAATTTTCCACTACTCTTGTGGCAGGAAGACCTTTCATTTTTTAATGGCAAATTATTTATGTGCTGTGCTTGAATATTATTGAGGATTAACTGGGAACAACTGTGTAATTTGCCCAGGGGCCTTAGAGGAAAAAAGAAATCAAGATCCCCACACTTCTCTTTAAAATCCAAAGTTACAGAAGCTTGTCAGAGTACAGGAGTGCTCTCTGACCAGGGTGCTGTGCAGAGAAAGGCAGGGAAGGTCCTGATCATGGGTCACCTGGGGGCAGGGAAGTGACTGGGCATGAGGGCTGGGCCACGACCAAGTCAGGGGACTGACGGGAAAAGCGGTCCTCTGTACATCACGCGTTGGACCTTCAGTCCTGTCCTTCCCAGCCATCCCCTAGGTCTGGGGAAGACGCAGCCTTGCAGCAATGATGGTATCAGTTAGTGTAGAAAGCTGTGAGCCTGGAAGCCCAGCTATACTTTTGCCATGGAATGTTCCTCACTGAGCAAAGCCCTGGGCGGGCTGGGAAGAGGAGGACTGTTCTCCCTCACGTTTAAAGAACGATCATGGTTGAAAGAGGCAGGTGGTGTAAGCAACTGTGTCACAGGCAGAAAATTCAGTCACTTTTCCCTGAACCAGAGTCAGTGGTGAGCACACGTCCCAGTGGTAATGGCAGCAGGGAAAAATGGGTCTACTCAGACTTAAGGCCACAGCACTGTCTGGTTTGACCATACTAAGGTCTATTTCAAAGAAATGAATGTTGGTGGTATTAGTCATATTCTCTGATTTCAAGAGATCCCATCTGAATTCTGATTTTAGTCAACAGTCACTCAGATTTGCTCGCTAGACACAGAAAAGTACACTGGGAGCTTCTTTGGCTAATCATGAAAAAGACATCTCAAGGAGGGGAGAAGAAAATAATTGAAATAATGATATGATTACATTAAAGAGAAATGTGACTTTTATTGTACTGCACTTTGGTAATGAGGGAACATACTTACGACTACAAAAGAAAATTAGTCTGTAATAAATATTATTCAAACATAAAGTTGTTTGGCATTCTCTTCCTGTAACTATATTTTAGCCTATCAAAAATAAACCGAAAGCAAAAAGAAAAAAAATCTAGAATATATTCTAATTAAGAACTTCTGCTCATCAAAAGACACCAAGTAACAAATGTGAAAATGCAATCCACAGAAAGAAAGGAAAATATCTGTAGTGAATTTACCTAAAAGGGACTCATCCAAAATATATAAAGAATTCTACAATTTGTTTTTGAAAGAGGACAACCCTGTAGGAAACGGGCAAGAGATCTGAACAGCCACTTCATAAAGGACGCTGCCCAAATGGCCAACAGAGATTCGGTAGAGTCTCCTGATGCTTGGCATACACTCATTCCTCTGACCCAATAACTCCATCCCACGTACACACCCCACAGATATACAAGCATATGTTCACCAAAAGACCAGCACAACGATGTGTTTGTAATATGCAACTTTGAAAGTACACAAATGCCCATCACCAGTAAATAAATATCTTTGTACTGGCACTGCCAGTGTCCCCAAAGCTCCCCAGGCCATATGAGTGTGTAACTAGGCTGAAAACCAGCTTTCAGAGCTTCAATATGCTTAGCGTTCAGCATTAACCTCTGAGTATGGCATTTAGAGATCGTTTGCTCTTGATACTTAATAAATATTTGTAGATTTGATGCAGTTCAAATGCAAAGCAAATGACTCGTGAGTCTACGTCAGGAGTCCTTACTTCTCCTTCAGGCTCTGGTCCCAAAGTATCGAAATGAAGTTTGCCCCATTTAAAAACCTGTCAGTGAAAAATTTAGGCTGCAAACAAAAATTTTAGAGCTGGTTGAATGAAAATCAATTCAAGGCTAATTTAAGACGCTTCTAAGAAAAATGCTGAGTTTACAAGCCAAAACAGAAAATGACCACTGTCACCATTCAGCTTAAAAAAATGATTGATTCTTTTCTCTGCCTCATTTCCGTGGTTGGAGCATGTCTGTGGGTGTAAAATCACAGCAGTGACTCTCAACATTGAGTCCTCAGTGTTTACAAGGTCAAGGGCATATGTTAATTACACCAATCAGCATCACGTTGCTAAGCTTCTTTTTTAAGGTAGGGGATAGCACCTCTGAATAGGACTATTTAACTAAGACATGTCATAAATCACACACATACATAAAAGGACAAAGTGAGAGAACGTGAAAAGGTTGGTAAAGACCCAGTGCCATAATTTAGAACAAGAATAGAGAAAGATGGGCTACAAATAGGAGGGGAATCATCATTTTTACACTGAAAAGCAATGTAATGGTTGAGATTATTTGGGGGAAGGGAAGATGTTCATTGCATTGTTGCTATTGTTTCTCATCTGACTATCACACTACATTAATGTTAACTTTTTCATACAAGGATTTTTGTTCATTATTTTATTACTCCTTCACTTCACATGCCATCCTACAGTTTAGATTAGTTGAAGATAGTTGTGCCAATATTGGGAACTGCAGGGATTGTTAAAGTCCTTCTGTTATAATTCTGTGGTGTAGACTAACACTAGTCGAACCTCCAAAACTACCTATCATTTCCTTATTCCTATTTCAGTTGCCATATAATTGTTGCCCAGCTGAAGCACGTTTTTAGTCATGCTTTCTAATTATTTTTACTGATTTTGCTCAGAAGTTAAAGCATTAGTCTTGCCTCAGAGTTTTACTCTGAGATGTGAACACACTTTATGACTGGTCTTGAGGGGAGAGAGTGAAGCAAGCAATGGAGAAAAATACACTGGATTCTTTCATGTTATCCTATTGCAGCAGCCACTTCTGAGAGACTGCCCAAAACTCTAATCTCAAAAAAAAGTAACATCGACAAATATCATCAACATAGGCCTGGCTATGGTAGCACAGGGAGCTGGAGAAAATAATTTAATTCAAAATTAACATATATTCAAATATCTGCAACATTTTACTTGTAGGTAAAAGTGTTAAAGATAGTATCTCAAACAAATTTCTACATTATCGAAATTTCTACTGTTTCATATTTGTAGTACTATAAAATAACTTCATTTAGTATTTGAAATATTCCACAACAGGTTTAATGTTTTGTGCTATATTTGTTTACAAACAAGAAGGTGAATTTTTGGTAAAAGCTGCTAAATGCTGGGGTAATAACATAATCTAACTTTGACAGACTGATACTAACTTGGTCTTTCAGTTTTGCCCTGTATTTATAAAAACTGTGTTTCCACATAATTTAAAACATCATCATCATCATGATGTGTCTGAATTTAAACATTTTTATTAGGGAAAAGAAGTGATGCTGAAAACTGTAGACTTACTCTTTGCAATTATATATATCTCATTCATTTGTCCTGATACCCAAATACAAATGATAGTCGTTATGCACGGTTGAAAATACTGGTTAGTCATAATTATTTTTTAATATGGATGGGTGAACTACAAATTAAACTCTCAAACCTGTAAGTAAGGGAAATGAAACTGCCCTTTAAAATTTTAACCAGAAAATCAATTATATTGGATTAAAGCAGAGCCAGTCACCCAAGGATCACTGGCTCTGAGAGCAGACTTAACTCCAACACTTTGAAGGTATTAATACACGGGCAAACAGTTTCTAAGACAATGTCCTTCTACATCTGACGCGCTGGCACAGAACATATGAACAAAGCAGCCAGATTTCCTGGTGAGAGTGTGATTATGGGGCGGGTGGAACCTCATTGAAGGAGGTGGGATATTTTCTCTGGACTATGAAGAAAAACCAGGGGTCTTTTCCAGCCTGGCACGAGTGTGGTCTGTATTGTATATATGGGACCAGGGAACAGCTTTAATCATGCTACAAGTTAGGATTAAGGAAGAAAACAAGAAAGAAAGGTTAACTTCAGGTGAAATTAAAGACTGAGAAATGATGTGAGTAACGCAAAGACCTTGCCGAAGGATATTAGCAGGAGTAAAAATAATGAAACACTAATAGCGATAACTGACTCACTAGCAAGTGGTGTGCATCTCCATGTAAAATATGTCCCCACTCTCTTTATCACCATTTCCCCTTTAGCCCGTGCCACCACGGTCTCTCATGGGGACTAATGCCGTGGCCTGCTTCTACCCTTCCCTTCCATCCATTTTCCTCACAGCAGTAAGACAGAACGTGGAAAACGTAAATTAGACCATGCCCCTCGTCTGATCCTTTAGAACAAAATCCAAATTCCTCACCATGGCCTTTGCACCATCCTCCTCTCACACCAATTCTCTCCTCAGACACCACGACTTACTCCTTAACTCCCGAGAAGCTCATTCCCACCGCCTGGAACTCTCTTCCTTCGGATATCCCCAGGGTTCCCTCTTCTGCTTCATCTGGCCTCTGTTCCAATGTAAGGTCCTCAGAGAGGACTTCCATGAACACCCTACTTGACACAGAAGCCCCCCAAATCAAATTGTTGCCTGATGCCTTACTTTTTACTCTATTGTATTTATCATTATCTGAAACTTTATATACATACACACACACATACAGACATATGTGTGTATGCATGCCTGTGTGTGTATATGTAAATTGTTTTTATATATATTTATATACATATTGTTTTTTTATTCTGTCTTAGTTTTTACTCTTTTATTGGCTGCCTCTTGTCTCTTCCACTGAAACATACTCTTACGAAGGCAGAGAACTACTTTTGGTCTCAGTAGTGCTACATTAAACTAGCCGTAATTATTACCAGTTTCTTACTACTTTTCACCCACTTTATGCTAATTCAGTATAACCTTTTAATTATAATTTAAATTCTATTGAATCTTCCTACAGGGGAAAGGTATTTTCATCTAGAAATTAAAAAAATATGCTGATTTGTTTGATAGTAATGCTGTAAATTTACAAATTACTATTTTGTCTTGTATGTATTATTCTATTAGCTTGGTTGGGGCCCTTTCCTAAGAGTGGTTCGCTCTTGCAGTAGAGGTGAAGATGAAAACAGACCCTTATGTGGCCTCTTGACAGCCAACAATGTGCCTCTACCTAAGGCTGCAAGCCTTTTTTTTTTTTTTTAACATGAGTCCATCTTTAATATTATCACATTAACCACTTCAGTTTACTCAGTTACCTATGAGTAGGAAGGGGGGAACTGTATAAGGAGATTTTTATTAATAGATGTAACTTTTTTTTCAGAGATCTTTCTTTCTGCCTTTCCTTTTAAATTTTCAACAACTTTGACTTAAACATAAGAAAGATTTCAGTTTTTAAAACTTTCGAACGTCAAAGGCCTAACCAACTGCCTCCATAAAGATGAAATCTCTTATATCTTATTAAAATTATAACACATGACTGATGGCAAAAGACTCAAGTCTGTTCGAACACACAGTTGTGTGTCATAATAGTACTTCTATTCATTACAACTACCTGAAACCAAATTAAGGCTAGGATTCCCATCAGACACAATATATAGTGACTCCATTTCTATGAAGTTAAAATTCATACGAAGAATGAAAGGTCATGCACAGGCAAACTGCAGCAGATTTCACTGAAAAATTCGAGGACTGTTGCAGCCTTCTCAATTTCTAAGGATAGTAAGGCTATTTCCTAGATCCTGACAGATTTGAAATTGCCATACCTTTTGTTGTGGCCATCTCTTATTTTTTGTAACTCAAGAAATATCTATGTCAATTTCCTGACTGAGCTCCTAGCATGTTATTAAAAGAAAATTTATGTATTTCTTTTCATGATTTCTTTATGATTTCCATACCCTTAAATAAGCTTCATCCTTTGCAGTGAGAGAGAATAAAACAAGGCTGTTAAGCAAGAGAAGATGTAATGGGGATCTGATGAGAATTTTGTCCTAAAACATAACTCTTACAAGTGCTTGAAATATAACTTCTGATAATTTACAATTTATCCTGCTTGACAGCATTGCTGTGTCCTCATTTACACTAAAATGTATGAAAAGTGATCAAGACATAATTCCTTGAACTTCATGGTCAATAAGTTCTATTAAGTAATTAGCAGAGATGTAAAATAAAACAAACACACCCAGAACGATTCTGCTATCAAGTCTCTAAAATACCAAGTGAATGTATTTAGAAAATAAAGGAACAATGTTTGGATATAAATATGAAGTAGGTGGTCACAAGACATGAGAAAAACAGGGAAAATAAGGGACACCAGAAGAACTGGTGAAACTGGTCAAATCATGGGTCCTACACACTTTGCTTGTGCTTTTTTTTTTTTTTTTTTTTGCCCCGCTATTGGCCTGTTTTACACAGGGGTCACTGGTTGGCATCAGCTAGATTTACAAGGAGGGTTTTTCCACTTCCTGGGGAAAAGAGGTAAACATTTCCAATATTATATTAAAGATATTAATATTAAAGAAAAACTGAAACAAGTCACATAATCTGTAATAATAAGAATGTTGTTTATGTTAAATTTATACAGTGCTGTATGTCAATTATATCTAAATAAAATGGGAATGGAATAAAAGAATGCAGGTTTAGGAATCAGTCAAACACAAATTTGAATTTCATTTAGTAGGTGGATTTCTGAAGACAGGTCATTTCAGCTCCCTGAAACTCAGTTACCTCGTCTGTAAAACAGGGATAATACCCATTTCACACGTTGGTTACGAGGAAGTAATAAAACACCTGGTGCAGCCTGGAACATAGGTTATCAATAAACGGTGATTTGGTGGTGGTGTTATCATTATCTTATAGTTGGTGTTATTTTATTTTGACCTATCTCTGCACTTACATCATGCAATTAAAGACAAACTGCCTAAAAGCAGGACTTACCCACAAAGAGCTGACTGTTGAGCTGCAGGAGGACATGCCCATCAGCCGGAGCAGGCTGCGTCCTTGGTGAGAGCTGATCCACTTGAACAGATGCCTCTTTCGTGTTCCTCTCAACCCTAACATGGTGCCACTGGTTGTCGCTGAAGTGCGTGGGTGACTGCACCGAGATTTCAAAAGGCCCATTCCCCACATCGAATGAAAACGTCACAACTGCAGGAGCTGGAAATGTCAGACAATGAAGATTGTTCACGTTAGTCCCCGTGGTGGAGAGCTGAGTCTTCAATACACTCGGGAATAGCACCATAGCATCAACGGTCACTAAACATGAAGACAATGGTTTGAACTCTATGGAAGGAACCATTGATGTCGGCACAGAATAGATGTGGAATGAGACAGTAAAATACATTTGTATTTTGGGGAAAAGATGGATTCTAAGAAATTCATCACCAGAGTTAATTTTTCATGGTGATAAAAATGAAAGCTATTTAGCCAGGGCAAGAAAACTAAATAGCATCTGGCATTTTATATAAAAATAATTTTGACAGTGATTCAAAGTTTATTTAATTTCAAAAGCATGCAATATGCATTTGATGTCAAAATACTAATAGCAGTCTAAGAGGATATCAAAACAATACAGCTGGTTGATTTAATTAAGTAATTTTGAAATTAACTGAGAATTTGGATTTTTTAAATTTTTTAATTTTTTGAATTTTTTTTTTTTTTTTTTTTTTTGCGGTGCGCGGGCCTCTCACCGCTGCGGCCTCTCCCGCCGCGGAGCACAGGCTCCCGACGCGCAGGCTCAGCGGCCATGGCTCACGGGCCCAGCCGCTCCGCGGCATGTGGGATCCTCCCGGACCGGGGCACGAACCCGTGTCCCCTGCATCGGCAGGCGGACTCCCAACCACTGCGCCACCAGGGAAGCCCTAATTTTTTGAATTTAAAAGACTTAAGTTGGTTCTAGGAAGACTAATAATTTCCCCAAATTATTACATATGTTAAATATCAAATAATTTTCTTGCAAAAACACTATCTTAATATCATAGTTTTTTTCAAAAGGACACAATGAAAAGATTCAGCTGATAAAGTAGAAACATAGTACTTTAAAAATTAGTTAAAGAATTTATTCTTAAATAGAATCCCATAGACTTCTAAGGAAAAGAAGACTTACAGCGTAGCTCTATCCGTATAAAATCAGTAATTCCCAGGTTCTCTAAAAATACCCCAGATGAAGCTGTTGTCTTAAAAAAGAAAGACACGTCTGCACTAAGTTCTCCGTGGAAAGTAGGAAAATGAAGGTATGAAGCCTCAGTATTGAAGGAAGCTGAATTCCAAAATAACCCTGTTTTTTTTTTAAAGGGAAAAATAAAAAAGGAAAAAAAATTCATAAAACAAATGACATAATTACATTTTCTTTTTTTTTGCAGTTTTACTCTTAAAATATTACTAATTTATACAAACCTGCTTTTCTTTTGTCTGTTAATTATACAGTATACAAGACATGAAAACATGATTGGAGATTTTACAAGGGTTGAAATTCTGGATTCCTTCCAACATAGGAGAGGAATGATCACTGCAGTAACAGTCTGAAAGTTATATTTCATATAAGAAAAATAACCTGCAGCCTAAATACCAAAGCATTATGATAAGATCTGCCAAACATTAACAGACATTTTTCTATAACTTGAAAATTTAAACACCTACATTACTTTGAATAACAAAAACTCTACAGAAGCTCAAAGTGTTTTTTGTTCTAATACTTCTAACATACCTTACAGAGTTACACCACCAACTAACTGTTTTCATTAATGGGCTTTGTGATTTTCTAAACTGAGATTGGCAGTCAAAATATTCTCATCTAATTAAAGATCAAGACACTACTTACTCTGTGCTATGCTGATAGTCTCATGAAAATGCTCTTTTCATTCAAAACTATCTTTTATTTTGCTTATAATAGTGAAGTAGGAAAAGGGTTCTCAAAATTTTTTGAAATGCTCAAAATAAGGAGAAAATGTTTAAAAACTGTAGTATAAAGTAAGACATCTGCAAAAATTATGTGGACTATAAAGTAAATTATAATTTCTGTCCAAATACAACTTATTTTCACCTTCCCATTCATATTTTTGGTTACATCTACAAGTTTCTACAAGTTTTCTTTTGAAAAAAATATTCTCGGTCTTATAAAAACAAAGCACGGAAAAGAAAATACACATGCAGTGGCATGAAGTGACGGAAGTGAAATCCAACTGGATACACGTGGTTGATGAGAAGCATTATTGGAGAAATGAACTACGCATTGCCACTGCCACCAGCAAGTTGTCGACACATCAAAAATAAATATACAGGGCTTCCCTGGTGGCGAAGTGGTTGGGAGTCCGCCTGCTGATGCAGGGGATACGGGTTCGTGCCCCGGTGGGAGGAGCCCACATGCCGCGGAGCGGATGGGCCCTTGAGCCATGGCCGCTGAGCCTGCGCGTCCGGAGCCTGTGCTCCGCAACGGGAGAGGCCACAACAGCGAGAGGCCCGCGTACCGCAAAAAAATATATAAATAAATAAATAAAAATAAAAATAAATGTACATCTTCAGTTTTAAGCAACTGCCATCATATGTACTCACAACACTGAATGAAATTCTACTAAATTACCTTCCTGGAAGAAAGATGTATTGATCCTCTGAAGTTAGAACACAGGAATTTCAAAACAATGTTTTGTTATGTTAGCAGAGAACAGATACCTCGTTAAGTTAAAAGTCACGAACTTGACTTGGCTTCTATTTGTTCCTTAGATTATAATTTATTTTCTATAAATTCTGGATCCAAACAAACAGGGCTTACATCTATTGTATTTTTTCCTGTATTTCCTATGGACCTGATTCAAAAGTCAACCCTCAGCTCATATGTGGACAATTTTAGAGCTGAGTTTATTCAGCCGCGAATATACTTAGAGGGCTTTTTTTTTTTTTCCCCTACAGCCAAATGAAACTGTATATTTTCTGAGTATGTCAAACTTTGCCCTTATTTCCATTTTACAGCTATTTCTGTGCCTAGACATTTTGCTCTCTACGAAAGAGAGCAAGAAAAGCAAAATATCAAGCCAGGGGTAATAACACATTAGTGTTCTTAAAAGTTTTTACCTGACCTATTTTTAGAAGGAATTAAATGCCTTTCTGTTGAAATGTATGAACATTAAAATAAAGCTGTAACTTTAAATTATGGAGTATTATTAAATCTTGCTCATTTGGAGTGATTACTAAGAGGAACACTCAGAATTACTTAAAGGTCTAAATTAGATATTATTACTATAAGAACATAATATCTCATTTGTTTCATTTTTATATCACAACTAACCCAATAAAGCATCATACAGAGGGCTTCAGGGAACCGGCTGAAACAGAGGAACAATTCTTTGAATTGCTGCTATTTTTACAATGAATGCTTCTACAGTAATGAAAACAATTTATTACCTTAGGTAGTTTAAACACTCACACACACATAGTACCACATTTATCTAGTTAGCAAACCTTATTTTACAGACTCACAATAGGTAAAAAATGAAGTAAGAACACTTTATTGAATTAAGAAATTGCTGCTAATTCACAACAACTATAAAGACGGGAAAGGCCAATATTTCCAAATGATAGCTCAGCTCTTTACAGACTGTGCCAGGAAGCACCCAGGAGGATCTGGGCTGCCTCTGAGAAAGGAGGGGCAAGAAAGAGGAAGCAGAGCAGAGCCCAGCAGGCAGACACCAGCCAGAAGCAGCAGGTCTTTTGAAGAGAGGATTTCCTGGCTGGGGTGGATTGAAAATCCCTAAACTACACCTGGAGCAGACCAGAATGCAATCACTTGCTATATGAATGCTCTTTATCATCCCAACAAAATGCCATTTGCAGCAACATGGATGGACCTTGAGATTATCATATGAAGTGAAGTAAATCAGACAGAGAAAGACAAATATCATATGATATCATTTATATGTGGAATCTAAAAAATGATACAAATGAACTTATTTATAAAATAGAAACAGATGCACAGAAATGGAAAACAAATTTATAGCTACCAAAGGAGAAATGTGGGGTAGGGGAGGATAAATTAGGAGTTTGGGATTAACATATACACACTACTATATATAAAACAGATAATCAACAAGGACCTACTGTATAACACAGGAAACTCTATTCAGTAGTCTGTAATAACCTATATGGGAAAAGAATCTGAAGAAGAATAGCTATATATATATATATATGTTAAAAAACCATGATGTATTATTCTAAGTAATTATTACTAATAATTAATAAAAGTAATTAATAATTAGTATATTCTCAAATACATTCAATATAGGGTACTAGAGATTTGGAAAGATTCTTTCAGGGATGCCACTTACTTATTAACTTTCCAGAATTCAAAAGAAATTGTAATGAATAACAGGATCCATATGGTTTTTTACATAGAAAAGGAAGATGTACTAAGTATTTAATTCCATACACAAAGTAAAAAGAGCCCATATAGTAAAACTAACTTAGTAGAATATTAAGATTACAAGTAATTTTTAAAATATCTGTTTTGCTAAACTTTTATTTATATCATTTATTAATGATAATGATTCTCCTTTTAAAAGTAACAGATTTATAGAGACAGAAAGTAGATTAGTTGGCTGGGAAGATGGAAGGATTGAAAGATGACAGGGGCTAAGAGGTGAAGAGTTCTTTTTACGGTAATGAAAATGTTCTAAATTGATTACAGTAATGGTTACACAATGCTATGAATATACTAAAAGTCACTGAATAGTTCACTTTACATGGATGAATTTCATGGGATATAAATTATATCTCAATAAAGATGTTTAAAAAAAGGACAGTATTTGAAAAATCTGTTGTTTTTTAAGACATTGTTTTACTTTTAAAATCAAAATGAATATGACATGCTAACACTACCTTTCCTTCTTTTTCAAAACTACTTATATCAAGTATGATTGACATGTAAAAAGCTGTACATATTTAGTACATACAACCTGATGAGTTTGGTAACACTACCTTTCTTTTTTTTTAATTTTTATTTATTTATTTTTGGCGGCTTTGGGTCTTCGTTGCTGCGAGTGGGCTTTTTCTAGTTGCAGCAAGCGGGGGTTACTCTTCACTGTGGCGTGCAGGCTTCTCTTGCAGTGGCTTCTCTTGTTGTGGAGCATGGGCTCTAGGCACGCAGGCTTCAGTAGTTGTGGCACATGGGCTCAGTAGTTGTGGCTCACGGGCTCTAGAGTGCAGGCTCAGTAGTTGTGGCACACGGGCTTAGTTGCTCCGCAGCATAGTGGGATCTTCCCAGACCAGGGCGCGAACCCGTGTCCCCTGCATTCGCAGGCGGGTTCTTAACCACTGCGCCACCAGGGAAGCCCTCAACACTACCTTTCTTAAAAGTGAATAAAATAAAATGAAATACAGAAATGCAAAGGCAAGGGATAGTTTACTAGTCAAATGAATCTTTCTGAGCACTTAATCATTTTAAAAAGCTGGAAATATGGGTTTCTTTAATGAAAACTTTTATTTTGAGATAACTGTAGATTTTCATGCAGTTGTATGAAATAATAAAGATTCTGTGTACCCTTTACCCAGTTTCCGACAATGATAACATCTTGCAAAATTGTGGTACAATATCACAACCAGGGTACTGGCATTGATACAGTTAAGATGCAGAACATTTCCATCACTGCAAGTATTCCTTAGGCTTCCCGCTTAAAGCCATACCCTCTTCCATCCTGCCCTCAACCCCTCCCTAACCCCGGCAACCACTAATCAGTTCTCCATTGTCATTTGAAAAATGCTCTACAAATAAAGGCATACAGTACGTAGCCTTTGAGACTGACAATTATTTCACTTATAATTACTCTCTGAAGATTCACACAGCTTGTTGTGTATGTCAATAATTCATTCCTTTTTACTGCTGAGTAGTATGCCACAGCATGGATGTTCCACAATTTATTTAACCATTCACCTGTTGAAAGACATCTGGGTTGTTTCCAGTTTTCAGTCATTAGAAATAAAGCTGCTGTGAACATCCACGTACAGGTTTTTGTACAAATGTAAGTTTTCAGTTCTCTGGGATAAATGCCGAGGAGTACAATCACTGAGTCGTGTGAGAGTTGCATTCTTGTTTTTTATGAAACTGCCAAAAATTTCCAGAGTGGCCATATCATTTTACATTGCCACCAGCATGTATGAGTGATCAGTTTCTCCACATACCTACCAGAATTTTGTGTTGTCACTATTTTCTTTTTAAATTTTAGCCATTCTGAAAGGTGTGTAGTGATATCTCATTGTGGTTTCAATATGCATTTGCACAGTGGTTAATGACTTTGAGTGTTTTTTCAGGTGTTTAATTGCCACCTGTATTCCTTAGTTGTTGAAATCTCTCTTCATGTCGTTTACCCATTGCATTCCTGGCTTGCAGATGGTTGCATTCTCACCATGTCCTCACATGGCCTTTCCTCTGTGCACAGGTGGAGAGAGAGAGGGCTCTCTGGTGTCTCTTTGTCTTCTTATAAAGACATGAATCCAATCAGATTAGGGACCCATGCTTATGACATCATTTAACTTAAATTATCTCCTTAAAGACCCCACTGCCTAATACAGTCCCATTGGGGGTTAGGGCTTCAACATACGAATTTTGGGGGTGGGGAACAATTCATTTCATAACATCCATACTTTAACTGGACTGCTGCTTCTTTTTTCATTGTTGACTTTTGAGGGGTCTAGTATCTCTACAATCTCTAGATACTAGTCCTTTGTCAATTCTCAGCCCACTTCTTACTTAAACCTATCAGCAACAATTAATGATTGATTATTTTCCTCTCTTTGAAATATTTTCTTCATTTGGAGTACAGGATACCAGCACTCGTTTGCCTTTCTCATTAGCGGCATCGCTCTCAGTTTCCTTTCTTTCTTCTTCCTCAACTCCCCAACCTATGTGTGGGAACGTCTCAAGGCCCTGTCATTATACTACTCCACCCACAATAACTCTTGCGGGACATTTCATGGCTTTAAATATGCTGCTGACTTATAAATATACAGCTGAAGCCTGGAACTCTCAAACTAGCAACTCCACATCTCTATGTGAATGTCTAAGAGCATCTCAGCGTTATATGTTCAAAAACAGAATTCTTAACACTCCTCTGCAACTCCTTGACCCCAGCAGCAATCTTCTCCATCTCAGTTGGTGCCAATTCCATGCCTCTAATTGATTGTGAGACCAAACACCTTGGTATCTTTCTTGACTGCTCCTTTTGCAACCTACATCAATCCATCAGCAAATTTGATTGCTTCTCCTTTTGAACAATACACACGTTACCACTATCATCATTGTGCCCATGGTCCAAGCCATCATTATCTCTCAGCTGTTGGTGATATGGTCACCAGCTTTACCCTGTTCAGTCTCACTAAAGCATAAGTTAGATCACACTGCTCCTCTTCCCAAAATTCTCTCCTGTTTTCCATTCTCATTCAGGTTGAAAAATAAAGACCTTTCAAAACCCTCAGTGATCTGACCACCAGTTTCCTCTCTGACTTATACCCTTCTCCTCTTTGCGCACTCTGCTCCGAACATACGGGCCATTTTGCTGTTCCATGACCATATCAGCCACAGTCCCATCTCTGCGTGGATACTCTGGCTTTTCCCGCTGTGTAAAGTACTCTTTCACAGATACTCGCATGCCTTGCTCTCTTATTTCCCTCAGATTTTTATTCAAATGCCACCTTCATAGTGAGCACCTAATAACCATCGTATTTTAAATGCTCAATCCCACCCCAGTCCTCTCTCAGCTGTACTGCCTTCACAACACTTAACGAGTGTCCGTCACACCAGATTACTTATTTGTGGTCCATCTCCCCCACCTCAGGAGAACTTGAGCTCCAAGAATGCAGATCTTCTTCTCTATGTATTTTTGTCTATTTCGTTCACTGCTGTTTCTCTCTCTCCCTGTCAATCTCAATGTGGGGAAGACATGGTGCAGTGTATGGGCTCAATAAATATTTGTTGAATGAAATTATAAGATTCTCTTTGTCATAATAGCAATCAGAAAGCTTAGAGTAATCATGCCCAGTTTGGTTGTATCATATGTATCTCATAAATATACTCAAATTCTTTGGTAAACAAGTAGAAAGAGGAAGGTAAAGAGGGGAGACCGAAGAGAGAGAAGAAAGAAGAAAAGCAAGAAGACGAGGGGGTTAAAAGGGTGGAGAAACTTTAAGAAAATTAAATAAAGGAAACCCAAGGAAAGAAAACAAAATGAAACATAAGAATTAACGTAAAAATAATTTATTAATGGTGAAGGATTATCAGATATAGTGGAGCTTGCAAAATTATCTGATTATCTGTTAAAATGGAATTGATCCTCATTCTTTTTAATGGTTTATATGTAGTCTGCCAAATGGAACAGAACTCTGTCAATGGAAGAGAATTTAACCAAATCACTAGTCAATATCTTTTTCCAGTCTAAGAATACAACTTCTGCAAAGTTATTTATTGCCTACATGCACCTTTGATTATTTAATGCATTCTGGGCAGCTGTGATTTCTCAGACAGCTGAACAAGTCGATGCAGGCAAAATGAAGAAACTAGTTTCAATGACAAGAGTCTAAGAAAAAGAAACTTAGAACAATCTTTTCTAACCATGTAGGTTTTGAGGGTGCCTTGGTTAGACATAAAATTTCAACACAATGAATTAACTGAGAAGAAATACATTTCATAAAATTGGCTGAAAATTCAAATGCCAAAGAGTTAAAAATACTACCTTGTCAAGATTAACAAATTGAGAGCAGAAATTTAGATCACGCTTACAACTCTTTAAACTGATTATAAAATGCAGGTATACATTTTACCACATCACAGCCTATTTCAGGAAAAATTAATACCAGCGCACAAGACTGAGATGCATCCTTATTAAGTACTGACCTATAAAGATAACTATTCCTTAAATTATTCTGTCAGAAAAAGCAAATCACCTCAAGCTGGAAAAGTCAGTTTGGCCTCAGAATTTCCCACAGCAACATTAAAAACTAGAAGATACAGGAGCACTGTACACAAATTTCTGAAAAAAAATGTTGCCAGCCTAACTTTAAGCATTAAGGTAACAGATAGACCTTGTCAAATTTGAAAGAATTCTGAGAGTAAAGCACCTACAAACTCTTTTGGGGAAAAATAAAAATAAAGCATTCCTTCATAATGAAATATAGTCCATCAAAAGATACCTAGAAAAGCTATAAAAGACAAAGGTGACTGCATCTCTTAGTGCACGTAGAGTAGAATATTATGTACAAAGTGGTGAAAAGTCACAAAGTGCGATTCAAAAATACTATACCAGTTTCTAAAAAGGTTAAACATAGGGTTACCTTTTGGTCCAGAAGTTCCACTCCTAGATGTATACTCCTAAGAGTGGAAATATACATGTCCAAAAAAAACACACTTATACACAGATGTTCATAGCAGCATTATTCATAATAGGCAAAAAGTGGAACCAACCCAAATGGCCAACAACTGACAAATGGATGAACAAAATGTGATGTATCCATACAATGGAACATTATTTGGTCCTAAAAATAATGAATATTTGATACGAGCTACAATATGGATAATCCTTAGCAATGTGCAGGCTAAGTGAAAGAAGCCAGTCACAAAGGTCACAAACTCTGTGTTCTCATCTATATGAAATGTCCAGAATAGGCAAGTCTGCAGAGATAAAAAACAGATCCACGGTTAACTAGAGTTGGGGTGGGAGTGAGAGGAAAATGGAGAATGTCTGCTAACGCGTACAAGTTTCTTTACGGGGTATGAAAATGTTCTAAAATTGATTGTGGCGATGGTTGGACACCTCTGTGTAATATGCTAAAATGATTAAATATACTACAATTAGGTTGTATACTTTAAACAGGTGCATCATAGGGCACATGAACTATATCTCAATAAAGCTGTTACCAAAAAATAACATAAGGTTGAACCAGCCAACTTTGTCTTAGAGTTCTGAGGCAACAAATACTCTCAAGCATTTGCCAACTCAGGAAATTCAACACTCATGGGTCTTTCTAGAGGAAAAAAAAAAAAAATCACATATAATATCAATTACCTGACAATGCAATCCAAGAATAAATTAAAAAAAAATCATTCAAGAATAGAGAGGCTCTGTTGATAGGATCAGTGATTAGCATTCAAAGATAAACAGCCAGGGCTTCCCTGGTGGCGCAGTGGTTGAGAGTCCGCCTGCCAATGAAGGGGACACGGGTTCGTGCCCCGGTCCAGGAAGATCCCACATGCCGCGGAGCAGCTGGGCCCGTGAGCCATGGCCGCTGAGCCTGCGCGTCCGGAGCCTGTGCTCCGCTATGGGAGAGGCCACAACAGTGAGAGGCCCACGTACCGCAAAAAAAATTAAAATAAAATAAACAGCCATACAAATAATAGCATAACTAACAAAAATTGGGACGTGGGGGGAGAAAAAGATGAGGAAGGAACAGATGAGTGCTAATTTTCCCATTTTTCAGAATACATCAATGCTATCTAAAATTTAAAACAACTTGAATATAAAACCAAGTGACTCTATAACCTTTAAAATTTTTATAATTTTTTTAAGTTTAGCAAGATCATACAAGTTGAATATATATTTACTAGATATATAAATAATATAAAGCAATCCTTACAGCTTCAATTTGTTTCTTCTTTCTCTGTCAACTTCAGTTAATAAAGTTTTGCAAATTTATTTCTAAATCTCTTTTTCTATTCTTCTGTCTAGAACAGTGTTTCTCAACCTGGGGCTATTTTGCAACCCAGGGAACATCTGGCAATTTCTGGAGACATATTTGGTTGTCACAACTGGGGAGGGTACTACTGGCACCTAGCAGGTAGGGGCCAGGGACACTGCCAAATGCCCTACAATGCACAGGACGGCCCCCGACCATCACAAGGAATTACTCAGCCCAAGTGTCAAGAGTGCCGAGGTTGGGAAACCCTGCACTAGTGATATTTAGAAATGTCTGGAATAATGCTCACTGGTATTAAACATTATTTCTGAGTTGTGTGACTCTTGGTGATTTCTGTAGTCTTTTCTTTGACATTTCTGTATATCTTAAAATGTTAGAATGACTTCATATCAATTGTCATTAATATTTAATATTTAAAGCAATGAATACAAGTATATACATGTAGAATCTTGTCACAAAAGAATATTATTGTAGTTCTGAGAATTATCAGGATTCCCAGTCTCAAAAAAAAAGGAAATCTTTTGAAAGTGTTAGAAAGAATGTTTGTTGCCCTACATCTGGGAAGTTTCTTGAATATCAGTTACTAGCTAGTAACGTAAATCTTTTCAAAAGAACACAAAACAAAAAGCAAATAAGTCAGATATTTTTCTTTCTTCAAGAAGTAGCTAGTATTTCAGTTTTATAAAGACACTGTCTTATTAAAAGAGTGAAAAATCAAAAGTATTAAGTAAAATCATGTGCTTATTTGAAAGCACTTTCACTGCCTCAAGCCCACGTACATGAATGAGAAATGCCTCAGGATGGTACTTGACGTCCTTTGTACTTTGTGATTTTTAAAATTCAGAATAAGTCTTTCAAAATATAAACTCCTTTAATTAAAAGTATATATTTGCATATCATTTAATTGCTTATACAATAAAAAACTTATTACTGTTCTCTCACGAGTAACTCCAAGCTATAGGTTTCTCGAGCTGTGTATGATAGATCATTCTCATTCTTTCATAAGCTGCTATTTATTGATTATCTTTCATGTAACAGGTAATGTACTAGGTGTCAGGAATACAATAATAAATGAGCAATGGACCTGCTCTTGAGAGGCTCAGAAATAATTAAAAGCCAGTATGAGAAGTATATCTTTGTAATTTACTGAACATTCTTTGAAAGTGTAGGTAAAGTCCTCTAGAGACCTGTGGAAAGCTTCATGTAGGAAGGGTGTGAATGTGAGTGTGAATGGTTTCAGTAAAAGGATTGGAGGTATGCTGCAGATGAAGGAAAGAAAGCAAGTGAAGAGGAAATGGAGCCAGATGCCGTCAGTGGTCGATGAATTTTCTCTGTGCTGCAGGACCTGCAGAAACAGGGGAAGTTCCGTGTAGGTATCCTCCTGATTGATGTCAAAAAAACATTTAACCCTGGGGGTCAATACTACTACGCTTTCTCCTTAGTGTGAGGGGAGAGTTCTGAAGATAACGCAACTACAATTGGCATGCTCTCCACTAATGTTTAATGCATGCTGAAGTTGAAGAATTATTGGTCTAGAGCAGCGGTCCCCAACCTTTTTGGCACGAGGGACGGGTTTCGTGGAAGACAATTCTTCCACGGACGGGCGGTGGGTGGGAGGGACGGTTCAGGTGGTAATGCAAGCGATGGGGAGCGGCAGATGAAGCTTCAATCGCGAGCCTGTAGCTCACCTCCTGCTGTGCGGCCCGGTTCCTAACAGGCTGCGGACCAGCATCAGTCCGCGTCCTGGGAGTTGGGGACTCCTGGTCTAGAAGACTTCTGATGGCACCTCAAAAATGAAGATGGTCCACTGCTCCCAGGAGAGTGAGCAGAAAGGAAAATATATGTACGAGCCCTCCTAGTTAAAATCTATTAACTGTAAACCCAGATGTTTTCCCGTGATTCTTTCTGTTGACCCTTTGTCTCTAAAGTTAGTAAAAGTCAGAAACATATTCAGTAAGATCCTAGGAGTATCCTGGAGAATACCCATGTTACTAAAATCTTTACTAGTCAGTTTCTTTGTTTTATTATTCTTTTACAATTTCAGCCATTCTAATAGTTATATATTGGTATCTCCTTGTGGTATTATTGTACATTTCCCTAATGACTAATGATGTTGAAAACCTTTTTATGTATTTATTTGGAATCTGTATATTTTATCTGACAAAATGTATCTGCAAATCTGTTGCCCATTTGTTAATCTGAATTTTTCTTTAATTGCACTGTTAGAAAGTTCTTCATATATCCTGGAAACTAGCCTTTATCAGATATGCGCTTTGCAAATATTTTCTCCCCATGTGTGGTTCTTCTTTCCATTTTTAAAAAATTAAGTTATATTGGAGTATAGTTGATTTACAATGTTGTGTTATTTTCTGCTGTGTCACAAAGTGAATCAGTTATACATATACATATATCCACTCTTTTTTAGATTCGTTTCCCATGTAGGTCATTACAGAATATTGAGTAGAGTTCCTTGTGCTACACAGTAGGTTCTTATTAGTTATCTATTTTATATATAGTAGTGTGTGTATGTCAATACCAATCTCAATCCCAATGTCATTTTAAAAGCTGTTTTTAATTTTGGTGAAACCCAACTTGTCATTAAAAAAATTTATGGATCATGCTATTGATGTTGCATCTAAGAAATCTGTGCCTAACCCAAGGTCACTATGATTTTCTTCTATATTTCTTTAGAGAAGTTTTATAGTTTGTGGGTTTACATTTAAGTGTATGATTAATTTGAGTTAATTTTTTTTAAAGAATATCTATTAGAGAAATCTATATTCTTTTTTTTTAAATTTAGTTATTTAGGGCTGCGTTGGTCTTCATTTCTGTGCGAG
Organism: Hyperoodon ampullatus; assembly: GCF_949752795.1. NCBI lineage: Eukaryota > Metazoa > Chordata > Mammalia > Artiodactyla > Ziphiidae > Hyperoodon > Hyperoodon ampullatus. The sequence goes on from NC_136931.1 coordinate 11,769,849, forward strand.
GGCCTTCTCTAGTTGTGGCAAGCGGGGGCCACTCTTCATCGCGGTGCGCGGGCCTCTCACTATCGCGGCCTCTCCTGTTGCGGAGCACAGGCTCCAGACGCGCAGGCTCAGCAGCTGTGGCTCACGGGCCTAGTTGCTCCGTGGCACGTGGGATCCCCCCAGACCAGGGCTCGAACCCGTGTCCCCTGCACTAGCAGGCAGACTCTCAACCACTGCGCCACCAGGGAAGCCCTGAGTTAATTTTTATATGCAGTTTGAAGTATGGGATGAAATTCTTTTATTGTTTTTGTTTTTGCAAATGGATTCTAATTGTTCCAGCACTGTTTCTTGAAGAGGACTATTCTTTCTCCCTTGAGTTGCCTTATGTGTTTATGTATGTGTGTGTGTATACATATACCTATTCTACTCCATTAATTGATTTGTCTATCTCAATATCAATGTATACTGCTTTGAATTGTGTAGTTTTGCAACAAGCCTTAAAATCAGATAGTTAAGTCTCCAATTTTGTTTTTATTATTCAAAGTGTTTTAGCTAATCTAGTTTCTTTGCTTCCCCCTATACATTTTAGAATAAGCTTGCCAATTTCCACAAAAAAAAAAATGCCTGCTGGATTTTGATTGAGAGTGTATTAAATCTGTACATCAATTTGGGGAAAATTGACATCTTAACAAAATCAAATCTTTCAATCTATGAGTATTACATTTTTATTTAGTTCTTTAATTATTTCTCATAAATGTTATGTATTTTTGTTATATTTATACCAAATTATTTCATTTTTTTGGGTGCTGCTCTAAAAGGTACTTTTAAATTTTCAATTTAAAGTTTTTCATTATTAGCATATAGAGATATAATTTATTTTTTGCATATAGAGATATAATTTATTTTTGCATATTGACCTTGCATCCTGTAATCTTGCTAAACTCACTTATTTTTTTACAAATTCTTAAGAATTTTCTACCTAGAAAACCATGTCTTCAGGAAATAGAGACATTTTATATCTTCTTTTCTGATCTGTATGACTCGAATTCCTTTTCTTGACATACTACATGTGCTAGGACCAACAGTATGATATGGAATAGGAGAGGTGAGAACAGACATCCTTGTCTTGATCCTGATTTTAGAGAGGAAGCATTAAGTCTGTGACTATTCAGGATAAATAGTCAGATTTTCAGATTTTCACAGATGCCTTTTGAAACATTGAGAAAGTTTTTTTAAGTTCGTAGTTTGCTTAGTTTTTATCATAAGTAGGATGTTGAATTCTGCCATTTACTTTTCACATATTTTTCAAAAAATTTATTTCCATATTAATAAATAAATAAATTCTTTAAGGTCAACAGTACTTAGTAAGTTTTATATCTGCAGCACAACTTTAAAGGGGACTTCATCATTCATATCTTTTGTGCTTTTGGTAAAACACCTAACGATGTTTTCTATGACTTCTAACATTAAGCAATAATAGCAGTAGTAACACAAAATTTTATACCCATCTACATTTTAAAAAATGAAAAGAAAGACTTGGAGTTAGGAGCAAGTTCATATCTGGTACCTGTAGGTCTCACTCATTTTTGTTTATTTGTCCTGCTTTCTCAAGGCTTCTGTCTTCTTTCCTAGAAAAACATGGCTAGATATGAAATTTTCAACATCTCTGGTTTGTGTGATAAATCCAAAATATTATTTTTTTATTTTCATCTTTCCATTTTTCTGTTCAAAGAAAATCTAAAAATTCTGTGTCTCAATGATGGGTACTAGCATTCTTATTGCCTCAACAAACGGTGCTACCTGCTTTACTCAAGTCAGGAAGCTGGAGATCATCCTCACAGCTTTTCACCCTCACTCCCGTCCAAATCATATTGAACTTACCTCCCTAACTGAGCCCCTTATTTAAGCCCCATGACAACTATTGCCTAGTTCAAGCCTTCATCATTTTCCTTGTCTTACGTCAAAGGTCACCTTCCTGTCTTTAGGTTTGTAACTGATTTCCATGCTTTCAGTTGGATCATAAGAATTAAGCTAAGTCTTAAATTATCCCGGTCCTAACTAGTGTTCCAGTCCTAATGCCTTCAGGATAACATCCACATATCTCTCCTCTGCTTATAAGGCACAAGCCCTACATCTGCCCAGTGTATCTCACTTGGAAAGGAAAAAAACTGTGTCTAGGGCATTGCACCTTCAGAGATACAGTCTGCCCAGACAGAGAAAACGGGGGCATTCATTACTCTGCCACCATCATTCTTCAGACTGAGAAAGTTTTTAAAAAGGGCCCTTTATGCAGAAAATGCTCTATGACCTTATGTGGGGATGAGCCTCAACCCCAAAGTAGATATGGGGGACAAGAAGGCCAAGGAAAGCGCTCAGTGATTGTTTCATTAATAAGTCAGATGTTAATCAGCAGGTCTCTAAATACTTACAGTATTTGTAAACCCTTATTCCTAATGTTGTCAGCCTCCTTCTGCATCCCCATGGTCACAAAAGTTTAACGCTCTAGTTTCTCAACCTTAAGACTATGGACCTTTTGGACCAGATAATTCTTTGTGGTGGAGGGCTGTCTTGTGCACTGTAGGATATTTACAGCATTTCTGGCCTCTCCCTTTAGATGCCAGTAGCATAAAACCCCTCACAGTTGTGACAGCCAGAACTGTCTCCAGATATGGCCAAATGTCCCCTGAGGGAGCAGAATCACCTTGGATGGAGAGTCACTGCCCTAAGGGAAAAGATGCTGTGTGCTTAAGTTCATGACAGGAAGTCTGAAAGAAAGAACCCCTAAGGGACAGAGTTGGGAGTGACGTTAGTCAAAGCAGAATCATCTCTTTCTCTTTTGATCCCCTAGAATAAAATTTCATTTTAGGATATACTTTTAAGGTAAATAAATATTTCTTCTATTTGCATTTTAAGTTCTGGAAATAACTAAAAGCAAAAATAATTGACGCACCAGTCTCTAACCTAGCTGACTTCAGAGAGGTTATAAATGGATATGTATGCTAATTTCATTCCCTGCTGAAAATATGTATTTTCTATGAAACTATATTTTAACTAAAAAATTCCAGTTTAGAGTGTTAATACATTGAATATACAAAACAGCAGGTACCACTGATTTAGACTAAAAACACACACACACAAACTGGAAAAAAAAATGAGATTAAAAGTTGAAATGTGTTTGATTAAACTAACATTTGATTCTACTGATGTTCTAATTTCACCCCAGGCCCAACACTATAAAACTCACCATACATTCTTTTTTTTTTTTTTTTTTTTTTGTGGTACGCAGGCCTCTCACTGCTGTGGGCTCTCCCTCTCCCGTTGCGGAGCACAGGCTCCGGATGCGCAGGCTCAGCGGCCATGGCTCATGGGCCCAGCCACTCTGCGGCATGTGGGATCTTCCCGGACCGGGGCACGAACCCGTGTCCCCTGCATCGGCAGGCGGACTCTCAACCACTGCGCCACCAGGGAAGCCCCACCATACATGTTTGATAATTTTATGTAGCACTGAGGCCTTCCTTTATAGACAATGGCATGCAGACATTTAGGAATGATGGAATGAGCTTATGAACCAATCAAATAGAAATGCTTTGTGGTTTCTTTCTCTTGGACTCGTAACAAGGTTTGCTGTAACAGCATTTATTCCCGGGCTTTGCACTCTATAAGGGGCGCTTTGTTGATTGACTAAAGGAATGATTTCAGACACTGCTTATGAGTTTTCACAAGAGAAGTCTGATTAATTATTATAAGATAGAAACATGGTTTTTAAGTGACATCACTTTCCTCAGACATGTTTACGGCATGTCGCCACCACTTACTGTCTCCCCGGCAGAGCAGAGGCCCTAGTTTATAGGCTGCTGCTGAATGCGGTCGTCCGGTGTCTGTGATCACAATCTTGGTTACTGGCAGATGTTCTTTGTAAGAAAGGAATCCAGTGTCATTGGTCCTAAAAAACAGTAACAACAGCAAGATTCTTAAAATTATTCTGATGAACATAATTATAAAGTAAACAATAGTCCTTATTGCATCTCAAAGCCAAGATGTTCTGAGCTAAATTTGCACACACAGAAGAGTCAGGATCAAATTACTCATCTGAGAATGGAAAAATATGGCAACATTTTAGTGTCCCTTGCAGATGTAATATAGTTGGTGATTTTTAAACTCTGTTGGCCATTTTCTACCTTTTAAATGAGATGGTTAATCCATGGCCATTTAGTGTAATAATTGGTAGTGTGTTTTCAGATCGACCGTTTTGATATTTGTTTCTTATTTTTTTCCCACAGGATATCTTGTATTTTTGCTCCCCCTTTCATGCCTCCTATTGGTTTACTTCATATTGTTTTGCATTCGATTTTATTTTTTTACTCACCCTTTAGCTATATGACTGTTTACTGTATTTTAATATTTTCTTTATAGATTATAAGACACATCCTTAATCCATCACAGTCTACTTATATTTTATGTTGTAGTACTTAATATAAAATGTCAGAAGCCTACCATGGGATAATTTTTAACATCCTTCCCTACACAAGCACCTGTTCTTTGTGCTATGGTTATAATAATGTATTTTAAATCCAGATGTTATAACCTTTGTAATTTAATTTACCTAATCAAGAGAAAAATTTAAACACTGGCTTTTACATTTACTGACATATTCATGATTTCCAGTGCCCCTCATTCCTTCCTGAAGATCTGTGCTTTAATCCGGTGTTAGTTCTGTTTAACCTGAAGAATTTCCATCAGTATTTCTTATGGTACAGTTCTGTTGACAAGAGATTCTCTCAGCATTTGTTTAATCTGAACAGGAATTTATTTTACTTTCATTTGTGAAATGTATTTTCGTCCTGTATAGAATTCTAGGTTGACAGTGCTGTGCTTCTTTCAGCACACTAAAGGTATCATTCCATTGTCTTCTGACCTGTACTTCTGATGAGAGGTCAGCCTTCATTTGTATCCTTATTCCCCTGTATGGAATGTCTTCTACCAGATTCACCCAAACTGGCTACTTTGAAAACATTCATCCTTATCACTGGTTTTTAGCAATGTGAACAACAAACCCAGGTGTGTTTTTCTCTGGTTTTTATTCTGCTTGAGATCTTCTGAGTTTCTGGAATCCATACATTGAAGTTGTACTAGTTATCTACTATGGCATAACAAATTATCCCAAAATGCAGTGACTTAAAACATGACTTTTTTTTTTTTTTTTTTTTTTTTGCGGTATGTGGGCCTCTCACTGTTGTGGCCTCTCCCGTTGCAGAGCACAGGCTCCGGACACACAGGCCCAGCGGCCATGGCTCACGGGCCCAGCCGCTCCGCGGCATGTGGGATCTTCCCAGACCGGGGCACGAACCCATTTCCCCTGCATCGGCAGGCGGACTCTCAACCACTGCGCCACCAGGGAAGCCCTAAAACATGACTTTTTTTTTTGTTTGTTTGTTTGTTTGTTTTTGTTTTTGTTTTTGTTTTTTTTTTGTGGTACGCGGGCCTCTCACTGTTGTGGCCTCTCCCGTTGCGGAGCACAGGCTCCGGATGCACAGGCTCAGCAGCCATGGCTCACGGGCCCAGCCGCTCCGCGGCATATGGGATCCTCCCAGACCGGGGCACGAACCCGTATCCCCTGCATCGGCAGGCGGACTCTCAACCACTGCGCCACCAGGGAGGCCCTAAAACATGACTTTTTACAGTCTATGATTCTTCTGATTTATGATCCTCTGTCTCAGGGTCTCTCCCAAGGCTATACTCAAAGTGTTGGCTAGGACTGCAATCAGCTCAGTACTTGAGTGGGGAAGGCTCTGTTTCCAAGCTCACCCTGTGGCTGCTGGCAGTACTCTACGCCTTGCTGGCTGTTGGACTGACAGTCTCAGTTATTCACTGGCTGTTTGTTGAAGGCTACCCTCAAGTCTTTGTCCACGAGAGCTCACGACATGGCAGATTGCTATATCAAAACAAGAAGGCTAGAAGATGCAGAGAATTCTGAGCAAGTCAGAAGTCACAGTCTTCTGTAACCCAATCTCTGAAGTGACATCATCTCATCACCTTTACCATATTCTGTTCTTTTTTTTTGTTTTTTTGTTTTTTTGTTTTTTTTGTTTTTTGGTTTTTTTTTTTTTGCGGTACGCGGGCCTCTCACTGTTGTGGCCTCTCCCGTTGCGGAGCACAGGCTCCAGACGCACAGGCCCAGCGGCCATGGCTCACGGGTCCAGCCGCTCCGCGCGGCATGTGGGACCTTCCCGGACCAGCGCACGAACCCGCGTCCCCTGCATCGGCAGGCGGACTCTCAACCACTGCGCCACCAGGGAAGCCCCCATATTCTGTTCTTAAAAGCAAGTCACAAGGTCCATGCGACATACAAGAGAAGGAAATTACACAACGGTGTGAATAACAGGCAGTGTGGAAAATTGGGGACCATCTTGGGGGCTTGCTTCCAGAGATGTTTATTAAGCAAATCTGAGAAATTTTCAGCCATAGTTTCATCAAATATATATATATATATTTTGCCTCATTTTATTTCCTGCCCTTCTGGGACTCCAATTTCTTGCCTGTTAAATCATTGATATTTTCCCACAAGCCACAAAGGGCCTGTCAATCTTTCTTTCAATCTTTTTTTTTTTCCTGTGTTCTTCAGACTGAATGATTTCTGCTTCAGGCTTACTGAAGACTTCTTTTGCTATTTCCCATAAGAGGTGAAGTCTATCCAGTGAATATTTTACTTCTGATGATGTTGTACTTTCCTGTTCTAAAATCTACATTTGCTTCTTTTTTTCTTTTCTTTCCTCTTTTTTTTTTGGAAGCGTTGGGTCTTTGTTGCTGTGCGTGGGCTTTCTCTAGTTGCAGTGAGCAGGGTCTACTCTTCGTTGTGGTGCGCAGGCTTCTCACTGTGGTGACTTCTCTTATTGTGAAGCATGGCCTCTAGGTGCATGGGCTTCAGTGGTTGCAGCACACGGGCTCAGTACGTGTGGCACACAGGCCTTAGACCGCGCGGGCTTCAGTAGTTGTGGCGTGTGGGCTCAGGAGCTCTGCGGCATGAGGGATCTTCCCAGACCAGGGATCGAACCCATGTCCCATGCATTGGCAGGCAGGTTCTTAACCACTGCACCACAAGAGAAGTCCCTACATTTGCTTCTTTAATAAAGTTCTCATTTATCTGTTTAGAATACCCTTTGTTCACTTGTGATTATTTTTACCTTTAATTCTTCATACGTTTTTTAACAGTTGCTTTAAAGTTTTTGCCTGCTAATCAAACACCTGTGTCCCAGGGCCTGTTTCTAATGGTACTTTTATTTTCTTGACTTTGGATCAAAGTCTACTCTTTTTTGGAATAAGCAATAATTGTTATAATGTTCTGGATATTATGGGTGATACATTGTAGAGACTCTGGATTCTGTTATCATTCTCTTAAGACTTCTTTTGTTTTCACAAGCAGTTAAATCACAACCTTATCACAATAATGGTGGTTTTACTTCATCAGGGTGGGCCTGTGTCAGTTTCACTTGTAGTTTTCAGTCATACTCAGTTCTCGGACATTGTCTTTGCTGTAAAGGCAGCGGACCTTCTGTCATTTCTATGGAAAGCTGAGGGCTTTACAAAGCCCATCTCAATTAATGAGACTTAAGCTCTAAATTCTGTCTCTCCTCTGGTGGTTGCTGCTGAAATTCCTGTGTAGCTTGTTCAGTTTCCCAGCTCCATCTCTCTGCTTGGTTCCTAGAAATCTCCCCTGTGCATGTGCAGCTCAAGGGTCAGGGGTCTGAGAGGAGTTGATATAGTGGTCTCCCTTCAAGTGGTTTTCTCCTTTCTGACATGTCCAGAAATCAATTTCTAATCATTCTGGCTGCTCTGAACTTTCCTCTGATACCCCCAGCCAAAAAAAATCTAGTATTCTCTTTGAGTTCTAGCCACTCCATGGTAGGTGGTCTGGTGAGTAGCCTCAAGGAAAAGGCACATAAACATAAATCTCACCCACTTAAGTCCCCTTCTTTTAAGGTTTGAAGGCTCCCAACCCTGGTAGTTTCTGCCTACATTTGGTTATTCTCCACTTGCTACAAGTAGGTGTTTTTAATAAATAGTTTTCCTGGGATTACAAATGTTATCTGGGTTAGGTTAGTTCTATGCAAGCTACTTAAGCATAAGCAGAATTTAATAGGAAAAATTTCAAAATCTTATTTTTAAAAATTATTTTTGATGAATAAAATGTCATGCAGACATTGGAGAGTTATTGGTGATTAGATTAGTTAAAAATTTTTTTTTATTCATATTTTAAAATACATTATTACTGTGTGGGCATTTTCTGTGAAGGCAATGAGAAAAAAAAAAGTATCTCCCAAAGGAGTAGAAATTTTGAAAAATTTTGAGTAAGAGAGACAACATTCTTCATACTGAACATATAACAATAAGAGTATAATCAATGACTCCATATAGATGCCTCCTTTAGGGTATTCTAAAATAACCTGGTTTTTGATATAACAGTCTTTGATGTTTGACAAATGAATAAATATAATGTCAAATGAATAAATGGAATATTTCAAGCTCGATTTTCAAATCCCTAAATATTATAGATTTCCTTTTTCAAAATATGATAAATGAAATATTAGTTTTTCATAGCATAGTGTATCCTTTAAGAAAATAAAAGAGCTACATGTTTAAATAATTGTGGGAAATTCTAAGTTTATATATTTAAAGGTTTTATAGGCAGATTATTGAAGAGATGTGTTAGTAATTAAAGGCTGTAAATATATTTTGAGAATAATATAATTCTTAATTATACTTAATTTTAAAGAGAATAATAATTGACTTAAAATGAAAAGCAGACATGAAACAGATGCCTCTGTTTCATCATATTACAGAAATAAAAGGTGTATGACTCATGATCCATTACCAAAAAATTCAAATAAAAAGATAGTGATCTTACCATTTAGAATTCAGATTGTAATACATTTCATCAAAACGTACCTTTAATTTTTTCACTGTACTACCTTGTTTAGTATCTGCCTACTTATATATGTTTTGAGTGATTCATTTAAAAATATAATAAACTTGATTTTGTATAAGGAAATCATATGGAAATCACCATTCATTCCGGTCAGCATCACAGTTGCAGTAATACTGAGAATCAATGCAGTTCCCCTCTAATCCACAAGTACATTTTTGAGGATCAGGTAAAGAACCTCCCCAATAAGTTTGTGTTTCATTGGTTCTTCCAACCCACCAGCTCAGAGGGGTTCCATCTGAAAGACAAAGGTGAGAAATGTGACATCTGTTCTATACCCCAACCCTTCCACCCAGTATAATTCCCTCCTTCCCAAATCATTAAAAAGAATAAATGGAGAAAGACTGATTTGATGTAGTGATATTCCCAACACTGTAATTGATGGCATTTCCTTAAGAAAGTTTTTAAAAATATATTTCATTATTTAAGCTTAAATGATTGATATATTTTTCTTTGAGTAGAAAAGAAACCAGCAGTTCCTATTTAATTCAGGCACAATAGTAAAAAAAAAAAAAATGTATTGAGAGCAGATCACGTATGCAATTTTGTTAAAAATAATTTTTCGAAACAAGAAGGCATCAAATTATAAACCACAGTAATTAACATATGAGAAACAAAATTGATTTGAGATCATGAAATGCCCATTAAAACATTATGAAATGCTATGTCAAGTTAGTGATTTATCTCAATATATTTATTGGCTAAAAATAAACTAGGTGTTTATTAAACATTAGGCATATTATGGCACTCCCTTGCTATGATTTAAGATATATTTGAAAGTGTATATTTTTTCTTCCATTTACTGGCTTGGCTACTTATTTGAAGACTACAGAAATAACACTGAAAGATCTTTACGCCCGAAGCAGATACTCCACTCAAAAACAAAGTTTCCCTTAACCAAATGCATTTATTTCTATGATGAATGTTCAGCTACCAGCTCCTTCACAGAGCTAAGACTAAACATGATGCCAAGGAACTAGAGCAAAGAATAGACAGAACATTTAGATGCGGCATGCAGGCAATCTGTCTTAGGGAAAAAGTCACTTGAGAATCACGGCATGAGAAGAAGGTGACATCAAATCAGTCAGCTCCTCAAAGGTGCTTGATCACTTTTCCATTGACTTGCAAACCTTTTAAGTTGCTGCCATTAGCCCTACTTTTACTAATTTCTCCCTTACTTACAAATGCCAAAGCTCATAAAAACTTATTATTAAATTGGACCTGTGCTGATGCAAACCAAACAACTTCTCTTCCAGTGTTACTATACATTCCTGTCCACTATGCCAGGAAAACAAGGAGTTGTTGGAAGCTTGTGTTATGCATTAATTAATATTAAGAATCTTCATCTTCTTTAATTGCATGATTAACTGATCAGCTGAAGGCAAAACCTACTTGAAGCATTTAGTAGATCTATTTCAACGTACTGCTTAAAACGTTATGTGTTCATAGATTTAAAAAATAAATCATTATTCCTAAATACTGAATAATATTTTCGCATCTAAATTTGCTATCTTCCTGACACTTCCCTGGTGGTCCAGTGGTAAAGAATCCGCCTTCCGATGCAGGGGACGCGGGTTCAATCCCTGGTCAGGGAACTAAGATCCCACATGTTGTGGGGCAACTAAGCCCGCACACCACAACTATTGAGCTCGTGTGTCTCAACTAGAGAGCCTGTGTGCCACAAACTACAGAGCCCACGCACTCTGGAATCCACACCACAACTACAGAGACCAGGAGCCCTGGAGCCTGCATGCCACAACTAGAGAGAGAAAACTCGCACACCACAACTAGAGAGAAGCCCGTGTGCTGCAACAAAAGAGCCTGCGCCGCAACGAAAGATCCCGCGTGCCTCAACAAAGATCCCGCATGCCGCAACTAAGACCCAACACAGCCAAAAATAAATTACAAATTAAAAAGTAAATAAATAAATTTGCTATTTTCCCTACAAAGTAGAAACCACTTAATGTTTTAAAGATACCAAATACCTAAGTTTCCTCCAAGACTTTTTGAAGTGTCCTAAAGAATTTACATAAGTATAAGGAAGAATTAAGAAACGCATGAGAACACTTTAAAGTTGATATTAAAATGATAAAGTATCAGAGATCATGGTAGATCATTTCTATTCTCATAGTTAAAATCCCAAATGGCTTGAGTATTCATATTGAGCATCCTTCCAGTGTGCTGAGCTGCAGACCCACAGGTTGATGGAAATATTTTCATATACATTTAACTTTATTCATCCACAATTATGGCATCATTATTACTTGAAGCTGCTATATTCTCAAGATCTGAAACTGTAAATTTAACTTGTCTGACACCACCTTCTTGATCTTCCCCATACATTTCTTACTGTGACCTCGAAATCCAAATTGTTCCCTCTTTTCGACCTCAAATCCATTCTACATGAATTCTAGGATCACAGACCTGAGGAAAATCTGTGTATTTAACAGTTATCCTCATCATCTGTTCTACAACTTTCTAGAGTTTACTATTCTCTTTACTAGTGGTTCCCAAACACCTGGGGGCCCTGAAGGTAGGGAATCCTTCACACTCCACGTCGTCCCCTTGACTTCGTGTGGTGCTCGCTCACTAACATTCTTGGGGATTCTGTGTTCTGGTTCTTTTAGAGTTTGACTCATTTGTGATTTTGATGATTGCCTTTCCTTTTCTTTCTTCTCTAGTTAAGCAACTCAGTTCATTTTGTTCCATCACATTCATTTACCCTTCTAAAATTATGGTTCTCATTCTTCTTAGAATGTACTTGCTTATCTATTTTTCTCTTTTAGATTCCAATATCAATATTCACTAACAATGAACAATCAGTTGCATACTGAACTGGTAGGTTCACTGTAACCACGATGCACTGGAGAGCTGGGAAGAGAGGAGCTCACTTCATGCACTTTGTATGTGTTATGCCACCCAGCCACGCCCACGCCCCCCTGAGGTTGGTATGATTGGCCCCAATTCAGTGAAGAGAAAACAAAGACTGAGAAATACTCTTTGATCCAAGTTCTGTACCTAATCAACAAGAGACCTGGACCTTGAACGCAGATCTCTCTCCCCACCTCTAAATCCTATGCTCTTTGCACTACAACTATCTGATGGTCAGTCTCAGATGGGATTGGGGTTTCAGGGGGTTAAGATTTGAGGGGATACCAGCAAGATGAGAAGAGTTAGGAGGGGTTAAGAGGCTGAATGAGAACATTCTGAAAAAGAAGAAGGAGGAAAAGGAGGAAGAGGGAGTGGAACTCAGGCATATGGGAGAAAATGATCAGACTGTAGTAAGTGGGTGGACAAGTAAATAGGATTGGGGCTTAACTGGAAACAAAAGATTCAAAGGTCATGCCAGGAGTTCAAAATTTTTCTGCATGACCCATATAACACATGATATTCACATATGAAACACATTTCATTTTAAAGTTCTTGTCATTCTGTCTGGAACGCCAACCTCTCTTAAGACGACAAATGAGAGGGAACAAAGCAGCTTTATCGTGCAGATGTCTTAGAATCTTCTCTGACTACTGAAGAAAAATACACCTGATTATTGCTGCTAGAAAACAGTGTGCTGGGGAGCGGCATGAAGGTTCATAGGCAAGTGGGTCCAGAATACGCAGCTGACGTGCCCAGACAGAAGAGTCTGGACTGGACAGAAGAGCTAGGAAGGCACTGGAGCTTCTTAAACAGTAAAGTGTTGTGATGGAAGCAGCGTTTCTTACAGGTGAATTCTCTTCATGAAGATTAATCTTTTGGATGATACAGTGGGTGGGCAGGAGATACAGACTGATGACTGGCTGAGAGGCCAGTAGGAAAGACCTTGCAGTAACTTCATAAATTAGGTCATTAAAGCCCGCACTAAGGCAGAGCTGGTGGGACTTGAGATACTGTCACATAATGAGATGCTCTAAAGGGAGAAAACACAAGACCAGAACCATAATTTAGGAGCAGACTGGTTATTAAAAGTAGAGTAAAAGAAAGAGTTAAACATGGTTTTCTGACTCCTCTTTGAGCTACTGAAAAAAAAAAAAAAAAAAGTGTTTCTAGCAGACTGTTCTAATTTTCAGTTATACCCAGAGGGTAACTGTCAACAACCCGTGAAAGACTCACACAGAGTAGTCACTTTCAGAAAACGAATTCATATTTTTATTAGCTCTTTTCCATGGTAAAAACCAACCATATGTGTAACTTGCCCTTTATGAGGGATCAACACTGTGCATTCATGGAGTATCAGAACAAAGCCCTTTGCTGTGCAGTTCTCTGATTAAGGGCAGGCAGAGACTCTAAAGACAATGAAGGCTTTGAACAAAGCTCAGTGTGAACTGACCTTTGTTCTCTTCTTCAGGCAACAGCATCTCTGTGACTTCCAGACTTGTGACACGTTTGCTAAAGACACAGGGAGCACACACCCTCAGCGGCTCTAGGCCTCCACCTTGGCCGACTTAAACTCCGCAGGAGCTGGTTAAGTAAAACACACTGTGCGACGTGTGTAGGAAGACAAACGCCCCAATTTACTTACCTTCCTTATTTACAAGTCGTGACTTCTTGCAGTAGTAGGTCAGCTCCTGTTCACAGTGCTCCGCGCGGTTAACTGTGGCCTGCAGTTGCTCCATGCTGGCCACGTATTCGAAAAACCCAGCATAGGGGTTCTCTGGATTGGTACTGCGGACTCTTGTTACATCGGAGCCATTGTGCTGGATGATGGTCCACGCAGTTTCTTGTATGCAGAAATGGGGGAAGAAAGAGAGGAGACCATCACTAGTCTGCAAAAGTTAAAATAAATAAAGAAAATCAAAATCACCTTTTATCTGAGTCAAAGTTTTCTACTCATCAAACCTCTCTGAGAGGTAGAATCAACACAAATGGATTCTTAAAACTTTTAAATTATAGTAAAGTGAGTTTTTCCCTGAAATTTATACGATTGCCACGCATTTGCAGTGTTTTTATTCTACTTTTTCATATAATTCAGCCAGAAAATATTCATGGTGAAAAATATTAAGAAAAATGACTATTAAAATTTGTGGTGCATTTTATCAAATCTGACATTCTGCTTTTAGAAGATGCGTCATAATTTTTCTTCAAGAAAGAAAAAAATTATGCTATTATAACTGTAAAACATTGTTGATTGTTGATGCACCCTGAATTCAGAGATGTTACAATATGAAAAAAAATGTATCTTTGAATTTGTAAAATATTTTAAATGACATAACGTAAACAATGACTTTTCTACTCTTATTGTATGCTGCCAGCAAAAAGAAAGTCAAAATTTTATGGTCTGTATATATACCTCCCTTCAGACAATTTTTAATTATGAGTGTACATCTATTTCTTTTTTACATCAAGTTTTGGATAGAGGATTTTTTCATAACATGGGAAAATGTACAAAATATTTAAGTGGGGAATGCAGGATACAAAACTATATATAATATGATTATGATACATACACAAACACACACATAAATATATATTCATCGGACACAGATGTTAGGAAATTACACCAGAAATACATCTATTTCTTTTAAAATCAAATCTGAAATATTCATCTTGGTATCATGTGATCTGCATAGCTACGGAATGCAAATAGGAAGTTACTTTTTTTTTCTTTTTTTTTTTTGCGGTACGCGGGCCTCTCACTGTTGTGACCTCTCCCGTTGCAGAGCACAGGCTCTGGACGCGCAGGCTCAATGGCCATGGCTCATGGGCCCAGTCGCTCCACGGCATGTGGGATCTTCCCCGACCTGGGCATGAACCCGTGTCCCCTGCTTCAGCAGGCGGACTCTCAACCACTGAGCCACCAGGGGAGCCCCAGAAGTTACTTTTTTGAACATGCAATACAGCATCAGCAACTCAACTAACACAAGAAATAATATATCTTTGAGTAGGTACTGTAGCTATCACTAGTAGCACCTGAATGTCTGTAAACATTTCAATCATACTGATTACCAAAACTATTTAGATGAAACAAAAATCCGACAAGGTTTGTAACAGAAGATGGCATATTGTATCTATCCTTCAACTTTCCCAGCAATAAACTTCTTATTATATTTACTGTGATATACGCAGGCCCAAGAACACATTAATCAAAAGGCCTCCGTTTTAATAGGTGAGAAACAGATTGGAAGTTGTCAAAACTCTGCTATAAATGTGCTGTTAAATCACATAACTCTTCTGTATTAAGAAGAATATTCCAAATTGGAGGAAAAGAGTAGGTAGAAATCCCTGCCAGCCTCTTTTTAGCTAATACATTCACATGGATCAACACAATCAAAACAAGAAATTTCAGTCCCACCCGTCTCCTGGTCATCAGAATTTTGAATAGAGAGGCCTATTAAATAAATGAGACAGGAGGCAAATTTGACAGCCTTACTCCCCTCCACGCGTGGATCATTATTTTCCTCTGAAACAATAGCTGTTACTTTTATTTCCACCTTGCCTTTCAGCTCACTGAAGCGCTTTAACAGTAAATTATTTTCCTTAAAGAGGACATGATATATAAGCTCATGAAATAAATTATGGATGACCAGACAGCAGTACAGTGGAGAGATCATCAGGAGACCTGAGCTGCAGATCTGGCATGTGTCTGTGCCCTTAAGAAAGTCAGGTGAAATCTCAGCCTCCATTTCCAAATTTGGGAAAAAAAAAAAAGGTAGAATATAGGAGGCAATATATTAAGTCTGAAATTCTATCATTTTAGCCACACAATCTTGACTATTAGAAATTTAAGATTATTAACCAGGCAAATCTGTTAGCCTAGCCTCTGTTGGACTCTGCTTTTATTATTCAGCAGAATGATTCGTCTTTTCTTGTGGGGAATCAATGGTGTGCATGAAGCAGTTCATCTCCGGCTGAGTAGCTGCTGAAAGAGCAGGACAATAAACCACCTTGAAACCTTTGTCTCTTTGCTTTTTGGGTCACCCTGAGAGGGACTTCCCTATCGCTTAGCATCCACTGGGTCATGAAGAACACACTGTGTTCTTGTAAGGTCTCTTAAGGTATTGTAAGAAATCCAAGGCCATAGTGCATGACAGCTGTTAAAGGGCTGCTCATAGAAATGTTTCCTTTTGAAATTCTAAAATTTCTATATGATAGTTTCTGTAAGTGATTTCATTTTCTAATATAAAGTGCTACAAAGGAGGAAGTTACAAGGATGCCGTGCTTATCAGATAATTAAGATGTCCAGGGCAAAGCAGAGACAATGAAAGCATCACAATGGATTCTGAGCAATGGAAATGAGAGCCCAGCATCCATGCTCCAAATCGCATGTGCTTTACTAGTAGAGGAACGTCTGCAAACTATTATACTGTTCTTTCGGACGTGATTGTGTTATCTGATATTTCTACAAATACCTATTTAGAAATTACAACTATAAAAAAAGTAGACTTCACAAGGCGTAATTCAGTATTTTGTGACTTAATCTATCGGTTTTTCCACTATTAGAAGACTGACAGGTTCTGATTTGCTAACTATACTGATAGGTTCTGATTTGCTAACTATAGTGTCTCCAGCACGTGGGCTTGGCACGTGCTGAAAAAGACATTAGTCACTGAAGTAATAAACATGTGAATGAATAAAAACAAAGTGTTGTCCAGACTAGAGCACAGCCTTCCAGGTTATCTGGTTGTGATTCTGTGGTGGCTCTGAGATTTTCATTGCCTTTTAACTATTTTAGAACTTTGTAAATAGGAGACATCTGATGCAACTGCAAAATAATGATAAGGCTGAAACTGTGAAGGGTATGAGACATTCCACTTGCAAGCTAACAAGTTATCTTGTATACAAATTTTATCTATTTATCTTTAACTCTCTCTCTCTCTCTAGACACAGTGAATGCCAGATGCACCTAAGCCTACTGGAGTTGTACCATGAGAGAGGGACCCCCAAATTACAAGATTTGGAGCTTACAGAGAATGGCTGGCACATCTCCACCTGGATAAAGAGTGAGAGAGGAACTCTGGAATGCAACAAATCTCCGAGGAGAGGGCGCTCAAGTTCTTAGGTTTTACAATGTAGGTAAATACCTCTGGGGGAGATAAGTTTCAAATTCCTCTAGGGAAATCCACTATCTCTAAGACATATTTACATTAAATTATCCTTTAACACAGACTTCCAGTTTTTTTGCTATTTGTTTTGCTTAGCAAGCAAGGCATTGTTTCCTTACAAGTAATTCTGTCTACAGACCAGCAAATTCAACCTGGTAGAGGTCGATGGGCTCCTCCACTAGGGAGGAAGCCAGTTTTGCCTCCCTTGGCCCAGTCACTTCAGTATTACTGATGTATGGATATGTCTGTTCTTTGAATCCTCTTTGAACTGACTGTAACATCTTACCAGTTTCCTCAGGAATAAGGTTAAACATTAAACAAGATCTTCAAAACATGATTTTTAGCTTTTATTTTTCTCTCTGTATAGGAGTCGTGATGTTATTTTTTTGAAAATTATCCTTTACCAAGTGCAAAGAGAGTTGTCAAGGTAAGGAAACACAGGGAAATGAGTAAGAAGAGATAGCAGAAAATCTATGAAATTAATATATATACTAAAACATTGAAAGGCAGTTTGGGTTTATTGGTGTCTCTCCCTGAAAGTGATTTCTAACATATAGATTGTATGTAAAGCAACTGAGTGATTAAGAACTTGATTTGTCTTGGGCTGACTACTATTTTCTAGTGTGATAACAGTGTAAAGAAAAAACATGCTGTTTAAGCAACACAGTTGCAGAGTATGTGTTCCTTCAGGATTAATAGCTGCGGGTGATAGAGGTGATAAAGACTGTAAGAGTGGGTAGGAAGTGCTGTGTTAAGGAAAGCTGGGAGATGAAAGAAAAGCTAGCATCCTGGAGCAAAACTTGATGTAAACAAGGCTGCATTTGAATAATGATAGCGAGTTATTAACTCTCATAGCTATTAAGAAGGTCTTTACTATTGAAATCCCTAAAGTAAAAATAGTTTTGCTATTATGTCTTTTTTTTTTTAAATAAATGTATTTACTTTTGGCTGCGTTGGGTCTTTTTGCTGCACGCGGGCTTTTCTCTAGTTGCAGCGAGTGGGGGCTACTCTTTGTTGCGGCGTGCAGGCTTCTCGTTGTGGTGGCCTCTCTTGTTGTGGAGCATGGGCTCTAGGCGCACGGGCTCAGTAGCTGTGGCACGTAGGCTCAGTAGTTGTGGCTCGCGGGCTCTAGAGCACAGGCTCAGTAGTTGCGGCACCCGGGCTTAGTTGCTCTGCGGCATGTGGGATCTTCCCAGAACAGGGCTCCAACCCATAATCCCTGCATTGGCAGGCGGCTTCTTAACCACTGCACCACCAGGGAAGTCTTAACACTCTCCAGACTTCTCATGAAAGGGTCTCAGGGGCCCCTATCTCAGAATCACATGGGGAGCTTGGATTTAATAGAGTAGACCTTGGTCTCTAAACTTACTGAGTCAGTGAAACCAAATCCAGGAGTCTTGGTAGTGGGGCACTGGGAAAAGGTGACTTTAAACCATAGAATTATTATTTTCACAAAAGTTAAAAAGCCACGGCTATATCTCTCAGCAATTTCTCTGCACTGAAACAACTGTCCTTGCAGTACACTATTTGATGCTGAGACATTTCTTGAACATAAAACTATTTCTTTACAGAGAAAGCAATGGCTTTAGTGTACAAGAAGAACAAAAAAGCCCTATACATTTCAACAGAGACAACCACTGGGATTCATATTATCCTAATTATTTTTAAATTATATTTAGAATACTCTGTTTAGAAAGAATTTTCAGTTTT
This sequence comes from Hyperoodon ampullatus, assembly GCF_949752795.1. Classification (NCBI taxonomy): domain Eukaryota; kingdom Metazoa; phylum Chordata; class Mammalia; order Artiodactyla; family Ziphiidae; genus Hyperoodon; species Hyperoodon ampullatus. Next base: position 11,788,551 of record NC_136931.1, read on the forward strand.
TAACATAGTTTAGGAAATTATCCATTCAAAAGGGATTTTCTTTGTATCTTTTAGCTTGTAATGCTTAAAGATATTTAAATCCATGTGGAATCATCTGTTGGACAGTAATTCTAGACTAAGAACTTTTTTTTTTTTAGTTACACATTTGCAAGCTGCCAATTCAGCATTTTGTCTTGCCTTCATAATTGGTATACCTGATTGCTGTAGCTTGAGGATATGTTATTGGCTACAAGCAATGAGACATTGGTAGAACGTAGCCTTATTTTCAGGCTGGGAGATGGAACCAGGGTTTGATGTCTTGATCTATCCCTAATGACATTCCTTAGTCTGCCTCTGTCAACCTTCTTGAGTCTTGGTTTCCGCATTTGCAAAACCACATCAGTAAGCAAAGTTTCAAGTTGTACTGTGCATTTTTCACTGGGTTGTTACACTCTGGGACTGTCACTTTTGTTTGAATAGGTTTCAATATTCCGGAGCTTCTGAAGACACTTCCCTGCTTCCTAACTGGATTATCTGTGTCTCTGTCCTCCACTGCTTGCTCTTCAAATGGCTTTAAGTTTTGTGAATGTCCTCTTTTTCATCAATACTTTTTGATAATTTTGCTAAAGCACCTTTAACCTCTGTGTGTGTATATATACATAAATTTACTTCTTCGAATTGTAGAGTTGAGGTGTGAGACTCAGGTAACTAAAATAGGCATATTAGTAATATGACAAGGTGAATGGTGATTTAATAGAAATGAAATAATTCATTCAATAAAATGAAATTAATAATTTCCTTACCATTTAGATGGTCATGAAAAATGTACATGGCCTATAAATTACTGAATTATTATGCATAATAAACATAATGTAGGCATGCATGTATGTGTATACAATCAATCCTCATTATCTGCAGATTCTCATCATTTGTGAATTTGCCTACTCACTAAAATTTATATGAATCCCAAAATCAATTCTTGAGGTGCTCTTGTATGTCTGTAGACACAAAGCAAAAAAACTGAGTTGCCCAATATGAATTTCAGCTGCCTAGCTGAAGCTTAACAGAGCCACACACTGACTCCTTGCTTCAGCTCTCATACTGTAAACACGTATCCTATTTGTGCCATGTTCTTTGTGCTTGGTGATTTCACTATTTAAAGTGGCCTCCAAGCATAGAGCTGAAGAGCTGTCCAGGGTTCCCAAGCACAAGAAGGCTGTGATATGCCTTCTGAGAACACATGTGATAGAAAAGCTTCCTTCAGGTAAGAGTTCTGGTGCTATTGGTTGTGAGTTCAATGTTAATGAATCAACAGTGTGTATTAAATAAGGTGTCTTTAGTCTGAAACACTAGTAAAACAAGGTTATATATTGATCAGTTGATGAGAATACTATGACCAGAGGCATGCAGGAACCTAATCTTACTGTAATTCCCTGGGAGCAATGGTTCAGTATTCACTAATTCAAGTGTCTGTGGTTACTTTACACAACATTACTATCACAGATAATGAGAACTGTGTGTGTGTGTGTGTGTGTGTGTGTGATATTACTTAAAGCTTTAAAGATTACAGATACTTAGAGGTATCTGAATCACAGAATCAAAACTTCATAAAGCATGTGCATATGAATAGCTCAGGGTGCTTTTGTGGGAATGCAGGATTCACAGGGATGCAGTGATAAGACTGTTAAATCTCGCTCACAACACAAACAGAAAAAATCAGAAAGTTATTTGACACTTAAATTCATATCTTTCATTTGCAAAATTTTCCTTTTCTCTCTGTGAAGTCTCCTCACATTTATTATGTTCAATTCTCACATAATAGAGCGGGGTGTTCTCTAAAGTTTGAGAACCACAGGTCGAAAACAGCTACTCCCAAACCTGGGTGCACAAAAGCACCAAATGGGAAGATTTTTAAAAACACTGATTTTATCGTCTCACCCCAAACCTCCTGCCTCAGGGCGCTACCTGGGAGTCTGTGCTGTGCAGACTGAGGAATTTCATTGAGGAGATAAACATGTAAGGGTCATCAGCTGTCTTAGGTTGCTTTGGCATTTGGAGCGGTGCTATGGTCTGAATGTTTGTGTCCCCCACTAAAATTCATATGTTGAATCACTAACCCCCAAAGGTAATGGTTTTAGTAGGTGGCACCTCTGGGAGATCATGAGGTCAAGAGGGAGGAGCCCTCATGAATGGGATTAGTGCTCTTATAAAAGAGATCCCACAGAGCTCCTTCTATCATGTGAGGCTACAAGAAGTCTGAAATCTGGAAGACAGCCCTCACCTGACAATGCTGGCACCATGACCTAGGACTTCCCATCCTCTAAAACTGTGAGAAATATTTCTATTGTTTATAAGCTACCCAGTCTGTGGCATTCTGCTACAACACCAAACAGACTAAGACAGGTAGCGTCCTCAACGATGGTGACAGCAAACAGAAGCCACCTGGTTGTGTTATATGAAAAATCTCTAAGACACATTCTATAGTAATTTTCCCGAATATTTGTGGCCAAGGTTTTACCACTACCCTGCAGTTTTCAGAATTACACATTAATACAAAGGAACTGTGGCTCCCATATTCAACTGCCTTCTCAGTTCCACATTTGAATGTGTAACAGACATCTCAAACTCAAAATGTGTAAAACTGAGCTCGTTATCTTTCCCTTCAAACCTTCTCTGACCACATCTCAAATAATGGCAACTTAATCACTCCAATTTGCCCAAGCCAAAAATGTGGTGTTATTTTTTTGGTTCCTTTTGTTTTCCCATTCCTCACACATATTCAATGAGAAAATTTAATCTCTGTCCACCATCTACATTGTATCATCCAGTACAACCCACCATCTCCAGCTCTTGCCTGGATTCTTGAGTTACTTGAACTTGGTCTCCAAACAGACTTCCAAACTCCTATTATACATATACATCTTATCTATATGTATGTACGTATTTGGTAAACACACACACACGCACACACATTTTCTAACTCCTTTCTACCCCTGCTCCTAGATATGCATTTCTCAACACAGGAGCAATCATGATTCTATTAAAGGAAGACAGATTGCATCTACCACTGCTTAAAACTCTCCAATGCCTTCTCAGCTCATTCAGGGTAAAACCCAGAGACCTTACACGTTGTAAGGACCCATGACTCCTCCTCTCCTGCCCCCGCCCACTTGATTCCCTCTTGCTCTCCTACTAATCCCAGATTATTCACCATACTCCAGTCACACTTTATCTGCTGCTGTTTTCTGAACGCACCTGGTAAGATCACCTCTCTCAGGACTTAGCACTTCCTATTTCCTCTGCCCGGAAGGCTCTTTCCCTAGATATTCACTGCCAGATTTTAAGTAGTAAATCTTCCTCTGCCAAGCCTCCTGCTTCAATTTCATATTTCCTTTTTTCTGCTTATTTTGCTCCATGAAATGCTGACTTCCTGACACAGCGCTATCCAATGTAAACTTTTTCCAATGATGGAATAGATGGCTATGGAGCAGTTAAAATGTGGCTAGTGAGACTGAGGAATTGGCTTTTAATTTGATCTTATTTTAATGAATTAATTTAAACTTGTAAAATTTGTTTCAAGTCATTTAGTTATATTAATTAATTTTAATTAAATGTGAATCTAAATAGGCATTTGTTGCTAGTGGCCACTACACTGGAGTGCACGATTCATCTAGAATCTCTTTGTATTTGATGGTGAAGGGATCAAGAGTCTTTTTGACAATACTTACAGACAATTTTCCCCAGCACCACTTGTTGAAAAGACCATCTTTCCTTCACTGTTCATCAGTGCCACCTTTGCAATGAATCAACTATCCATATATGAGGGAGTCTGTTTATAGATTCTCTATGTTGCTTCATTGGTCTATTTGTTTATCCTTGTGTCAATTACATGCTGTTTTATTTAGCCTATCAATATAATGTCTATATTATATCAGGTAGAGTTGAGTCCTCCAACTTTACTCTTTAAGACTGATTTGGTTCTTCTTGTCCCTTCAAATTTACTGATAAATTGTAGAATCTGCTTGCCAATTTTCACCAAAAAAATTACACCAACCAACAAGCACACTGCTGAAATTTTAATTAAGGTTTGCACTGAATCAATACCTAGTTGGGAAGAACTGATGTTTATACCACCCTACTGAGTTTTCTAATCAATGAAAGTTTCATATGTCTCCACTTATTTAGGATTTAATTTATCTCAAGAGTATTTTACACTTATCTGTATAAAAGTTGTGCACATCTTTCTTTAGATTTATTACCATGTATCTGAGGTTTTTGATGCTACTGAAAATAGAATCTTCTAAAATTTCATTTTAATTGCTGGTATACAAAAATGAAATTAATTTTTACATTAACTTGATATCTAGTGATCATCCTGAATTTTAACAGTTAGTCTGTAGATTGTTGAGAATACTCTCAATACATAACCTGGCCATCTACAAATAATGAGAGTCATAGTTCTTCCTTTCCAGTACATATATCTTTCATTTCTTTCTCTTGCTTTATTGTACTGGCTAGGACCTCCAAAACAATGGTGAACAGAATGATAATAGCAGGCATCTTTGGGTTAATGTTGGTAACAGGGGTAAAGTTTTCAATATTTCACAATAAACTGTGATATGTGCTGTAGGTTTTTTTATGGGTCCTCTTTAACAAATTAAGGAAATTTTCTTCTATTGGTAATTTACTGAGTTTTCATTTTCTCTTTATCATGAATGGATGTTGAATTTAATCAAACACATATTCCAAGACTATTAATTCCTCTTTAAGTTTATGTAAGTAAAGAATTTAAGAATAAAATTCATTTTTGCCCAAATTTAAAAAGTAAATATTTTCAAAGCTTTAACATGTATCAACCTTTTTTCTTTTATTATTATTTAAAATATTTTTCCACTTTATGTTGGCAAAAATTGTATATATTTAAGGTATGTAATGTGATGGTTTCATATGAATATACATTGTGAAATGTTCACCATAATCAAGCTAATTAGTATTCATTACCACACTTGTTACATTTTTTTTTTCTTTTCATTCCCCTACTCCCCTCCCCTTGGGCAACCACCTGTTTGTTCTCTGTATCTGTGAGTCTGTTTCTCTTTTATTATGTTTGTTCATTTGTTTTGTTTTCTAGATTCTACTTATAAGTGAAATCATATGGTGTGTATCAATCTTCTAAGAGGAATAAAGTCTATCTTTTTTGTTTTGGGACTTAATAAGATACATTTATTATTAGATGTTCTACACAGATACCACATGCAAGGAAAATAATGACATTTTAAATCACCACCATTAAACTATTTTTTAAAGATTTACTTTAAGTTCTTCTACTGAACAATATACATTTTAATCAAGTTGCAAATTATGTCAACCTCTTACTTGTTTCATTTTAATTTTGTGTGTTTAAATTTAACTATTAAATGAAAATTGATTAACTCACCAGTCATATTGCAATATAGAAGAAATGGTTCCAGGGGACCACTTCCATCTGCATCTATATAGTAAAATCCTGAAGTATTTCCTCTATGCTTATAGGCTTCACATGACTGCTCATAGATAGCTGTAAAAAAAAAAAGTATCATCATAAGTGAAATAGTATAAAATTAATTTCTTTAATTTTAATTTGGACACAGAATACTCCAAGTCTTGAAATTTATATGTACATTACTGACCAGGAGAAAAGGTAATACACACTTTAAAACAAAACTCATTTTTAAAAATTAATATGGTTGAAAGAAGGTTAGATAGAAAAAAGGAAAAATGAGATTGTATTTTATGGCATTTCTTTTTATGATTAAAAGAATATGAGAATGAAAATTTAGTTTATTTTTACATTAGGTAAAACAACAAAGGAGATGGTAGGTGTTTTAAATGTTAAGTTCCTTATAAGTATAATGTGACTTCCATTTTGGACATGCATCCAAATGGATCTTTTGACAACCATTTTGGAATTTCTAATTCTAGTATCACCTTGTAATAACCTAACATGTGAAGCACAATAGTGTAATCTCCTTAAATAATCTGCTGTTATTCAAAAATTATGCAATAGAAAAGTTTTAAATAATGCTTTAACTAGTCTCCTTTCTCACATAAAATTGTCTATAGATAAAATACTTTTTCCCATAAAACAAATATGATTTACAAAGCTTCTCGTGAATAATTTAAAAAGTAATTTACATAAGAAATTTTCTCTAATGCTCTGTAATGAGAATTTAAGATAATTAAAATTCAAAGCAGAAGAAATATAAAATATATGCCCTCAAGCGGTCTCAGTGTGTTTTGATCCATAATTGGATGTTTTTAATTACACAATTATATATTTGCCATGTACTAGGTTTGATATTAATAACTGTATATGATGCACTCATCTCACTGAACACTTGGCCAAATGTAATGGTGATTTCCATCAAGCTTTTAATTTTGTGAAATGAGAAATAAACCATCCCCTGAATATCATTCCTTGATCTATTCTAAATTTTCAAAATTATATTAATGTGTTTTTAGATCATATGAAATAATGTAACTAATTTTCTCAATGTTACAGAGATTTCAGATAATCATACATATTTACTTCTCTACTCCTCTACAGTTTCTTGGTTTTATTTTATTCCTATTGTATATTACACAGACAGAAATATAACATGGATTGGTTTCTAGTCACATTTGTATTTTGTGCAGTGAAGTGGGCATATGAAAATGGTTCATTTATATATTACTATACACACATACATGTGTTGATAAATTCTTTGAAAGAGGCTGGGATATAAACATAACTTTGCAGGGAGGGCTGGTATTAGAAAGGACACACAATTGCATAAGGGTAATTGGGAGTACTTTTGCTTTATGTGTATTACTTGGCTTTTTATAACATGACTGTTTAACGTATTATTTTCTAGTAAAACCTTTTAAAAGACCCCCATCACTCACCCTCCCTCAACTCAGGCTAACGATACTGATGGCTTCATTATAATTGGGTTTGTCATCCTGGCCCCATTTCCCAGAATGGTCATTGGCAAAACCCTTCGGCTCCCTTTAGACTACCTGCTCAAGAACCTAATAAATTAACTCAATGATTGGATCAAATTGTGGGCCACAGATGAAAATACGTTATTTATTCACCATCTGATTTTTTTGGCTCAGAGATGTTTGTGTTTATATTTAGATTTACTCATTGATAACAGTTGAAAATAAACAAATAGTCAATTAAAACACATTCTATTAGCTTTCTGTTTTGAGTTAGTTACTATAATTGGGATGATACCGGATATGAAGAATTAAAATACACCGTCCCTTTGCTGCTGGTGACCTGGGACAAGTAACTTGGCCCTGGCTTGAGTGACAGCAGGCGTTCTTCCTGTTCTTATGAGGCACTCCAACCCACACAAGTTGATGCCCCAGGAAAGACTGGCTGCAGTGGTGAAGGCATGAGGGTGAGGCCAGAAGATCCTGCCGCCCCTGCTCACGCCCTCTCCAGCCCTGAGTCAGGACTTCTGAGGGCCCCTTGTGGAGCCTCCAGGGGTGGGAGCCCAGGATTCCAATCTCAACTCCAGCAGGAGTACAAAGCAGTGCACAGTGAAGAGACGAGGGTGGTGAGGCTGAGGACTGCACCTAGCGCCCTTGCCTGAAGTCATGGCTACGGGCCAATAGTACTAAGAGTTAAGCTGCTCAGCAATGTCAGCAACAATATGAAAAAATGGGAAGGAAAAAAATGGGCCTTTGGGTCTCCCCATCCCACGTCCTGAACAAGTAGACAAGAAAATGACATGAGTCTTAGGACACATGCAAAACTTTTCACCAGGAAAAAAATGAACGGCTTCTAACACAGGAAAAGAGTATTTGGTTGTGGTCCCAGCCTCTGGAGCATAATTGCAAGCGTTCACATTCTCACTGTGCCTCAACTATTTCAGGAGCTTCTGGGCATGGTGATTAATCTCTCCCTGTAACCTAGTAAACTAGGGATAACAACAATGACTACACCCACCTACTAAGGTGGTCATCAGAATTAAATAAGCTGGGACATGTAAAATACTAGAGCAGTACCTGGCATTTAGAAAATACTCAATAAAATTAACTATTATGATTAATTCCATTTCTACCATCCTTATTCTCATCATCCTTATTAATGGAGTTGCAAGAGAACTGAAGGATCACCTATTCTGCACTATATTTTATGCTTATCCTTAGCTACCTTTGTTTTCTACATGTGTTTTCCCCTTGCCAGCTCTCTTACTCTTTTCTGTCTTGCTTTATTTTATGTGCTTCTGTAAGCTACCTTGACTACTTTATGAAAAGAAGTGTGGACTAAAAATAAACTAGAAATCAACTGAATGCTAATAAGATCCAGGGTTGTACACACATGGACATGTATACACACAACAACAACAAAAAAAGGGTAATAAATAAGGGAATCAGGACAGAGGCAAGAACCACAGGTGTGTGTGGCTTACAGTTGTGGCAAGTTGCTCCCCTGTATCCAGTGTTTGTACAGTTGCAGTGAAAGGTGTCCCAGGACTGGGAACATTGACCACCGTGTTCGCAATAGTTGGGCAAACACCTAAAAGAAGGTGCAGGTACAATTACTACTATTCATTTTGAGAAATCACAAAATACTGACAATTTATACATGATCTTATGAAAGAAGAATGTCAACAGTAATCTAAAGAGTAAATACAGCGTGACTAATGGTCATTTCATTTGTCGTTATGTCGTTATGGTACCTTAATCACAAAACTAAACCTTAGATCAATAAATTCATCAGGTTTCAACCAATTCTCAGGTAGCTGGGACTGCTTAATTTTCAACATGTCGTACTATATCATAGCCCTTTCTTTTCCCTAGTGACATAACACTAATTCAATATGTTGCCAGAAACATCAATAGTTTACATAAAATAACAACATTTAATCATACTGATTTACTATACTGAATATTTAAAGGAAGAGGGAATAAAGAAGAGAGAAGGAAAGAAGGAAGTGGGAGGGAGGGACATCTCTATTCACTTGGTGTATACATCCAGGAATGTTGAAGATGTACAGTATAGATGCACAAACTCCAAGCAGTGGGTCAGGGTGCATTAGGATGCTGAATCAAAATCACAGGGGCTCCTAGGATATTTTAAATTTTTAAGAGAAATACAGGCATACTCAACATCTGTCAAGCACTGCACAACTTATTAGCTTGAGGTAGTTAAATTTCAACATTAAATAGTAATACATTCCACTTAATCATGTCCTATCTTGGAGAAGCTGGAGTCTTAGTAGTTGTTAAAAAGTAACACCATGTGAAATCAAGTTGAACAAAAGTAAGGGTAGCAGTGTCTGATCTGATCCCAAGCTTTGAAAGGTTGTACACTACATTAAAAATAAACTTAAAATATTTTTCAAATTATATATATATAATTTAAAATATATATATAAAAGTAATATATGTATAAATTACTTTTTCAAAGGTTTCTAAATTGTTAGGACAGGGCTTCCCTGGTGGCACAGTGGTTGAGAATCCATCTGCCAAGGCAGGGGACACGGGTTCGAGTCCTGGTCCAGGAAGATCCTACATACTGCAGAGCAACTAAGCCCGTGCGCCACAACTACTGAGCCTGCGCTCTAGAGCCCGCAAGCCACAACTACTGAAGCCCACACACAGAGAGCCTGTGCTCTGGAACAAGAGAAGCCACCACAATGCGAAGCCCGCGCACTGCAAATAGAGAAAGCCCACGCGCAGCAACGAAGATCCAAAAATAAATAAATTAACTAATTAATTAAAATAAATAAATAAATAAATTGTTAGGACATAAACACTTGTAAAGTTGCCTGGAACTAAGCCACCGTTTAAATGAAAACGTTAGTTATATCTTTTGGCTTAGGACACTGTGAAAAAATTACTGAAATACATTAAGGTACCACAAAAAAGTTGAAGAGCTTCTGGTATCAACTCAAATAGCCCTGATCAAATAACTCATGCTTTTTAGAATTTAAATTGAAAGTTATATTGAGACCAATGCTCTCATTCACCCCAGAATAAAAAAATAAATAAATTACAAAACCCATCAAGAATATATTCTTGATGAAGTTTCTGCCACCTCCTTTTTTAAAACTAAGACTGGGAACTTCATGTTTTGCTTTTAGGATTTTCCCAATTTTAACTGAAAATAATGTTACTGTTTTTCCTGATTATAAAAAATAGATATCCACTGTACAGAAATCAAACAATATAGGAAACAATAGAGAAGAAATATAATTTATAATTTCAATATATAAAAATTACCACTATAAACATATATGTGTGTGTATAATGTATTATGTTCCTAAGTGTAATCATAAAGTACACGCTACTTTACAACCTTTTTAAGGATTCAAAAATAAATAATGGGCAACTTTCCATGCCAATTAAGTTTATATGTATTTTAGCATTTTTATAGATTCACAGGAATCTATTCAAAGAATATTTAAAGAGGTATTTAATTTTTTAAGCATTTCAAATCAATAACAGTCTAGAAGAAAGAGGGAATTTTTAAAATAAAATTAAAACAAAAACAATTCTAATTGGTAATCAAAAAAGAAAAGGACAGAGAAGGCTATTCTCTAACAGACCTTGAACAATGTTTTAAAAGGGGGCAGATATAAGTGACTACACCTAAAATTCTAAAGAATGAATCTATTGTGATACATGTACTATTTCTATTTGATCTACTGCGAAAGATACTGTGTCCATTTTCCTAGATTCCTGTTAGACTTGACTTTTCATATTTTTTAATTACAATGTAAAAGACTGGATTGTGGATTTTATTTAAATTCATCATATAGTAGTTCTGTTTGACTACTAGTAACCTATGGCAAATTACATTGTATAGTGAAGTACTGAGTCTCACTAAAGGTTTTAAACAATTATCTTTTATACTTTGCTCCCTGAGAGTCATTCTGATACAAAGTAGAACATAAACAAATGAATATATCAACATGCCCCAAACTGAAGTGACGTGTATTATCTATCTATCTATCTATCTATTTATTTATTTATGGCTGTGTTGGGTCTTCATTGCTGTGCGCGGGCTTTCTCTAGTTGCGGTGAGTGGGGGCTACTCTTCGTTGCAGTGCGTGGGCTTCTCTTGTTACGGAGCACGGGCTCTAGGCACACAGGCTTCCGTAGTTGTGGCACGTGGGATGAGTAGTTGTGGCCTATGGGCTCTAGAGCGCAGGCTCAGTAGTGGTGGTGCACGGGCTTAATTGCTCCATGGCATGTGGGATCTTCCTGGACCAGGGCTCGAACTCGTGTCCCTTGCATTGGCAGGTGGATTCTTAACCACTGAGCCACCAGGGAAGCCCTGACGTGTATGATTTTGGTTTATCCTGATTTCTAGCCCATTCCAATTTAAATTCCAAAAGACTTTCACACAATGTACAACTTGGCTAGAATTAAAGATACTGAAGTAAAAATCTATACAACATTATCACATTTAGGAAACATAACCAAAATTAGATATGTATGGGTCCTGGGAAAATGGTGACCACCTGAATTCAAATCTCATATCCTTCCTCAAAATATGAAATCAACAAGAACCGGCCCTTTACCCCACAAATAACTTCCTCCCCATGAAATAAACAAGCCACCCCTTCAGTATCATGGGAGACAGAACACCACCATGATCTTCAATCAACCGTCAGCAGAGGAATAAACACAACGTGTGAACATAAGGAAGAAGGAACAAGGGGAGGTTTAAAGGGCTCCTCAGAGGAGAGGAGAGGGAGGGTGGGGGACTGGAGGGAAGATGGTGCCATGGGGGCCCAAAACCAAGGACTGGGTGGTGGGAATGGACTGGGAGAACGCAATGATGGAGGTCCAAAGGCTGCAGGTTGGGGAAGCCAGGAGGCAGGAGCTGGGCCTCCCGAGGTCGCCATGGTGAACAGTGTCACAGAGTGGCCTCTTAATTCTTGTGAGAAGTCTCTGTAGCCTGGTGTCATGGAGACCAGGGACACACCACACCCTCTGCCTTACTGCACTCATGAAGGGTAGGTGATGTCAGAGCTGAGATGGACCTTCCCCAATCAGTTGATATTCTTTTTTATTTATTTATTTATTTTTGGCTGCCTTGGGTCTTCACTGATGCACACGGGCTTTCTCTAGTTGCATGAGCAGGGGCTACTCTTCATTGAGGTGCGTGGGCTTCTCACTGCGGTGGCTTCTCTTGTTGAGGAGCATGGGTTTTCTAGGCGCATGGGCTTCAGTAGTTGTGGCATGCGGGCTCAGTAGTTGTGGCTCGTGGGCTCTAGAGTGCAGGCTCAGTAGTTGTGGAGCACAGGCTTAGTTGCTCCGAGGCATGTGGGATCTTCCTGGACCAGGGCTCGAACCCATGTCCCCAGCATTGGCAGGCAGATTCTTAACCACTGTGCCACCAGGGAAGCCCCAGTTGATATTCTTACAAAGTTGATATCAAAAGATTTCCTTAATACTATTGCTTAATAAGTGGTTTAGGTCCAAGCAACTTAGTAAATGTTTATGCCCTTAACAACTGTCACCCCTACCCCACTCCCACTTGGGTTTCTGCCCCAAGACATGGGGACATGGAGGACAGCTCCCTTTGCAGCTCTGTCCTCACCTCCTTCGAGGGACTGGTGGCCATCAGCCTCAGTCAGCACCCACCCAGATCTCCTTGCAGGTCCACAGAGGACAAGGGGAGGGCTTCTAGATGAGTGTGTGTGTGTGTGTGTGTGTGTGTGTGTGTGTGAGACTGTGAGTAAGAAAGGTGTGAGTGTGTAAAGAGTATAGGAATGATCTTATGAGTGTGCAGGTGCGTGTGTAAAGATGCTATGGGTCTGTGAGAGTATGTGTGTGAGTGTGCTTGTGTATGGATGAATGAGTGAGGAGGTGTGTGTGTGTGTCTGTGTGTAGACTGTGTGTGAAAAGTGGCTTTGAGATATGTGAGTGAGTGTATGTGTGTATAGATGTGTGTGGGAGATTTGTACAATGACATTAGTTTACACATAAAGAATGTGTGTAAATGACTGTGTGGGTGTGAGTGTGAGCACGTATGTAAATTTATGTACACCTTTATGTGTAGGTTTGATCCAACTTAAAGTTAGTTACAGTAAAAAGAGAACTACATTGTTTAAGATTCTGTCAGATGTTGTTTTTTGGCTGTGCCTCATGGCTTGCAGGATCTTAGTTCCCCGAACAAGGATTGAACCTGGCCCTTCGGCAGAGAAAGCGCGGAGTCCTAACCACTGGACCGCCAGGGAATTCCCTCTGTCAGATTTTTTAATATATATATATATATATATTTTTTTTTTTTTTTTTTTTTTGCGGTACGCGGGCCTCTCACTGCTGTGGCCTCTCCCGCTGCGGAGCACAGGCTCCGGACGCGCAGGCTCAGCGGCCATGGCTCACGGGCCCAGCCACTCCGTGGCATGTGGGATCTTCCCGGACCGGGGCACGAACCCGTGTCCCCTGCATCGGCAGGCAGACTCTCAACCACTGCACCACCAGGGAAGCCCTTTTAATATATTTTTAATGTTCCTGTTTGTTTCAATTGCAATTTATTAAGCTATAAAATTCTGTGTTTAACCTACATAGATTAAGCATGAACCGCAATACATGTTGACGTGCACCCAGGGAAGCGGTACAACATGGCAGGTAGCACACAGGGGGACTTCCTGGAACCAAGGGGGCTTAGATCTGATGCTGGTCTCTGCCTTTAGCCATGTCCTCTTAGCCAACTTACTTAACCACTCTGTGCATCTATTTCCATGTTTACAAGAAACAAACACTCTAAGAACAGGTTCTAAGGGTTTTTGTGAAGATTAATTTAAATACATATTAATTTATTTATTTAAAATAAATTTTAGAACAGAGTCATTGCACAAGTCTCTCACACAATGCATAAACTCACTCACATATCCAAAATCGCCCTACATACTCGTACAAGTCCTGACACACACAATCCCACAAGTCCTCAAGCATTAACCCATGCGTGTGTACACTCACACATGCACACGCTCACACACAGCCACACCATCCCTACACACATGCTTGTAAGGTCATTCAGACACACTCCCAGGCCCCTCACTCATTCACATCACCCTACACAAGTCACTCACACACACACACAAACCTAAATACTAATTCATGTTAAGTTAGAATACAACCTAGTAAACATTTTTTAAAGTCTCTATTTAATAATGCTTTGGAAGTTATGTCAAAAGGTATAGCATATAAGACCAAGATAGATGGATACATATTTTCTTCTGAATATAAGAGAATAGAATGAATTTAGAGATACTTTTGGAAGTTTAAAAGGTATACAAATATAGAAGGTACGTTGGTTTTTGCTGTTATTTTTAAGATTTCTAGGGTTACCATTAGCCTAAAATTTTCTTTAAAAAATGTATAGTCAAGATCTATCCATAATTTGCTACTTCTGAAAAGCGTTTTTAAGGTGTGGTACCGAAACCATAATTCTCCTATTGTGCTGTATCATGCTCTGTTTTACAAGCGTGCGCCTCCAGAAAGCAGGCAAGACGGAATCCTTGTGTAAAATGGCAGCTTCGGAGAAACCCATGTTGGAGAGGTGTGGGTCTACTTGTACCAAAAGAATGTTCTGAGATCTGAGATGGTCAAAATGACCATCACTCATAGTGTGGATGACCGAACCTCCCCACCCATTGAGGGTGAGGGCTCCCTGCTTCTGTGAGTGAGACCCACCTCGAGAGAGCTGGCCCAGGGAGCCTTGCTACAGGGCTTCCCCAAAATCAGGATTAACGATCCTGAGCTGGCGTGGCTGTAATTACGGAGATGGTCACTGTCATTTATTCCCCAAATCAAGCCAATTGAGGTTTATCGTCTCAATTCTCCCTTTACATACCATCTTTCATTATAGAAAGTATTATTTTATCTACAAATTGAGTTAAATAAACACATATTCATAGAGAGGAAATGATGTCCTTCTAATCCATTGCTAAATAAGATTATAATTATTTTTTTCTACACATAGAATAATATCTACTAGTGTTCAAAACAGGATCAACAGACATTGATAAATGGTCTTCAGATATAATAGATGTGTGTTTATGTTGATAAAATGTTTCATACAAATAAAAAGTTATTTTTAAAACTCAGAATTTGGGACTTCCCTGGTGGCGCAGTGGTTAAGAATCTGCCTGCCAATGCAGAGGACACGGGTTCGAGCCCTGGTCTGGGAAGATCCCACATGCCACAGAGCAACTAAGCCCGCGAGCCACATCTACTGAGCCTGCATGCTGCAACTACTGAAGCCTGTGCACCTAGAGCCCATGCTCCACAACAAAAGAAGCTACTGCAATGAGAAGCCCACACACCGCAACGAAGAGTAGCCCCTGCTCACCGCAACTAGAGAAAGCCCGTGCGCAGCAATGAAGACCCCACGCAGCCAAAAATGAAAAAAAAAAAAGTTAAAAAAACTCAGAATTTATCTGTTTGCTCAAAATATATATTGAACACTACTACACGGCTGGGGTTAAGTTTGTCACATTGCTTAATTTTTTTAAAATCTGGAATGGCTATGACATTTCATTGAACTCAATAATTAAAAATAACTGCCTTGATGACTGGCAAGATTATTTGGCTATAGTTGCCCAAGCCTAAAAATACTTTAAAATTATTAACTATCAATTATAATATTAAAAGTTACTTGTCCTCTGCAATGAACGCCCAAAGCTTGCACTAGCATGCTCTGTACTGGGGTTCCTATTGAAACTACTGGATCATCCTCACACCTTTATCAACACTACAGCTCCAAACTCTTTCACAGGGAGTTTCCTCTTCATTTTCTCTGCAGAGAAGATAGTAATGGGTTCTTAAAGGTACACATCAGGGAGCCGGAGGAAGATGGCGGAAGAGTAAGACGCGGAGATCACCTTCCTCCCCACAGATACATCAGAAATTCATCTACACGTGGAACGACTCCAACAGAACACCTACTGAACGCTGACAGAAGACCTCAGACCCCCCAAAAGGCAAGAAACTCCCCACATACCTGGGTAGGTCAAAAGAAAAAAAGAATAAACAGAGACAATAGGATATGGACAGGACCTGCACCAGTGGGAGGGAGCCGTGAAGGAGGGAAGGTTTCTACACACTACAAGCCCCTTCGAGGGCGGAGACTGCAGGTGGCGGAGGGGGAAAGCTTCGGAGTAGCGGAGGAGAGCACAGCAACAGGGGTGTGGAGGGCAAAGCAGAGAGATTTTGGCACAGAGGATCGGTGCCCTCAGGCACACACCAGCCCGAGAGACTTGTCTGCTCGGCCGCCAGAGCGGGCGGGGCTGGGAGCTGAGGCCCGGGTATCGGCTTTCAGTCGGAGCGCAGGGAGAGGTCTGGGGCTGGCGGCAGGAAGAGAGCCTGAAGGGGTTAGTGCTAGCCCGGAGGGAGTCCGGGGAAAGGGTCTGGAGCTACCGGAGAGGCAAGAGACATTTTTCCCTTTTGTTGCCTGGTGCGCGAGGAGAGGGCATTCCCCTCCCTCCCCTCTGCCTGAGTGAGCCAGAGCCCCCGAATCAGCGGCTCCTTTAAACCCGTCCTGTCTGAGCGAAGAACGGACGCCCTCCGGCGACCTACGCGCAGAGGCGGGGCCAGGTCCAAGGCTGAGACCCGGGAGTTGTGAGAGCAGAGACAGGGAAATCTCTCTGTGCAGCCTCCGAGGCAGCGGATTAAAGCTCCACGGTCCATTTGATGTGCCCTGCGTCTGTGGAGTGCATGAATGGACAGCGAATCATCCCAAATTGAGGAAGTGGACCTTGAGGACAAGATTTAAGACTTTCCCCCCCTTTTTTTTCCTCTTTTTACAACGAATTATCTCAAATTAAGGAGGTGGACTTAGCAAGATTTCAGACTTTTCGCCCTTTTCCTCTTTTTACAACGAATTATCCCAAATCGAGGAGGTGGACTTGGAGAGCAAGATTTTTGATTTTTCCCCCTGCTCTCTTTTTGTGAATGTGTATGTGTAATCTTCTGTGTAAGATTCTCTCTGTATAGCTTTGCTTCCACCATATGTCCCAGGGTTCTTTCGGTCCGTGTTTTTTTTCAATAATTACTTTTTAATTTTAATAACGCTACTATATTTCATACTTTATTCTATTTTACTTTACCTGCTCTTTCTTTTTTTCCTCCCTTCCCTTCCTCCCTCCCTCCCTCCGCTCCTCCTTTCCTTCTTTCTTTTTCTTTCCTCCATCCCTCCCTCCCTCCCACCCTTCTTCTTTCCACTTTCTTTTTCTTTCCTTCCTCCCTCCCTCCCTCCCTCCTGTCTTTCTTTCTTTCTTTCCTTCCTCCCTCCCTCCCTCTCTTCTTCCATTCACTCTTCCTTTTGCTTTCATTCCTCCCTCCCTCCCTCCTTTCTTTCCTTTCTTTCCATCCTTCCTCCCTCCCTCCTTTCTTTCTTTCTTCCTTCCTTCCTTACTTCCCTTCTTCCTTTCTTTCAATCTCTCTTTCTTTCTTCTACTAATTATTTCTTTCTACTTTTTCTCACTGTTATTCTGAGCCGGGTGGACGAAAGGCTCTTGGTGCTGCAGCCAGGAGTTAGTGCTGTGCCTCTGAAGTGGGAGAGCCAACTTCAGGACACGGGTCCACAAGAGACCTCCCAGCTCCACATAATATCAAGCAGCGAAAATCTCCCAGGGATCTCCATCTCAACACCAGCACCCAGCTTCAGTCAACGACCAGCAAGCTACAGTGCTGGTCACCCTATGCCAAGCAACTAGCAAGGCAGGAACACAACCCCACCCATTAGCAGAGAGGATACCTAAAAACATAATAAGGCCACAGGCACCCCAAAACACACCACCAGACGTGGACCTGTCCACCAGAAAGACAAGATCGAGCTTCAACCACCAGAACACAGGCATTAGTCCCCCCCACCAGGAAGCCTACACAACCTACTGAAACAACCTTAGCCACGGGGGACAGACACCAAAAACAACGGGAACTACGAATCTGCAGCCTGCAAAAAGGAGACCCCAAACACAGTAACATAAGCAAAATGAGAAAGCAGAAAAACACACAGCAGGTGAAGGAGCAAGATAAAAACCTACCAGACCTAACAAATGAAGAGGTAATAGGCAGTCTACCTGAAAAAGAATTCAGAATAATGATAGTAAAGCTGATCCAAGATTCTATTTCCCAGATCCAAAATCTTGGAAATAGAATAGACAATATGCAAGAAACAGTTAACAAGGACCTAGAAGAACTAAAGATGAATCAAGCATCGATTAAAAACACAATAAATGAAATGAAAAATACTCTAGATGGGATCAATAGCAGAATAACTGAGGCAGAAGAACGGATAAGTGAGGTGGAAGATAAAATAGTGGAAATAACTGATGCAGAGAAAAATAAAGAAAAAAGAATGAAAAGAACAGAGGACAGTCTCAGAGACCTCTGGGACAACATTAAACGCACCAACATTCGAATTATAGGGGTTCCAGAAGAAGAAGAGAAAAAGAAAGGGACTGAGAAAATATTTGAAGAGATTATAGTTGAAAACTTCCCTAATATGGGAAAGGAAATAGTTAATCAAGTCCAGGAGGCACAGAGAGTCCCATACAGAATAAATCCAAGAAGAAATACGCCAAGACACATATTAATCAAACTGTCAAAAATTAAACACAAAGAAATCATATTAAAAGCAGCAAGGGAAAAACAACAAATAACACACAAGGGAATCCCCATCAGGTTAACAGCTGATCTCTCAGCAGAAACTCTACAAGCCAGAAGGGAGTGGCAGGACATAATTAAAGTGATGAAGGAGAGAAACCTGCAACCAAGATTACTCTACCCAGCAAGGATCTCATTCAGATTTGATGGAGAAATTAAAACCTTTACAGACAAGCAAAAGCTGAGAGAGTTCAGCACCACCAAACCAGCTTTACAACAAATGCTAAAGGAACTTCTCTAGGCAAGAAACACAACAGAAGGACTATACCTACAATAACGAACCCAAAGCCATTAAGGAAATGGGAATAGGAACATACATATCAATAATTACCTTAAATGTAAATGGACTAAATGCTCCCACCAAAAGACACAGAGTGGCTGAATGGATACAAAAACAAGACCCATATATATGCTGTCTACAAGAGACCCACTTCAGACCTAGAGACACATACAGATTGAAAGTAAGGGGATGGAAAAAGATATTCCATGCAAATGGAAATCAAAAGAAAGCTGGAGTAGCAATTCTTATATCAGACAAAATAGACTTTAAAATAAAGACTATTAGAAGAGACAAAGAAGGACACTACATAACGATAAAGGGATCGATCCAAGAAGAAGATATAACAATTGTAAATATTTATGCACCCAACATAGGAGCACCTCAATACATAAGGCAAATACTAACAGCCATAAAAGGGGAAATCGACAGGAACACAATCATAGTAGGGGACTTTAACACCCCACTTTCACCAATGGACAGATCATCCAAAATGAAAATAAATAAGGAAACACAAGCTTTAAATGATACATTAAACAAGATGGACTTAATTGATATTTATAGGACATTCCACCCAAAAACAACAGAATACACATTTTTCTCAAGTGCTCATGGAACATTCTCCAGGATAGATCATATCTTGGGTCACAAATCAAGCCTTGGTAAATTTAAGAAAATTGAAATTGTATCAAGTATCTTTTCCGACCACAATGCTATGAGACTAGACATTAATTACAGGAAAAGATCTGTAAAAAATACAAACACATGGAGGCTAAACAATACACTACTCAATAATGAAGTGATCACTGAAGAAATCAAAGAGGAAATTAAGAAATACTTAGAAACAAATGACAATGGAGACACGACGACCCAAAACCTATGGGACGCAGCAAAAGCAGTTCTAAGGGGGAAGTTTATAGCAATACAATCCCACCTTAAGAAACAGGAAACATTTCGAGTAAACAACCTGACCCTGAACCTAAAGCAATTAGAGAAAGAAGAACAAAAAACCCCCAAAGTTAGCAGAAGGAAAGAAATCATAAAGATCAGATCAGAAATAAATGAAAAAGAAATGAAGGAAACGATAGCAAAGATCAACCAAACTAAAAGCTGGTTCTTTGAGAAGATAAACAAAATTGACAAACCATTAGCCAGACTCATCAAGAAAAGAAGGGAGAAGACTCAAATCAGTAGAATTAGAAATGAAAAAGGAGAAGTAACAACTGACACTGCAGAAATACAAAAGATCATGAGAGATTACTATAAGCAACTCTATGGCAATAAAATGGACAACCTGGAAGAAATGGACAAATTCTTAGAAATGCACAACCTACCAAGACTGACTCAGGAAGAAATAGAAAATATGAATAGACCAATCACAAGCACTGAAATTGAAACTGTGATTAAAAATCTTCCATCAAACAAAAGCCCAGGACCATGGCTTCACAGGCGAATTCTATCAAACATTTAGAGAAGAGCTAACACCCATCCTTCTCAAACTCTTCCAAACAATATCAGAGGAAGGAACACTCCCAAACTCATTCTACGAGGCCACCATCACCTTGATACCAAAACCAGGCAAGGATGTCACAAAGAAAGAAAACTACAGGCCAATATCACTGATGAACATAGATGCAAAAATCCTCAACAAAATACTAGCAAACAGAATCCAACAGCACATTAAAAGGATCATACACCATGATCAAGTGGGGTTTATTCCAGGAATGCAAGGATTCTTCAATATACGCAAATCAATCAATGTGATACACCATATTAACAAGTTGAAGGAGAAAAACCATATGATCATCTCAATAGATGCAGAGAAAGCTTTCGACAAAATTCAACACCCATTTATGATAAAAACCCTGCAGAAAGTAGGCATAGAGGGAACTTTCCTCAACATAATAAAGGCCATATATGACAAACCCACAGCCAACATTGTCCTCAATGGTGAAAAACTGAAACCATTTCCACTAAGATCAGGAACAAGACAAGGCTGCCCACTCTCACCACTCTTATTCAACATAGTTTTGGAAGTTTTAGCCACAGCAATCAGAGAAGAAAAGGAAATAAAAGGAATCCAAATTGGGAAAGAAGAAGTAAAGCTGTCACTGTTTGCAGATGACATGATACTATACATAGAGAATCCTAAAGATGCTACCGAAAAACTACTAGAGCTAATCAATGAATTTGGTAAAGTAGCAGGATACAAAATTAATGCACAGAAATCTCTGGCATTCCTGTACACTAATGATGAAAAATCTGAAAATGAAATCAAGAAAACACTCCCATTTACCATTGCAACAAAAAGAATAAAATATCTAGGAATAAACCTACCTAAGGAGACAAAAGACCTGTATGCAGAAAATTATAAGACACTGATGAAAGAAATTAAAGCGGATACAAATAGATGGAGAGATATACCATGCTCCTGGATTGGAAGAATCAATATTGTGAAAATGACTCTACTACCCAAAGCAATCTACAGATTCAATGCAATCCCTATCAAACTACCACTGGCATTTTTCACAGAAGTAGAACAAAAAATTTCAAAATTTGTTTGGAAAAACAAAAGACCCCGAATAGCCAAAGCAATTTTGAGAACGAAAAACGGAGCTGGAGGAATCAGGCTGCCTGACTTCAGACTATACTACAAAGCTACAGTAATTAAGACAGTGTGGTACTGGCATAAAAACAGAAAGATAGATCAGTGGATCAGGATAGAAAGCCCAGAGATAAACCCACGCACGTATGGCCAACTTATCTTTGATAAAGGAGGCAGGAATGTACAGTGGAGAAAGGACAGCCTCTTCAATAAGTGGTGCTGGGAAAACTGGACAGGGACATGTAAAAGTATGAGATTAGATCATTCCCTAACACCATACACAAAAATAAGCTCAAAATGGATTAAAGACCTAAATGTAAGGCCAGAAACTATCAAACTCTTAGAGGAAAACATAGGTAGAACACTCTATGACATAAATCACAGCAAGATCCTTTTGGACCCACCTCCTAGAGAAATGGAAATAAAAACAAAGATAAACAAATGGGACCTAATGAAACTTCAAAGCTTTTGCACAGCAAATGAAACCATAAACAAGACCAAAAGACAACCCTCAGAATGGGAGAAAATATTTGCAAATGAAGCAACTGACAAAGGATTAATCTCCAAAATTTATAAACAGCTCATGCAGCTCAATAGCAAAAAAACACACAACCCAATCCAAAAATGGGCAGAAGACTTAAATAGGCATTTCTCCAAAGAAGATATACAGACTGCCAACAAACACATGAAAGAATGCTCAACATCATTAATCATTAGAGAAATGCAAATCAAAACTACAATGAGATATCATCTCACACCAGTCAGAATGGCCATCATCAAGAAATCTAGAAACAATAAATGCTGGAGAGGGTGTGGAGAAAAGGGAACACTCTTGCACTGCTGGTGGGAATGTGAATTGGTACAGCCACTATGGAGAACAGTATGGAGGTTCCTTAAAAAACTAAAAATAGAACTACCATATGACCCAGCAATCCCACTACTAGGCATATACCCTGAGAAAACCATAATTCAAAAAGAGACATGTACCAAAATGTTCATTGCAGCTCTATTCACAATAGCCCGGAGCTGGAAACAACCTAAGTGTCCATCATCGGATGAATGGATAAAGAAGATGTGGCACATATATATAATGGAATATTACTCAGCCATAAAAAGAAACGAAACTGAGCTATTTGTAATGAGGTGGATAGACCTAGAGTCTGTCATACAGAGTGAAGTAAGTCAGAAAGAGAAAGACAAATACCGTATGCTAACACATATATATGGAATTAAAAAAAAAAAAAAATGTCATGAAGAACCTAGGGGTAAAACGGGAATAAAGACACAGACCTACTTGAGAATGGACTTGAGGATATGGGGAAGGGGAAGGGTAAGCTGTGACAAAGGGAAAGAGAGGCATGGACATATATACACTACCAAACGTAAGGTAGATAGATAGTGGGAAGCAGCCGCAGAGCACAGGGAGATCAGCTCGGTGCTTTGTGACCGCCTGGAGGGGTGGGATGGGGAGGGTGGGAGGGAGGGAGATGCATGAGGGAAGGGATGTGGGAACAGATGTATATGTATGACTGATTCACTTTGTTATAAAGCAGAAACTAATAATAAAAAAAAAAAAAAAAAAAAAAAAAAAAGGTACACATCAGGACCACAGCAACCAGTTAAAATTCCTATGCCTCTGAAATATTATTCAGCTGTCACGGAAGCAAAAGCCAGTTTGATAACTGACCACATAGGTCTCTGATCTACTGGTACCTGATGGTCTAGATTACTGTTAGGGTATCCTAAGCTATTGCGTTTAATGATATATTTTTGATACATTTATACCCCTCTAAAATTATAGCAGCATCAACATCACCTTTTGTGAATTGGTAGCTATTTGTACATATAAATAACATGGTCATGTGTCTTCTAGCTAAATTTTATCACTGGAAATATGAAGTATAAAACTAAAAGAATATCTTCTTATTTCTAATGTGAATATTATCTCTTTCCCGTGGAACAGATGATGGTAAGAAAAAGGAGAGAAAAATGTTTGTTTTACACACAGATTTCAATCTGCTGCCAAAAGTTTGAAAATGGACAGGTCAAAATAAAGAAGTGAGATCGCCTTTACCTGTCTGTGATTCCACATGAGTCTATCTGAAGGTCGCTGAAGTTCCCAAGGGACTCCTGCTGAACTGAAATCAGATCTACCATCTTGTGACTGATAGAAATGAGTCTCATACATCCCTGAAACCCACCAAGTGGACTTTTACATTTGGATCCAAAGCTGTTGTCAGGACAACCTGATAAAAACAAAACAATACAAAGTTGATCAGGATACATCATAATGAAGCAGGACTCAGTATCTTCACTAAAAAAATTTTTTAAATAGGCATTTGATTATTAAATTGAAATGGAGGGGAAAGCCTATTGCAGTCATCATTCATTTGATCTAAATTACAAATAGCAATTCATACAAACGTACTTCTCTTTATTACCATAGGATTCATAGGAAATTACTACTGTTATAATAATTATGTGCAAGGATACTAACTTGATCCCAACTTTAGAAATATACAGATCGGCTCCAGTATCCTGAACATGCCAGCCAGCAGTATTAAATTATATATAACTCAAACACAGGAACTTAGTCTTCTGGGAGGCAAAAAGAAGAGCATAAAGGAAGAAAACATGCACTGTAGATAAGAAAAGATAAATCAATAATGAGGAGATACCTTTGTGTTTAAGGCTACTCGGAAAAGGAATTACGACACTTGGAATAAAATTACAACTATTTATGTAATTAAATACTTTTCATATGCATATAAGAGCCACATATACATGCATTTTAATAAATCATAATGGCTTAATGTCAAAAACATTTCATTGTTTGACTTTATTTATTCTCTGCCTCGTAAAGGAGTGTTCCATTTATATTGATTTTTTCCCCAACATTTATCTAAGACCTGTTTCTAATTATTTAAATAATAAAGAACTATAATATTAACCATTTTTGTCTGGGGTTTAATGATGTTCTCAGTGTTTCTCTATCCCAGTGAAATAAACAATTTTATGGAGTATGTATTTTTCATTAATCTTTCTTTGCCGTTATGGTTGTCAACCACTAATACAATTTCAAAGAATAAGAAATGAATCAGCAATTTCCTAACTCCTGTACAATCCATGCTAGTTTTCTACCTGGGAATTTCCACTATAATTAAATATTTTGACTGAGGATGTTTCTCCTTAATGCTTTGTTTTCCTAACAAAATACTTTTACCCAGCAAGGAAAGGCCAGGATTCATACTTAAAACTGTTATCAGGCACATTGAAATATTATATTTTAAGCAATGGAGACTGAACTTTTAAATTTAATATATCAAGAAAAGGGGATGAAAGTTTTTTGAGTATCAGTTAATTGTACATGGTTCTACACACACTTTCAGTGCTTAAAATTCTTCTGTGGTATAGGATACAGTTACCATAACCTGGAAAAGTATTTTCTAGATGACTTATTAACCAATTAAGAATGTTAAAATAAAAACCGAGAGGATAACAGTTCAATAATATTTGGGGGCAACTACAATATGCCAGGAATATAAACAGCACTGCTAATCTCCTTTTCTCCAGGTGGTGTTTCCTGACACATTTCAAACTATTTCAGAACAAAATAAATTGTGCAGTATGCCTCTATAGGGAACAAAACTAAGCAAACTCACAGTCACAAGGAGAGGTCATGGAACTTTACAGAGAGCACAGCGGTCATATTATGAGGCCCTTCACATTCCTGGCTACAATGTTTAATAAGCAAGAGATTCTAAAGAACAAAGCAGGGTTCAACCCAGGTTAGTCTCGTTAGCCTATGATAACAGACATCCACAGGTTAATATAATGCAACAGCAGAGAGAAATGCAGCACTGAACTGGTTTGAGATGAAAGTTCTAAAATATGAAGATTTCTAGGGAACACTTCATGCTGAATTAATGGACGGATCCATTCCTAGAGGCAGGCAGCATGCTAAGCACCTCTGAGACGACAGATAAATGATCACTGCATGTACCAGAAGTAAGATGTCGGGTTTGACTTCAGGGTGGCGTAGCCAGTTCACTGGATGGATAATGTCTGATTTATACAAGCGGGAGTGTGAGGATTCTGCACACAGTCTAGTATCTCTAGCTTGTGCTACACGGTGTGTTATTCAGTCACACCAAGATTGCACAGGGGAATACACAGAAGTTAGACTTCCCTCCATCCTCAATCTGGAGAACCCAGATTTAAATTTTATAGTTTATAACTAATAAAAGCTGACCTCAGTAATTTTTTGAAAGGCATACATTTGAGGAGGGAGAAAACGTAAACGATGATGGGCAGAGAGTGGCGTGTGGCAGTATATGCAGAACGCTGTGAGTTCCGGGCAGCCCACTCTCTCAACAGTCACACTCAAGACTGACACAGAAAACAAATACAACCCAGGCTGGTGGGACAGACTGCCCCTTTGCATGGAGGCACTGTAGCTAGCTTATAGGTTAGACTGATTGCTGATAAGATAACTGGAAACCCGGCAGTGGAATTTAGAGAGGACCACAGGGGAATGGATGGGAAGTGTCTCAGAACGTAGGATGTTTATTTACTTGAAGACAAACTGGCTGAAAAATTAACTACCTAAAAAAAGCCCTCCATCTAGATAAAACAGATCCTAGGAATAAAGGGGACTCTCATCCACACAGCGGAGAAGGTTTTCTAGGATGACCAACCGCCAAGTTTGCTCTGGGGGTGGGAAGCAGGGAGGCTGTTTCCAGGACTCCAGGCTTTCAGCGCTAAAACGGGAGAGTTGGTGGTGCAGCAAAAATAGAAATGAGACTTCTCTTAAATAAAAGAAGAGAAGGAAAATAAGGAAACAATGAACAGGCTGGGAAACAACATCAACAGGCCTGAAAGAGTTAAGCAGTCTCGGTTATTCTTTAGCTGTTACTACTAAGCAACACTTGCAGCTGGACTTCTTCACAAAGCTGAGTACTCTCTGACTCCATATGAATTACACTCTGCACCTGGCTTTCTTCTCCCCTTACACTCCCTTGTAGCATTCTTTGTTTCAGAAAGAAGGTCACCGGCCAATAACTTCAGAAAAGACCAACCCCAGTTACCAAGTTGCCTGATGCCAGCTGTGGCTGTTTTGAAATTTTGCAAAAGAAAAAAAAAAAAAAAGCAAGACCTTCATTAAGCTATAAAACCTCTCCCTATTCCCGGGGGTGGGGGCGGGGTGGGGGGCGCCTGCTGTGTCCTCTCTTTGCCTGGCAAAGAATAAAGCTACTTTTTCTTGTTCCTCCAAAACTCTGCTTCCGTATTTCTTTTCGGCATTGGTGCACGGAGAGCCAAGATTTTGGCATCATTGGTCACCCCATTGCCGGTACCACTCAGACAATGAGCCCCTGAGCCAGTCCTGCCCTTCAGGGGACCCTATTCTAACCCTCCTCCAGCCATGATTCTGCCCATGGCACCAGGGGGTCTCACAGGGGAAGGTGATGTGCCCACTTGGAAACTGCTCCCCTCTAGCCCATCCCAGAATTCCCACCCCAGAAGCCCTACTTGGGCTTCCAGAAGGATGGACCTCCTCTACCAGGTCCTGGAGGCGCAAGGCTGGGAGGAGGAGGGAGAAATGTGGCAGCAGGAGGCCTCCTGCTTTCCTCTGGGCCCTTGTTTGAAGCCCTGGAAATGTCAGGGTGCCCTGGGGCTTGCAGGGTATATACTTAGTGATTAATAGAATCTCATGACAAGATCAAACATACTCTGGTACTTAAGGTTACCAATTGGAGAAGATGATTGAATAAACTAAGTAAACTTAGTTTACTTAGTAAACTAACTTTACTTACTTGCCTAAGTAAACTTAAGATTGGTTATTTAAATAAAAGCCCTGAAGTTGGAATTTTATTATGGAAGCTTTCACAGTATATTGTTTAGGGACTCAGGAATACCTTCATAGATGTCAAATCATAAAGAACATGACAGGAGGCATAAAACCCGAATTCAAGATGATGGTTACCTGGGGAGATGAAGAGGTATGATCATGGAGTGACAAATGGATGTTGGTAATGTTATCTTTCTTAAGCTGGAAAATGCATGTGTAGATGTGTATTTTAAAAATAATAATTAGTATTCTTTAAATTGTA
Source organism: Hyperoodon ampullatus (assembly GCF_949752795.1). Classification (NCBI taxonomy): domain Eukaryota; kingdom Metazoa; phylum Chordata; class Mammalia; order Artiodactyla; family Ziphiidae; genus Hyperoodon; species Hyperoodon ampullatus. Next base: position 11,816,188 of record NC_136931.1, read on the forward strand.
TATATGATGTAAGATGTGAACAATACAAACTAACTGGGTGTGGGCTATTTGGCAACTCCCAGTTTATCTTTGCAATCCTCTGGTAAATCTAAAACTATTCAAAAATTATTAAGTTCATTTAATTAAAATGGTGTATATCATATGTATCATAATAAAAACAAGCAAAATTACAGAGTGCACATGTGATATATCTCATTACAAGATATTATAGTATGAATAAAAATCAATCAAAATTTTGTACAAAAAATAGGTAGGCATCATTAAATCTGAACATGAAGGGTGTAAAATAATTTAAGAATGATGAGTCTATTTTCATTACTTACACTTTTATGCAGTCTGTTATTTTTATCATCTCTTTTTTGCATCATTTAACAAAATGGGTTTTTTCTTACCTCTTTTGGTGTTTCTAAATCTTTTCCTTTGAAGTGAAAGCTCTTAATTAAGTTGTTCTACACAGATCTTCCTTGACTTACAATGTGGTTACATCTTGATAAACCCATTGTAAGTTGAAAATATCCTAAGTCAAAAATGTGTTTAATATATCCAACCTGCCAAACATCATAGCTTAGCCCAGCCTACCTTAAACATGCTCAGGACACTTACATTAGCCAACAGTTGGGCAAAATCACCTAACACAAACCCTACTTTATAATAAAGTGTTGAATACTCACGTAATTTATTGAATACTGTACTGAAAGTGAAAACAGATTGGTTGTGTGGGAACAGAATGGTTTAAGTGTATCTGTTGTTTACCCTTGGGATTGCGTGGGTGACTGGGAGCTGTGGCTCGCTGCCACTGCCCAGCATCCTGAGAGAGTATTATTCCACATGTCACTAGCCTGGGAAAAGGTCAAAATTCAAAGTATGGTTTCTATTGAATGTGTATTTCTTCGCACCATCATAAAGTTGAAAAATCCTAAGTCAGGGACTGTTTGTATATCTTACCATGTATTAAAGGAACATGTTCCTATGGACTGCTATAAAATCAATCATATATTCCATTAGGTTTTATAAACCACTTGGTTTATAAATGAACACATCACCCTAAAGGAAGCAATTATATCTTTTAAGACTGTTGGCATTATGCTGCCTTTCACAGTAATGGATTATGTAGGGTTTTTTCGGTTTGTTTGTTCACTCTTAATATAAGATGAATGATTCACGGTCTGTATACTTACTGTCAATTCTTAGAAAGGAATTTGTATTTTATTGATGAATGATGAAGACTGGGCTTTCAACCAAATTCAAAAGTGATTCTAGACAGAAGTCATGATTACATTTCAAAATAACAAGAAGAAACACCTCAAGTCATGATTAAAAATAAGTCTTACTACTAACAGTTTTACAACTTTGTCTTTCTAATTAATGTCAAGTATTGTCTTATTTTAATTTTCCAGTGCTAAAGATTCATTTCCACTTCCAAGGTTTGCTTTTTGAAGATTTTAGTTCAATCAAACATCCACTGGACAAGTAAACACTACATTTGTTTTTGTTCCTTAAGAGAGATGGCCTGGTGCTGAAGGCTAATGCCTTCATTTTATCAACTATATCAGTGCATTATTACTTAGCAGTGAGAAGAGGCTTCTGGGGCTAATTAAGTTAGATTATTTGTCCACTGGCATAACATTGACCTGCACTGAGCAGCAGAAAAGCAATAAGAATGCTCTAGAAAAGCTAAGAGGCATGATCAGGAAAACAGTGCAATGAAATGAGCCCATAAAATCTGAAAAAGGCATACATGTAAAGCCATTCAACATTAGGAAAATATGGCAAAATTTGAAAGTAAGAACTGAAGAGCATGGTCTACTTGCAAGCAATCTAATTATAGAAATTATAAACATAAGTCAGTCCACCTCAAAGAAATGTATTTTAGGTCATAATTAATCATCATGATCTACTCAACATTTCCATGTTCAAAGAAAGTGAGAAATTATTCCATAATATTGACACTGGTTAAAACACGATGACATTAAGACACAGGGGAAGTAACTGCGAACATGGTTCAATTGCCCATATGGGGCAACCGTTTCTCTTACCTCCAAAATAATAGGTGCCCCCTGAATAAATCTGCTCAGGCCCCAGGGAAGGAGATGCAGAAGCCACTTGGCCATCCACCACCACGCTCAGGTAACTCCTTTTGGCAGACAAAGAGATGGAATGCCACTGCCCATCATTTAATCCAACACCTGGGGGAGGTAAAATCAGTTAAAAGAGATACCTCTTAACAGTGAACACTGTAAGCAGTTGGTTAGAAATAGCAATGTACACATTACTCAAACAAGGGCAGCACTCATAACTATTAATAAAAGAAGAAGGGAGAGAGAAAGGGAGGTCAGTGGGCAATCAGCACCCTCTACGTGGAAACAGTGCATGATTATCTTTCTTTCTTGGGGCCTCAATAGAGAGAACAAAATTCTAACTCAACTTTGGACAATCCTGAATGGTTAAAACCTTTCAATGGTTCAAATCTTATTTGGCATGGACTAATTTTCAGCTTCCACCATGTAATTTATCTTTTAAAAGGAGGGGTTTGGGAAGAGCACAGATATTTTCCAAAATTCTAGGTTATACCCAATAGAGGATTTATCTGCTCTTTTACACTTTGGTGTAGTCATTTTTTGTGAGACTAGAATATTAAACAAAGTATATGAAGTCAATCATTACAAAAATATTTGAAGAGATTATAATGCACGCTGAAAGCATACTGGTATAATGCAAAGTTAAAAAATAAAGCAGCGTGTAAAACCATATTTACACAGCTGATCATAATAACTTTCAGATTTCGTATTTGTAAGTTCAACCAGTTGCCATAATTTATTGGTAGCTTCCAAATCAATACTCAGGGCACTTTTGGGGTCAGGCATAGAAATGCACAGAGCAGAGAAAAATTTGAGTTGACTGACATGCATGCTTCTAGCTGAGGTCAAGTAAGGCAAAATTTCTTATTTCAGCTCTCACATGTAAACCTGTCTTCACATTTTTGTGTTTTCTGTTGGCGATTTTGCTGTTTAAAAGGCCCCCTGGCACAGTGATGAAGGGCTGTCTAGTGTTCTTAAGTGCAAGAATGCTATGATTTGCCTTATGGAGAAAATACATGTGATAGATAAACTTCATTCAGGCATGAGTTATAGTGCTGTTGGTCACGAATTCAATGTTGGTGAATCAATAATAAATACTAAATAACGTGTCTTCAAACACAATCATACATACAAGGTTGTGTTGATAGGTAGACAAAAATGTTGCCACCACAGGCTCACAGGAACCTAACCCTGTATTTCCCCTGGAAACAATGGTTTAGTATTTGCTAATTCCATGTTCATGGCAACTTCAGAGAACATAACTATTGCAAGTATTGCGAATCGACTCTATACATACAATTCTAATTATATTCCTAATTTTATATAAATATGGGAAAGGGCTGAAAGGAAATACCTCTACATATAAACAGTAATTTTTGCATAAAAGAAAACTGTGGTTGTTTTTACTTCTCTTTATAATTTTTCTGTATTTTCCAAGTTTACATATATAATAAAAAATTGCTATAATCAAAAATCAAGGTTTTCTTATCACCTATAGAAACAGTCACTAGTCCCTCCTAAGGCATTCCCAGTGTCATGAATCCAGGAGATGGTGGAGCCTTTCCCTCTTAAAGGGAATTAAGTCTACAAAGGTTCTGTTTTGAATACTCAGCAGACAGGTGGAATCTAAGTCTCTCTATTGTAGGTAAACCAGTAAGGTTTACATCCACTGAATAGTCAACTCTGTATGATTTTTGCAGATCAAATTACTGAGCAAAAATATAAGTACTCTATTAAATCTAAAAGTCATGGGCCTCTTTCCTGATATTATGTGCAATTTCTTTATTTCTCCAGCTATTTTTGACCACAAGCTTTCAGACAGAAAATGCATGGAAGCTCCAATAGATGTTGAAGCTCTTTGCCCTGTACTCATTTAGTATAACACAAATTCCATCCTGGGCACCAAAGCTTATTTTTAAATTATACCCATGAAGCAAAAAAGATTTCCAAAGACCCAATTCTGATTTGGTTTGTGAAAGATAATGAGAAAGGCCTAAAAACTGAAAAATGAAGAATGTAGGCTAGACACTTTTAGACACATTTTCTAAGAGTGCACTCTGAAATAGACGGTTGAATAGAGTTATATAATCCCTGAGGATATGAGACTGGACTAAAATAAATCAAACGTCCCAAATTTGTCATCCTGTGCTTCCTTTAAGAGGATACATTTAGAGTGAAAATCCTTGTACTGAGTTTTGCGTCACACGGACGAACACTTCCCACCCTCCTCACCCCACCCTGCGTCTCCCACCATCTCTTCCTCAAAGCTCGGATGTGCCTGGATACAAGGTTCTGCTTCTTTTATCTCATCTTAGGCGTTCCATTGGCCTGGGACGGTGCTCGTCAAACTACCTGCGGTTATGGACATTTTCTTTTCTGATCTACTGCAGATTGATACTTTTATAAAATTCAATAAAAATGAATGACTGAAACATTAAAGAAAGAAGATATATAAAATACAAGCCCACTGACCATATGCTTAGAAGGTGTGGCAATACCTTCTTGCTATAACGGTTTCTAGGAGCTTACTCTCAATTTTTGTACTTATCTTGGTAATAAGTATTTCAGTGAACCAGTGTATTCCAAGGAGCACACTCTGAGTAGCAGTGCTCCAGGTAGCTGCTGGGTAGCTGCAGCAGGATAAAGTCAAAGGCTTGCGGACACCTTCTGTCAATACAGAAGCTAATTTAGATTAAGAACACAAGTCTGTCAGGACAGCCATTCTGTGATGTGACACAGTTAATCGCACTCACTTGCCCAGCTTGTGGGTTACGAAGTTGTGCTGTGTTTGTGGGGGAAACTTCAGAAAGGTATTCTTGAGCCTCATTTGTAACAGACATCGCTTGCTTATGAAGAGGAGACTTTTTTATTACCTGTCAATGGGATTTATTGCTCAAATTAAATAATGAAAGACCCATTTAATTCATTTCACCTAACTCTACATAATAAAAAGGATAATTTTTAAATTGGATTCTATTTTTCTTTTAAATCTACAGCTCCTTCCACTTTAATGTCTGATGAGAAGTGAGCCCCTTTCCAAGGCCACATCATGGTGAAAGAGGGGAAGAAAAGGAGGAATTGCAGAATTTGTATTTTTTCTGATTCATGGTATAAGGTAACTAAATGCTAATTCTAGTACACGACTCCCACCACTCACAACTTTCGAATGTAGGGGAAGGGATATGTTGTTGGTACAATAATAATAAAATAATAACAGTTTTAGTGACTATTACTCATAACAGGTACTGCGTGCTTTATACGCATCATGTCATTTAATTTTCAACATTACTATTGTTATTCTCATTTTAAATATAGAGAAAATAAAGGTCAAGAGGAAAAACAAATCACCCAAGGAAGTATCCAGCTGGTGAGCTGATTCCAAAACCCACACTCTTCTCAGCCTGCACGACAGGTAGGTCCCCTTATGGTTTTGCTCATGTTAAACAATTAACATTGAGAAAGAGAAAAGAGCTAGGGGCTAGTGGCCTGGTACTCTCAGGGAGGCCTTGGTGGTGTGAGATGCTGGTGGGCATCCAGAGCTAGGCCTTGGTGTTCTCCCATTGAGCATAAGCAAGCTCACAGAACATCAGTATTAGACAAGGTCACTCTGTCACTACAATGAATTGGGACCAAAAAAAAAACCCTCAAAACAAACCCCGAAAGTACTTTACAAACTGGTTTAAGCACAGACAAAAGCAAGGCTACTGTGCAAACCACAAAAATACAAAGTCCTCTCCTGGATAATATGAATAACAACTGACTTTTTAAATCAATTACAGATTTAGCCTTATTTTATTCCTCCGTCCTTCTAAATAATACTTACAAAGATATTTAACCACACAGTTACCCTCACCTCCTGGCCGCATTTAATCCCAAGCAATTTTCCATTTCCTTGAGACCCCCACGCAAAACAGCTAACTCAACCTCAAATCCTATGACAAGTCATCCTTAACACCTTTGTAATGAGACTCTTCCATGGTTCCCCTGGGTGACAGTTCTCCTTGTTGCAGTAAGCAACAAACCTAACCTGTTTACTTGCAGGTATGATCACTGTGGTCTTTGGGTAGAAACCATTGACAGCTCCAGCTGGAAGAACAGAAGAATAAATGGAAAGGTTTGCAAGTGCAGGTGGCAGGAGAATGTGGGATCCTTTACAAGAACCTTCTCCCTCTCCCCTTCTTCTCCTTCTCCTCCTCTTTTCTGTTTTCTCTCTCTCTCCTTCTCTCTTTTTCTCTCCCTCTCAGGCCCCAAAACACATAGACACACAAAATATAGGAGGAGGAAAAAGGTTTATCTCTGCTCCTTGTATATAATATCAGGGACCAGTCTTAAACTGCTACAGAAATATTGTGGCACTTTAGCTACCATCACTTTTTCATAAGATTATAACAGGCATCCAGGAAGTAGGATGTGTAATGGGGAGGAGAAAAAGCCTGCTATATAGCGTAGATTCTTTTCAAAGAAGCAAAAGGCAATTATACAAAGGCCATTACTCAAGGAGCAACTGAAGGAATCTGCCTGTTCCAAGTAACTTTTAGTGCTCTGAAACTGTGCCAGGCATTCTTATATTCACTAACTATAGCCACTAACCAAAATTAAAGATCCATGACACCAAATTGCTCTTGCCAAGAGGAAAATATGGAGGTCAATGCTGCCAATCACTTTAGGGGAAAGTGGGACTTTCAGGGAAAGCTCAGAATTAAAGATCCGTGACACCAGATCTCTCTTGCCAAGAGGAAAATATGGAGGTCAATGCTGCCAATCACTTTAGGGGAAAGTGGGACTTTCAAGGAGCGATGGGGTTCTAAGGTGAAAAGTAAGAATATTCCAACAGTGAAAGGGAAGAAGGGGGAATGTTAAAAATGGCTTCTCCTGGGTGAGGCAAATCAAGAGGGCAGTCCCATTGCCAGGGCCACAGGAATCACGAAGGCCTAGTAACTGAAACATGCAGAAGCATCTCAGAGGCGGAGTCAAGATGGCATACTGGGAGAATGCGGAATTCGCGTCTCCTCACAACTAGGGCACCTACCAGGCACTGGTGGGGGACCACGGACACCTAAGGGGATGGGAGGAACCCCCAGTGACTGGGTAGGACGTGGGGTATGGGGGTAATGAAGGGGGAGGAGAAGTGGAGGCGGGACGGGACTGGCGCCCCTGAGGGGTGGCTGTGGGAGGGGAAGGGATCCCATGCCCGAAAGGGGAAATTGGGGAACCACTGGGAGGGCAGAGGATCAAAAGGGAGCATGGCCAGGTTTACCATGCCCACTTGGGCCCCCGGGAGCCTGCTGAAGACCCAGGCCTGATCCTCAGCCCACAGAGGCCCCCTCCAGCTGTGCAGGTCCTGAGGGAGTGGGAGGAAGGCAAGGCGGAGTAAAAGTAAAAGCAGGACCTCCAGGACCGGCACCCCTGAGGGGTGGCTGGGGGAGGTGAGGAGCTCCTACACCAAGCGGTACCCACCCCCGTTAGGGGGGGAGAACCTGGGAGAGAAGGTGGGGGAGGGGCACAGAGGAATGGAAGGGAACGCAGCCAGTGTGTTCCCTGTCCACTTAGGCACCGGGAAGGCTGTTGGGCTCCCAGGCCTAATCCTCTGCCCTCGGAGCCTCCTTGCTGCACACAGAGCCCAAGTCCCACCCCCACACCCCCACCCAGGGCCCCACCTCTACACTGGGAGACCCCGTCCAATGAGCTGGGCCTAAACCCCAACCACACACCCTCACTGAGGGCCCTACCTCCAAATTCCAGAACCCCACACTCCAGAGGACCTCCTTTGGATGTGCTGCCTCTCCCCTTCCCCAGGCCCTAAGAAGAGGTCCCACCCACGCTTGAACGTCGCCCCACCTAGGCCCCGCCTGAGGGACTTTTCCAGCTACCTATGTCCTGAGCCTAGGCCCCGCCCCATGCTCAAACATCACCCCCCTAACCGCCTAGGACCCACCCCACCCTAAACCCCACCCCTGCCTAAGTTCCACCCCCGCCTAAACTCCACCCACATAGCAAGGGCTTTTGTTTTTTTTTTTTCTTTTTTCTGTTGTGGTTGTATTTTACCTTGTGTAGTTGTTTCAATCATAGTTTTATTTTTCCGAATATATTTTTTCTCTTTCTAATTTTATTTTGTTTTTTATTCTTTGATATTGTACTGCTTCTTTCTTCCCTCCCTCCCTCCCTCCCTCCCTCCCTCTCTCTCTCTCTCTTTCTTTCTTTCTTTCATTTTTTTAAACTGCACCGTGAAGCTTGTGTGATCTTGGTTTCCAGGTCACAGGTCGGGCCCAAGATCCTGTGGTGGGAGCTCCAAGTCCAAACCTCTGGACTAACGGAGGATCTCAGACCCCAGGGAATATTAATAGGAATGAGGCCTCCCGGAGGGCCTCATCTCAGTACCAAGACCTGACTCTATCCAACTGCCTGCAAACTCCAGTGCTGGACGTCTCAGGACAAATAACCAGTAAGACAGGAATACAGCAACACCCATCCAAAAAAAAAAAGAAACAACAAAAAATTATGTTACAGATGAAGGAGCAAGGTAAAAACCTACAAGACCAAATAAACGAAGATGAAATAGGCAACCTACCTGTAAAATAATTCAGAGTTATGATAGTAAAGATGATCCAAAATCTCGGAAACAGAATGGAGAAAATACAAGAAACATTTAACAAAGATCTAGAAGAACTAAAGAGCAAACAAACAGTGATGAACAACACAATTACTGGAATTAAAAATACTCTAGAAGGAATCAATAGCAGAATAACTGAGGCAGAAGAACAGATAAGTGAGCTGGAAGATAAAATGGTGGAAATAACTGCCAGGGAGCAGAATAAATAAAAAAGAATGAAAAGAATTGAGGACAGTCTCAGAGATATCTGGGACAACATTAAACACACTAACATTCAAATTATAGGGCTCCCAGAAGAAGAAGAGGAAAAGAAAGGGTCTGAGAAAATACTTGAAGAGATTATAGTCAAAAACTTCCTTAACATGGGAAAGGAAATAGTCAATCAAGTCCAGGAAACAAAAAGAGTACCATAAAGGATGAACCCAAAGAGAAACACGCTGAAACACATATTAATCAAACTATCAAAAATTAAATACAAAGAAAAAATATTAAAAGCAGCAAGGGAAAAGCAACAAATAACATACAAGGGAATCCCCATAAGGTTAACAGCTGACCTTTCAGCAGAAACTCTGCAAGCCAGAAGGGAGTGGCATGACATATTTAAAGTGATGAAAGGGAAAAACCTACAACCAAGATTATTCTACCCAGCAAGGATCTCATTCACATTCGACAGAGAAATTAAAACCTTTACAGACAAGCAAAAGTTAGGAGAATTCAACACCACCAAACCAGTTTTACAACAAATGCTAAAGGAACTTCTCTAGGCAGGAAACACAAGTGAAGGAAAAGACCTACAAAAACAAACCCAAAACAATTGAGAAAATGGTAATAGGAACATACATATCGATAATTACCTTCAATGTAAAGGAATTAAATGCTCCAACCAAAAGACATAGACTGGCTGAATGGATACAAAAACAAGACCCGTACATATGCTGTCTACAAGAGACCCACTTCAGACCTAGTGACACATACAGACTGAAAGTGAGGGGATGGAAAAAGATATTCCATGAAAATGGAAATCAAAAGAAAGCTGGAGTAGCAATTCTCATATCAGACAAAATAGACTTTAAAATAAAGACTATTACAAGAGACAAAGAAGGACACTACATAATGATCAAGGCATTAATCCAAGAAGAAGATATAACAATTGTAAATATTTATGCACCCAACATAGGAGTACCTCAATACATAATGCAAATGCTAACAGCCATAAAAGGGGAAATCGACAGTAACACAATCATAGTAGGGGACTTTAACAACCCACTTTCACCAATGGACGATCATCCAAAAGGAAAATAAATAAGGAAGCACAAGTTTTAAATGACATATTAAACAAGATGAACTTAACTGATATTTACAGGACATTCCATCCAAAAATAACAGAATACACTTTCTTCTCAAGCGCTCATGGAACATTCTCCAGGAGAGATGATATCTTGGGTCACAAATCAAGCCTTGGTAAATTTAAGAACATTGAAATCGAATCAAGTATCCTTATCAACCACAATGTTATGAGACTAGATATCAATTACAGGGAAAAAAACTGTAAAAAATACAAACACATGGAGGCTAAACAATATGCTACTAAATAACCAAGAGGTCACTGAAGAACTCAAAGAGGAAATCAAAAAATGCCTAGAAACAAATAACAATGAACACACGATGACCCAAAACCTATGGGATGCAGCAAAAGCAGTTCTAAGAAGCAAGTTTATAGAAATACAATCCTACCTCACAAAACAAGAAAAATCTCAAATAAACAACCTAACCTTACACCTAAAGCAATTAGAGAAAGAAGAACAAAAATAACCCAAAGTTAGCAGAAGGAAAGAAATCATAAAGATCAGATCAGAAATAAATGAAAAAGAAATAAAGGAAACAATAGTAAAGATCAGTAAAACTAAAAGCTGGTCCTTTGAAAAGATAAACAAAATTGATAAACCATTAGCCAGACTCATCAAGAAAAGAAGGGAGAAGACTCAACAGAACTAAAAAAGAAAAAGAAGAAGTAACAACTGAACCTGCAGAAATACAAAGGATCATGAGAAATTACTACAAGCAACCAAATGTCAATAAAATGGACAGCCTGGAAGAAATGGACAAATTCTTAGAAAAGCACAACCTTCTGAGAATGAACCAGGAAGAAATGGAAAATATAAACAGACCAATCAAAAGCACTGAAATTGAAACTGTGATTAAAAATCTTCCAACAAACAAAAGCCCAGGACCAGATGGCTTCATAGGCGAATTCTATCAAACATTTACAGAAGAGCTAACACCTATCCTTCTCAAACTCTTCCAAAATATAGCAGAGGGAGGAACACTCCCAAACTCATTCTACGAGGCCACCATCACCCTGATACCAAAACCAGACAAAGATGTCACAAAGAAAACTACAGGCCAATATCACTGATGGAAATAGATGCAAAAACCCTCACCAAAATACTAGCGTACAGAATCCAACAGCACATTAAAAGGATCATACACCATGATCAAGTGGGGTTTATCCCAGGAATGCAAGGATTCTTCAATATACACAAATCAATCAACGTAAAATAGACAGGTAGTGGGCAGCAGCCACATAGCACAGGGAGATCAGCTTGGTGCTCTGTGACCACCCAGAGGGGTGGGATAGGGAGGGTGGGAGGGAGATGCAAGAGGGAAGGGATATGGGGATATATATGCTTATGTATAGATGATTCACTTTGTTATACAGCAGAAACTAACACACCATTGTAAAGCAATTACACTCCAATAAATATGTTTAAAAAGAAACATCTCAAATACTGTAAGGTTGCATCTGCCAGTCCCTGCCCATGGGAGCAAGAAGCTTGTTTTCAGGCCTGATTTTCACCTTTAGGCAAAAGCAACAGCAGAAATGTAAAACTCATAGCAGAAATCTCAAATTTGACAATAAAGAACTTGTTTTAAATAGGAAAATATAACCGTATTGTTCATTAGGTTCTTGATCTGAATGATTTTTGCTTTGCCATCTATAAAGGTGACAGAGACTGACAACATTTTATGTCATGAGTGATTTCGTAGTGCTGCTAATATGTTTTATGATTTAGACTATTATAATATCCTTAATATTTCAAAAATGACTGAGGCTGGCATAGTATTTTTGAACCTTTCCAAATGAAGATTTGTAAAACTACATCACATTAAAAATTTAGCCTGATAATTCAAACATCTACACAATTCCATTCTTCTTCAACATAATATAAATTTTTATTCCATTGTAAAAAGCATAAAAACTCTATGTTTTGAAAACCTGTAAGATTAATAATTTATATCTCCAGTAGCAAAGAAAAATTGAGCCATCCTTATAGAATGGAATGATTTAGTATATGATACTCACCCACCAATAACAGGTCATCCATTCTCTTCTGAGTCATTATGATACAACCTGACAACTGATTTAATTATCGAACACTGTACCTGTGAAAGTCTTCTCCTATGAGGGAAACAAATGGACCACCCACCCATACCATTTAAATAACCCACTATCCAATGCAAAATGTACTTTCCTCACCGAAACTAGCAAAAATTAATACTTTAAAAGAAACTAGAAAGATGGCAATGGGGGAGTTGGTGTGTAAAGTCCTACTTGTGTTATCTGAAGTGTAACAATTTTAATATATTGACTTTCATATTTTGTCGAGGATCCTTGTTATTAGCTATGGGCACAATCACACAAAGTCATATGATGTCATAATAGATTACAGTGTACATGGATTTAAACATTAATTTTTAAAATCATTTGGGGTAGTCTAGATAGACTTACACCTAGCATTTTATTAAATTTGTATGCCTGTAAAGTGTTTAGAAATGAACTAGCTTCACGGGGCTCAGTACAATAACACTGTACTGAAGCAGCTTCTTTAAGATGTTGAAAATTAGGCTATGAATATAATCGCCCCAGAGGATGTCAAATAACATCACAATAAACTACACATTAATAGCAAGCTTACATTTTTAGCCCCTCATTTTAGGGAGCCTATTAATTAGTGATATGACACTGATTAATTTATTTCCTTTTGTCAAGCCTGTAAATCTACCACATTTTGAGTATTGCATTAAAAAGTCACAGCACAGTACCTCTTAAAAATGATAATTGATATTGCAGTTTCAGTTCCCACATTTAAACTACAGCAATATACGAACAACAAAAAAGATACACAAAGACTAGGCATATTCATTTGTATACCTGTGCTTCTTATATTTAGTTTCTGACTGTATTTTAACTTTTTTTCCTCTCCCAGTCATATTCTATTAATTTTGGTCATAGTTAATATAGATGAGTAGTACAATAGCATCTTTAAATTGTTTTTAAAGATCATTTATTAACTTGATGTCGCAATTTACCCCAATGTGACCTCTAGTTGCTTGGCTTGGGTATTATTCCATATATATGAAAATGTGATGGAGATCCTCTGTCAAGAATTATATAATTTTAATGAAGAGACAAAAATATCCCTCACCCAAAGCACTGACCTAAATTAGACATCAATTTTCGAGACACTCATACAGTCTCTTTAATTATATTCTAGTCATTAAAATGGTACCATACTGCCTAGAATTGCAGAGAATTCCATTTGGTTCCCAAATGACAAACTTTACACAAATCTTCTCCCCAAATATATGCAACACCACACAAACTACAGCAGCAAGTAAAGTTAATTTGACTAAATATTTAGGTTTTACATTCACACTAGTATTGAGATACAGATATAGATTCCAGAAAGACCTCTCCCCATCTCTCAAAGACCAGATAAGACTAATAACTGTGTTACACAAGACTCATCTTCCATTGAAGATACCCAGCAAACTTGGGGTCCATTTCAAAGTCTTTCATATTTTTCCCAGAACACATTTCCTCGGGATATATTGATTTACCTGGACTGAGCGAGAGGGTCATGGAAGGAAATTTCTATTGCCCCACAACTATCATTTTGGTTAAAAAGAACTGCTCGTGTTGAAGACATATTTAAAAGAAAATCGGAATCGAGTTCCTCTAAGCAAGAGATAATCTTATTAACTCAAGTATTCATTTGTTAAACAAATATTAATTTGGGGGTTAAGCATAAAATTTTACGGAGAAGGGACAGAGAGAGAATGAAATCTTTCAAATGCATATACTTTGCCTGCAGGAATACACTTATTACCTGCTGTGACGTCACTGGGTAATTTTCCTGGATGGTAGAGATTCAGCTTAAGTTTTCCATCATTAAGAAAGAGGAGGAGACCCCCTGAAACCAGCTGAAGCTCACTGAATAGCAGAAGCCCCTCCTTATTCCAGGTTCGAAATTGAAAAGTGGCAGAAACCTCGTCCTCCCCGGAAGAGCCCGGCAGTGCTAAGTAACTCCTGGGGCTCAGAAAAGTCACAGGCACAGACTGTGGTTCTGAACAAGAAAACAACACATTTCCCTGAGAATAAAGTAAAAGAAAAAGCTTTAAGAATGACACTCACATCACCTTAGTGATAAAATCTGAAATACAGAGGCTGTTTATCAATTTCTAATTACCCCTGATTTAAAACAACAACAAAAATTGCTGTCAACATGAATATTCAAATCCTTGCCATATGTCTTAAAGGTTCTTCAAATCCAGGGATACATGGTCAGGCAAATCTTTCCCTGCGTTTTCTGGGTGAAATTATTTCCTCCCCATCTCTCAGTTCACAAAGGCATCTAACTCAATGCAATTGAATTCAATAAAAAATTTATTAAAAACAACTCTTTTTTATGTTTTACTTGGTTTTCTCTTCCCACTTATTTCACCCTTTTGCTGCCTTTGGCTTCTAACCCACCCCATAACATAACCAACATTAATGAGCTACTGGTTTTCCTTCCATATTTTTTCATAATTCTCTGTTTCCATTGACACATACAAATATATATATACACATATATATGTATATACATGATTAAGTTATGTGTTCACTTATATGTACATTCACATACACCTAAATATGTTTTCAACACATATACCTACACACTAGGCATTATTTGTTTTATTAAAATAGGAGCCATGTTTTATGCTGTTTACTGTATCATGATTTTATCATTAACAAATAACTTATGGAAATCCCTTTGAGTTATCTGGCAGAAACCTAATTCCTACTTTTATTGATTGCATAATATTTTACTATGTGAATGTTCCAATTTTAGTCAACTGTTTCCTTGTTAATGTGTATTCACTTTGTTTCCAGGTTTTGCCTCTCTGAACAATGCAAGAATAAATAACTCTGCATGCTTCTCTATGTGCTGGTATTTTCAGTTCTGCAGAAGACGGTTCTAAATAAAGAACTATTGTATCTACATGTTTTAATAAATATTTCCAGCTTCTTCTCTGCCCACCAAAAAAAGTTAAATTCTCCACATTTCCAACAGTAGTATACAAAGGTATGCTTTTCCTACATCCTTGACAAAGATATGCTTTTCCCCACATCCTTGACGGCAATAGGTATTACATATCTTTTAAATCTGCACAAGTTCAACAACCAAATGCCAAAGTGATGTATCATTCTTATTTATCTTGCATTTACCTAACAGTATATCTAAGCATTTTTCATGAGTTTGTTGCTCTTCTGGACTCACTTTCATCAGAACGGTCTGTTCATACCCTCTGCCTATTTTTCATCTTTTTAGGTTTAACATTGCATAATACAATGTAGTACTTACATTCTTTTTTGAACCATTTTTGTCTTTTTCTTATCATTATGTGCTTGTCATCAGATTTACATGTATTATTTCTTATCTAAGGGTTTTTAGGTAGATCTTCAAGATACATTAGAATTGCATGAATTTTCATTAAAATATTGTATATGAAGGATTATTTTGCTATTAGAGTTAAATACATATTTAAGGATTAAAAAAAAAGTAAAGGTCTGAACTATTTAGAAATAATTAGAATGTTCCTTAACAGGCTTCAGAAATCAAGATAAATGTTTTTATTTTACCTGAAAATAATCTTCAACAAATTTTCTAATTATAGATTTGAAAAGTCAATGAAATCACTTTATTTAGAAGAATACACATTGGAATTAAACTACTAGTCTTGGTTAAACAAAAACATTTGGCTATACTGTGATTCTGTTAAAAGTGAATTAGCTTTCACTGCAGACAAATACCTTGCCCCAGTGAATGAAATAACAAAAGCAGAAGAGTGAAATAAACTGACCCATAATGTAGAGGCAATTATAAGACTAACAAACCTGGTAAAAATGGAAACATTTACCAGCTACATTTGGACAGCTGTCTGCTACTCTACAAGCAGCAAATCCTTGGCAATGAAGAGTGGGTGCTAGCTGCATGAGCAGCTTCTGGAAACTCATTTTGCAATGAAACACTCACATCTATCTCTCTATAATATTTTTATTTTCCATTTAAATTCTTTTCCCTTTTTTAAAAAAACACTACTTAAAAATCTTGCTGGATGGTGTATTCATATAAATACTATCAATTCACACAGAGAATTAAGAATAAAATGTTTTGTAAGCAATAAATAATCCCATGATGTGGTTTGGGTTTTGCTGACACAACACGAGCTTACATTTACATATTCTGAATTTTGAACAATTAAAGAAATGTATTCAAATGGATAGATGTGTCTGCTTTTCTATCATTAAGCTGGTTAAGCTAGAAACCACGTTTCACAGAATCTCTTTTCTTGTCTTGCTGTGGTTAAAAGTTAGCCAAAAAGGGAGTTTGCATGATATGAGTCAGAAGTGAAAGGCTGGCCGTTTTCCCCCCCAAGGTTTTCTGTGTGTGATAAAGCCCAGTGAGGGATGATCACAGAGGGGCTGGTTTATTCCAGCTTGTCCTGGCTTTCACTCTGCTCCATCTCTTCCTCCAGACAGCTGGGTTCCACTTTCCAGCGCCTCTGATGATAGTTAAGATCCAAGTCCTAAAATAGATCCTTGTTCCTAAACTCACAGTGGTGCTGCTTCCCTGACTGAACCCTGACCGATAACAGTTGTATTTAAATTCTGCTGCATTTCCATAGAATTAGAGTATAATGCAGCCTGACCAGCACTGCTCTTGGGACAGACTGGCAGATGCAATCTTATAAAAGTCTACTAGTTTCTTTTATTGGTTATAAATGACCATGGCAAAATACAAATTTTTCAAATGCTTCTCTAATATAGATGGATGTTATCTGACTCCAGGAACTTGGTGTGCTTCTTCAGAGAGTCTGTCAGGGAGTATCTTATAAAGGAAATTACAGAGTAAAAGAAATTAGTCTCCTGGGAGTAATAATATCACAACAAAATAAATTATCAGTTGCACCAAAAAAAGGCCTGCTTTACTTCATATAAATATAAAATAATCATGCCCTATGAATTTTAAATTTTTAACACAGAATTCATCCCTTACATGCATATTGCCAAGCAGAGAAATGTTTTTAAGGAACAAGAGTAAAGTCTAAAACATCCCATCAAGTGGGAATTCAAAATGAAGCAATTTTTTTGTGTGGAAAAGCCATGTAGTTTTCCTCATTTGTTCACATGAAGACTCAAGTCTTACCATAATGATGATCTGTGGGTTCTGTTGCTTGGCCAAATCAATAACATCCACTCCATTATAATAGAGATTTTCTAAACACCCATGAAAATGTTTATGGGGGAATGACACTGATTTTCCAGGTGCTGGAATCCCTCCAAAGCTGATCTTAGAAAGAAAAATGGCATCAATAATATTGTTTAGTGATTTTTTGATAATCTGCTTAAATAACTACGATTAGCAACTATAGCTGTAATCATCATAGATAGACCAATTTTTCAGTACCCTACACTACCATATTGTTAATTTCAAATGGAGGTTAAAAAAAATTAAGATGCAGATCTTAAAACAAATTTATATGCATTCAGTTTTCACTTACACAAGAGCTTAATTATTTTTACAAGTTGCTAATCACACCTGATTTTAATATTTTTTGGTTGCTGAAGAAAAATACATCTTTATATCCATCGTAAACCTTGACAGCTTTAACAATGTTACCAATTACAATGACATTTTGTTTCATATACATTTCTGGCACACACTGATATTTGTGCATTTGAATTGATTATTAATGAATCAATGAATCTATTTATTGCTACATTCTCTCCATAAATCTGCACTGTTCAGGAGTGCCCTTTACTCGCCCCTACCACCACCAATCATGCAACACATTCTGTATTTACTTGTAATGAGATCTCTTCAAGAACATTTCCCACATGTGGCAATTTGTGACTACACATTGCAGGCAAAAAAGATGACATTTCTTTGTAATAATAAATTAACGTACTGGGAGAAAGATGAAGCCTCAGTAGTATATGCATAAAATTTGCTACTTGAGTTAGGTCACCTAGAGGAACACTTCATCAGAACCTTGACTGACTCTGAACGTAGGTTTTCTATAGTGTATTTTCTTTCATGTGGCTATACCACATATACATTACAAAGTCTGCATTAATTGAAATGTAACCATCACACCTCATAATCGAGATGTAGGTAACTGAACTCTGCCTGGGCGTGGAAACGATGCCTGTGCTCGTCCACTGTAAAGTTGACTTGTTTGCCCAAGCGTTGGATGAGCACGGAATGCCAGTGCTGGTCGTCCAGCAGGCTGCCCAGGGTGAGACTGATCGGGACGTGAGTGGAGGGCAGCTTAGCTTCACCTTAGAAGAGAAAAAAATAACAGCACCATTATTCTCAGTTTAAAAAAAGAAAAAAAAGTTTCTTTTGGGGGCACCAGAGTCTCTCATGATAATTGCAATCTCTTTCCATCCACTCCATCCAAAACGCTAGTCTGGATTTACCTCAAGATTGAATATAATATCCTCTCAACCTTGTTGTAATTTCTTCCTCTGTTAATTCTCTTTATTAGCATTACCCACCATCATGCACTCATTTTCAATGTAAATTTTATCTTTGCTACAACCTCATTATTTTTACTACCTCAGTATTTTTCAATGACCCATCCCTTTCATCATGAGGTTTGAAAAGAGCTAAGTGGTTCTGTCAGCACTATGACATTGAAAGAGGGTCTTGTACAATTTGCAAATTAGGAACCATTTTTAGGTGCAAGTACAATATGGGCATGTATATGTATATGTGTGATATATATATATATCACACATATATACATAAACACTTGAATGTGGAAATAAGGCACCTTAATTGTTAAAAAAAGATAAGCTATAAAAGCATAAAGTTACTAAGGTGATATCTAAATGACCAGATTTTTCAAACACTTTACCCAAATAGTTTTACCTGAGTTAATAACTAAAAAGAGTTTTCCTCTTCTTAATTCCAGTGTGATGTAATCTCCATTTTGCCCTTCCCGGTGAAGTAGAATCCCATCACTCTGCATAGTTTTAAATTTCAAAGAAATTATATCCTTTATTGGGCTCAGGGATTTTTGATCAAATCTGTAGAGAAGACAACTTTTCCCATCAAGATCAACCACCTCTGATCCTAGACAAAGACATTAAAAGTCATTCTAAGGATAAATATGCTTTTCATTAAAGCATTTTAAAAGTATATGTATAGAAAGAGCATTATACTTGTACCCATACATGTATATTTCAGCTCCAAGCCAATCAAAATAATGGAAAATAAAACCACCAAATGTCTAATTCCTTCTAATTCCTGGGATTGATTCCATTTTAGTCTTTACTCACCTATTTACAAAATTCATGATCTAGAAATACATTTTGAAATGTATTCCTAATTTTCTCTTATATTATTAAAGGCTGTTTCTCATTCCATAATAAATTAGGGAAAAGGTTATCATCAATACCCATGAAACCACTTTGCATATTTCATGATCAATATTTTTAATGACATTCTTGAAATGTTGAAGTTAAATGGTTTTTTAGCTTCTGAAAAAGTAGTTTTGAAATCTCAAAATTCTTTCTATATGGCATATATAAAAGATATCGACACACAAATACAAACACATACATCGGACTCATCAATGCCACCTCAAGTATATATTAAACTGACCTTTGTGTTTTATTTTATTATTTTTGTGGCTAAGTAATAGTATTTCAGAGCAATGCTATTTTCTGTCTTCTCAAGGGCACTGTTGGAAAGGTATTCACTTAATGACATTATAAGGGCTGTTCTGCTGCATTTGTGTCATAACTGTGACATTGACAGGTTTTTTCAGCTTTCTGACAGTGTCTTATCTACTCATTGTCAAGATCACTTTTATTCAGTTCATCTGATAAAAGATGTCATGTTATACCAGTAACATAACAGTACAGCTGTCAAAATCAGTTGCACCCTGAGCAAAGAACTGATAATACTCAGAAAGCCTTGCAGTGTTTCCTACATTTCACAAGTCAAAGATTTTTTTTTAAGGCAATTACCCTTGAGAGTGCATTTATGTAATAAATGAAGAGGTTAGGGAAACCCAGTAAAATAGGAAGCTATTTTTCAACTGGTTAGGTGACTTCTCCCAGTCAACAAAATGACTTTACAATTCACTCATCTTGTTTCATTTGACAAAATTATTACATCAACTTGTATGTCCAAATATGCATTTCTTTCAGATTATACATCATATTTAATGGGAACCATTTACATTCACCACTGTCCAAAATTTTTTCCAACTATTTTATGCAGCTATCTTTTGGAAATTCAGAGGTTTGATTTTTCCACGTCTTGTTAATGTGCTTATAAAAGAATTCATTCACCAAGTGCACATGAATAAACATTGCATTCTGTAGAAAGAATAATGTTAACTGAATAATTACTCCTTGTTATATAGCTGAATGAATGTGCATGGCAAAAACATAACTCTGTGTCAAATACAAATAACGTGTTCTATGATAATTAGATTACAATAAATTAAGAAAAATTCCAATAAGACAGACTTTAAATGCTGACACATTTGGAGCCATGCAGTTATCTCTGAGTTAATGCATTGCTTAAAGGCATCCATCATTATAAAGATTTTATTTCAGATAAAGTCTATTTTTGGAATTAGCTACCAAGAGAATATTTTCCCCAATGAAGGTCTAGCCTGTGATACTTCAGCCTTCTATTTCTTTTCTCTCTTCTTCACTATTGTTGTTATTACATTATAATGGTCATATTAGCCTTTCACGGCACCAAGAGCTTTGTGCCTGGAATATCTCCATCAGCAAAATGGGATAGTGAGAAACATATTAGACTATTGATGCCTAAAGCAATGGTATACTACTTCATCTCTTAAAAGGAAGCCACTTGCCATTTTCTCTCTTACCTATTACATTCTTACTTCACAGGTATCACACTAAGTAGTTGGGTCCATTCATTCAATAAATATTTATTTAGCCTATCCAGTCTGAGGCCCTGTGATGGATGCTGAGATAAAAGAGGGATCAACACCAACATGGCCCTTGTCCTCATGGAACTTACATTCAGTGAAGATGGACAACAAGTAGCAAGTAAAAAAGTAAGTTCACATTCCCACCAGGAGTGCAAGAGTGTTCCCGTTTCTCCACACCCTCTCCAGCATTTATTGTTTCTAGATTTTTTGATGATGGCCATTCTGACCGGTGTGAGATGATATCTCATTGTAGTTTTGATTTGCATTTCTCTAAAGATTAACGATGTTGAGCATTCTTTCATGTGTTTGTTGGCAATCTGTATATCTTCTTTGGAGAAATGTCTATTTAGGTCTTCTGCCCATTTTTGGATTGGGTTGTTTGTTTTTTTGTTATTGAGCTGCATGAGCTGCTTATAAAATTTGGAGATTAATCCTTTGTCAGTTGCTGGTACAGCCACTATGGAGACAGTATGAAGGTTCCTTAAAAAACTAAAAATACCATATGACCCAGCAATCCCACTACTGGGCATATACCCTGAGAAAACCATAATTCAAAAAGAGTCATGTACCAAAATGTTCATTGCAGCTCTATTTACAATAGCCAGGAGATGGAAACAACCTAAGTGTCCATCGTAGGATGAATGGATAAAGAAGATGTGGCACATATATACAATGGAATATTACTCAGCCATAAAAAGAAACAAAATTGAGTTATTTGTAGTGAGGTGGATTGACCTAGAGTCTGTCATACAGAGTGAAGTAAGTCAGAAAGAGAAAGATAAATACCGTATGCTAACACACATATATGGAATCTAAGAAAAAATAAATGTCATGAAGAACCTAGGGGTAAGACGGGAATAAAGACACAGACCTACTTGAGAATGGACTTGAGGATATGGGGAGGGGGAAGGGTAAGCTGTGACAAAGCGAAAGAGCGGTATGGACATATATACACTACCAAACGTAAAATAGCTAGCTAGTGAGAAGCAGCCACATAGCACAGGGAGATCAGCTCGGTGCTTTGTGACCACCTGGATGGGTGGGATACGGAGGGTGGGAGGGTGGGAGGCAGGGAGACGCAAGAGGGAAGAGATATGGGAACATATGTATATGTATAACTGATTCACTTTGTTATAAAGCAGAAACTAACACACCATTGTAAAGCAATTATACTCCAATAAAGATGTAAAAAAAAAAAAAGTAAGTTCATAAACCATTACAGACCATAACAGGCATTCTGATCAAGATTAAAAGAAGCCTGCGGTCACTTTAATTAAGGTAGCTGGGAAAGCTCAGTTCTCAGGTCTAGAAACCTGATGCTAAAGCAGATGGTAATCAATAATCTTCTTACTCTTGTCAGTCTTCAAGTCCTAAAGTTGTCCCCATAAAATAATTACTCTTATTATACTTAATTTTAAGATGGCTAGACATTCTCCCAACACATTCTCTCATTCACTATCATGAAAGGAAGCTCTGAGGATGCTGAGAAACTCCAGTGGCAGTCAGTAACTCAGCTCTCAGATTTCACATGCAATGTGAACAATACCCTTCGGGAAAAAAAAGCTAAATATAATTCAGAATATAAGTACAATGTCAGTACGGGGAAACTTCAAGTTATATCCATGTAATATATGTACAAGGATTCCCATAAAACAAAGAAATTCAGGATGGTCCCTAACAGTATGACTTTAGATAGAAAACTCACTTATAAACGCTATTTACAGAACTTATCTGATATATAAAAAGCATGTGATTTTAAACAATCATCATAAAACGTTGTGCTATGATAAATACAGTTAACGATATAAAAATCTGGAACTATCTGAGAAAAAATAATCTTTTGAGAGACAGAGGGAGAGAGAGGAAGAGAGAATCTGAATTTTCTCCAAGGATGCTGGTGGGAGAAACAGGTCTCTCTTGAAACTGATATTACCACGGTTAAGAAAATTGAAAAAGCTGGAAAATAAATCAAAGGAATAACTTCATGTCCTCTCAATGTCATGCTGGAGCTTTTTAAGAGAAGCCCATCTAATTAATTCTAGGTGAATTCACAAATATCTTATTTTACTATTTATTACTGATGAGGGACAGTCTCTAAGTTACATGTTAATTTACAGTTTTATTTTGTTTTGTTTTCCCAGTAGAGATGCAAATAACTTCCGTCAGATAGAAAATATACCCCCAAAGGTTATGGTTTTATTGCCCTGTTGGACATTAAACATTTGTGTACTTAACCTAGTGATAGTAATTCAACATTCTTTTTTCCAGCTTTTAGGAACCACTTGCATTCTTGGCCTATGGCCCCTTCCTTCTTGAATAGGACCAGCATCATAGCATCTTCAAATTTCTCTCTTTCTCATTATCTCTCATGTTTGCATTCACAGTCACATATCCTTCTCTAACTCTGATCCTGTCACCTCTCTTTTATAAGGACCCCTGTGACTACACTGGGTCCACCTGGATAATCCAGGATAATCTCCCCAACTCAAGACCTGTAACTTAATCACAACTGTAAAGTACCTTTGTCATGTAATGTAACATATTTATGGTTACAGGGCATTATTCTATCACAGCAAGTTACCTGCCCTCTTTGTCCCTGTTCCTTCATCTGTAACATGGGAATAATAGTACATTCTTTTTTTTAAGTGAAGTATAGGTGATTTACAATATTTTGTTAATAACAGTATATTCTTCATAGGTCTGTTGTATGAATGCATATCTACACAATTTCTGGAAGTTGCTAGCATATAATTAGAATTCAATAAATGTTAACTACTATTAATGCTATTACTTATTAGAATACTGGGCAGGGAAAGAGGGGTAGCAAAAACAGTTTAATAAATACATTTGGTGTGTTTATTTTTTAAAAGTGGACGCTAAAAAATAATGAATTTCTGAAGTGCACAAGAAATGCTCAATTACCAATGTCATTGCCAGGTTATGCAGCAAGAATGATTTTGAGCCATCTGTGGGTTCTGTGGCTTTTTCTCTGTCTGTCAGCAAATGCCTGAGCTGACTCACCACGGCAATTGTCGGTGACCTGAATCCTCCTCAGTGAATACCTCCATCTCAGATCTTCTCATTTATAGCAGGAAGCAAGGAAAGAAGTGGCTCACCAAGATTGCAGGCCCTACTCTCATATCAATTCTCCCCGTGACCCCGGGAAAGAGGTATACCTTGCTTGATTTGCATGATTCAGAAATATAATCTCCCGTAGAATAAAGAGTTTTCTGAAAGAAAATATTCCTATTTCTTTCAGGGAGTTGTGTGAGAAGTGGAATTGCTGAAACATGTATCCTGCGCTCCTTCTGCAGCACATATTTATGGAGACCTTCCTGCGAACACAGTGGAAGACACAGTAATGCATAACACGAAGTGCATTTTTTTCCCCAGGAGCTTACGGTCTAGCGGGGAAGACACACGTCCCTGAGATGTGATTATTCATGCTTCACTTCTGCATCAGGGCTGGGTCCCGAACGATTTCTAACAGGTGCAGGAGGAGTTGAACCTCTCAGCCTCAGAGAAGGATGTTAACTAAAGGGAAGAAATGCTTCACCTCTGTGAGCAGCAAACTGCTTTTCTACCTCTGCATGTTTCACATGCAAACACACTCCTCATTGTCATATCTTCCACTTGACCCAATACCGTTCCCTCTCCCTTGCATCCTATCCCTGCTCCAGAAGTTTGAGGCTTCTCCAATTGTGAGGGGTTGCCATTTGAAAAAGCAATGTCTTCCCCACCTTGTAAGTGAATTACTAAGAAAAACATATCCAAGAGCATGATTTCTCAAATTGGGGTCCATGGTCACACCACGTGAGAATCACCTAAGGAGAATCTCTTGTGGCCTCCATAAACATTCAACAAACATCCTGCATTCTGCCTGATGTCCGCTAATTTAGAATCTCTGAAAGACAACCCAAGAGTATAGGTTCCTGAGTGATCCTGAGGCAGACGACAGCATAAGGGTTATTTGACAAGCAGAAGAGGTAGCTTACAGAAACCTGTTCTCTGAAAATGAACAACCTCATTGCATACTGAATTGTACCATGGAAAACAAAATTGTTTTATTTATCTATACCATAGGTGGTACTTGCAGAAAATTGTAGAGGTGGTAGTGACTTGTCCCTGAAACGTCTTTCAGGGAGAAATGGATTCTGTGAGTTAAACCATGAATCATAGCATTATTGATGAGATCAGTTGACTAAGAAACTTAAAAGAGAAAAATTGGAATAGAAAATGCATGAAATGGAAAACAAATCATTAAAAATAGAAAATTCACTTTATTGAAGGTCATGAAAGAGTTCTTGAAAAAGACATGAGACTCTTCTAATAATTCTTTGGGGATCATCCCAAAAACACAAATAGAAAAAGAGTGCTACCACTAGAGAAAACAGCTATGGACCAAGCTCTTCTGGGCTAAATTGAATTCAGTCTTAAACACTGATCATACTGCCTCTCTATTTAAAAATTACTACTTATGAATCACTAAACAAACAGAGGTCCAATTTTGACTTCTAAAAAACATTAATCAGACTGAGTCACTGTTAAACTATTATATAGTGAAATATTAAAACTACAGCATGATGTATAGGCACGTGAGATCTGCATTACAGAATTGTGCGTTTAAAGAGATGGAGAGGAGAGACCAAGCACTTGAGAAATCAACAGGAAATGGGTTGTTCTATTTTTGCATAGTAGCATAAAAGAACATAGAATGATTTAAGGGACTCAGGTTTAAAACAACTAAAATTAATATGGTAAAAAGGAAGAAGGCACAGGATCAAATGCTGTATATAACCACAGGGAAAAGGTGACTTTACTATCATGGCTTTAAACAGACTGAGTTAAGGTCAGTGATAAGACTCCAGGAGGTTATGGGGACAAACATCATCATGGCCACTTACATATCAATTTAAATTAACCTTTTAAATAGATTTGAAATCGGTAACATCTACTTCATCAAGGACGCTGGAGTGTATCATTGGAAGATGTAAGCTGGATTTCTGTTTCTAATATTTATTTGTTATTTTTGTGATGTCACAGAAATCACTTAAATGCCAATTCTCAATTTCCTTATTTGGAATATGTGGAGAATAATTCCAACCTTTCATGCTATACCAAAAAAGCTGTTGGCACCCGAGGGAAATATCAAAATGCCTTGACAGTTATTATTTAGTATGCTATTATTATCATTTTAATAATAACAACTTTTGAAATTTCATATGTTCATCTCGGAGATATTTCTCTTTTCGTCAGTTGCTACTGCTTGAGTATAATAAATTTGGATGTTTGCATATGTATTCATTTTTTTGGTTTATATCATGGCTAATCAGATACTTTTCTTAATACCTCCACTTAACAAATAGTTACTGAACGTTTACTGTGCCAAGTTCTACAGTAGGAGGCTGTGTAACAGGGAGCACATTCCATCCTCATGGATCCTCCAATCAGAAGGAAAAGAAAGACATCACACAACTCATCCCATCTGAACAGATGTTTTTACAAATCGTTAAGTGGAACTTGAAGGGAAAGGACAGGGTGATATCAGAGGTTTGAGCAGAAAGGTCTAAATTAGGTTGTTGATTAGGGACGACATCTCTGAGGAAATGATATTTAAGCTGAGTAGATCACCACCTATGAGAACATCTAGGGTCAGGAAAGGAAGAGGAGGTGGGGAGGGGGAGAAGAGGGTGAGAAGAGCTGGGAGGGTGGGAGAGTCTGGAGAGGGATGGATGGTGTGGCAGAAACTAAATGGAAGAGATCAGGGAACTGAATTACTGGCAGATCACCTTGACCCTGTGAAAGCTTGGTTCCAGGTTTTTCTTGGACAGGTCTATTTAGGATTTGTCCTTAGTCGCAGGACGTAACAATTGGTCCTCAGTTATGGTGTTTATTCCTAAGGCAATGCCTTTCTGCCTTTTCAGGTAAAAGCCCAAAGTGTTTAACAAGTCCCTCTAAATTGGCAGAACTTGGACTCCAAAGGTATCCTTCCCAGAACTAGGCAGATGCTGGATGAAGTCCTCAGGACTTGAATCTCCCAGCTCTTGCTTTTGCCTGGTGCATAGTGGGCATGGGCAAGTCAGGAATCAGGCAAGGATTTAAGGGGAGTGTGTATGCAGGAGTCAGGGCTCTCCCTCTCTGACACCCTCCTTTTCAGTATTCCACCCTAAATTTCTAATAACTCTGGCAACCTTGAACTCTGACCTCTGTCTCCTCAGCCTAGTAAAATCTGGCTACTTGCTGCTTGAGTATTATGATGTTCTTAGGAAAAAGTCAGTTAAATATGGACCTCCAGGAGTTTGCTTTCCACCTTTCAAGAATCAAGTCCTCTCAAGCTTCTGCCTGTTTTGAGTTGAATTTCAAAGCCCTCAAGCATTTTTTGAAGTGTATTTTATCCAGCCACTATAATTGCTGTGGGCAGCAAGATAGTCCAATAAAAGCTACTCTGTTATGACTGGTACCTAAAAGCAAATCTCTCTCTTTTTGTAAATTTTATAACTATTGACTTGTCCATTAATTTATTTAGTTTTGCAAAATGGGCATATACTGATTCTACTATTCCTTGTTTATTTATATAAATATAACTTTAAAGAAAAATCCCCTCTAATCTTCTATTTTATTAACCTTGAGGTACAGATTACATAGCAAGAGTAGGATAAATGCTTGATGTTTTCTCTTCATTTATTAGCTTTCAAAATAATGAGTCGATTCCTTAATAGTTCTCCTAGGTGACCAATGAGGTTGTTTTTTTTAGTATTATCATGAGCCCATTCACTTAAATATAGTTAATATGTTTCAAAACTGCAGTTACTATCTTTATTGATGCTAAAATATTTCCATCTTTGGTCAGTGAGAGCCCCTTCAGTCGGCTGAGTTCTTTTGACATTATTCTGGTGGGTTTTCATAGTCTCCTTATTTTCTGGCATTCTAAAAGCTAACCTCATTTTAATTTTAATATAACTTCACGTATCATCAAATTAAAATCTTAAGACTGCAAACTTTGCAAAGAATTAGAATTTATCCACTTTGATTTTAGGCCAACATGAATCCATCTTCTTTTTAAACTCTGACATAAAATAGGATCCCTCAGCTACAGCATTAGCTGATAAACAATCTGAGAGCAGGGACTGTATTTAAAGCACCTTGTCAAGATTTTACCAGTTAACATGTTGGAGCTGCTTAATAAGTAGGTATTGGATTCAATCACAACTATTCTTTAGGGTAAATCTAACACATTTCCTGCTTTTCCTTTTTCCCCAACCCAACAAGTGGTGTGAGAGAGCTGCACCCTGAGTAGACAGAAGGCTATTACTTAGTTTTCTTTCAGTGATTTTTCACCCAGATAAACAGTTGTACTTTTCACGTTACTTTCTTATATTTCCTATTAATATATTTTCTAAACAGAAATCTACAGATGTAAGTAGTTCCAACTTCCAGTATTTTTTACATCATGAAATGCATACTCTTATTTTAAGTGAACATGAGTTTTGTAATTTCTGACTTATTTCCATTTACTAAATAGAATCCATAATTTTCTCTCACACAGTCTGCATTTAAGCAAATAAACATAATAGTGTAACACTTCTGTACATTTCTTCTCTGCCAATCCTCTCACTCAGTTTTCCCTGTGCTCTATGCCTGATCTTTAATGGACTGAATATGACACTTGGATGACGGGAAAAGCCTTCCTGAAGTTCCCCAGACCTGCCCCCATTCATTCATCTATCTGTCCAGAGGACTAATACCAAAAAAGGACCATCCGATTTCAATACAGTATAATGTGTGCATGATGGGATCAGGAGCAGAACAGCTGTTCCAGGAGCAGAACACATCCTCTGACCTAAACAGGAAGTACTAGAGAAGTTGTCAGAAACAGTGATTTCTATGCAGAGAGAAGACAATGAGTAAAAGAATTATCTAGGTAGGGGAATGAAGGCTAGACGTGTGGTGATCGCCCCATGCTTCATGAAAAGATCCTAAGACTAGAAAAATCATGAAATCACAGCACTTCAAAGAAACTCTAATTCTTTCACTACGGCTGGGCAGTTGGATGCTTTCATTCTGCTGAGGATGAGGAAGGAGAGATTGTGGATCGCAAAATGAGGGTGTTTACACAACAGCTAGAGAAAAGAAACTAAGAATCTATTCTCAGGGCGATTGCTTCAGCAATTCACCCACCATTAACCATTATCTCCTGCGGCTTAATTGCTACTTCTTAAGCACTCCTCAGACTCACTCACTTGCACCCAGTTATTTTCCTTTCTTGCCTTTGTTTACCATTGTTTACCCTTTGGGACACACTGAGCAGAGTAGTAGTTCTTCACCATCAAACACTGTCTTTTCTTTTTCTTTCTTCCACAAGTTATTTCCTTACCTACACCTCTTGTCTAGATCTGTAAATGTGTTCACAGTGGCTATGGCCAAGACATCTGAAATTTATACTTTCCCTTTGAACCCGTAAAATTTAGCTTCTGCTTCTCTCATTACTCAGGAAACAACTTCAGGTTTACTGACATGAAAGGAGAACATGCTCTTTGATACGGATTTTCCATTCACCTGATGCTCCTTCATAACAAGTTACTGTTCTAACTCAGGGTTTAATAAAACCGTGTGTGGTTCTCACAACAGCCACCTTCCCAGCAATATTCACAGGGCCAGCTTGCATCTATAACTTCAGCCAACACACATTTTAGGCACAAGGGGCCGGGGGGGTCTGGCATAAAAATGCACACTACCTGAAAAACAGTATAAAGGACCTGTTTTAATTATGACAGAAATGCATTTCTGTTTTTCAAAGACATGAGTAGTTGTACAAACATAGCTTTAAACTTTATACTTTTATTACCAACAGTAAGTGGAAAGGTTATGATTTAATAACTAAGGATATTTTATAGGTTTCAATTCTGTAACTTCACCCCAGAGGGTGTGGAGTTCCAATCTTCCCTATTTCACAGTCACTTAAACTCAGCGATGGAATGAATTCTCTCTCTTACTCCCTTCCAGAACTTACTTGTTCCTAGTGCCCCCTCCCAGTAAATGACACCACCTTCCAGACAGCTGTTCAAATCTGATCACTCAGTGTCCCCTCACATACAATCACTGAATTCTCTTGATTCAATAGTAGCCTCAGCATACTGTGAATCTGATTCAAGTCAGGAGAACTCTCTCTCCTCAGTGCTCGTCCTCTAGCTTGAGACTCCAGCTGTCACTTGCACAAAGGAGTTCAGAAGCCTCCCAACTGAGCTGCTGCCGCTAATCTGTACCCCTCATTTCAGTCTGAATGACCATTCTCAAATACAAACTGATCCCTCTAAGCAATCCTCATTCCCGTTCTTGACTAGAAGACACCCCTTCTTGGACCATTCTCCCAGCCTCTCATGTGAAAACATCTGCACCTTAGTTTCAAAACCTACTGCCATAAACTTTCTCATACTAACCTCAATTTATCAATCACGTTATTCCTAACACCCTACACTAACGCTACCATATTTTGCATTGAGTTTGTGTAATTTTTACGACATTGCACATTCTCATCTTTAAGAAAAAATATATTACTTTCACTTCCTCCCTATACCCAACAGCTAGTAGATTTCTCTTTCAGCAAGTGTCAATAGACATTTAAAGGATGAACACATGTATGATTCATCAAGAGTACTGGTTTTGGAAGGTGATGGATCTGATTTTAAATCCTAGGTCTAACACTGGCTGTGTAATCCCAAAGTTCTTAATTTCTCTAAGTCCACTTTTGCCCGTGTCAGGAGACTTGAAGCACCCTGGTATACAACATTCTTGAGTGAGCCACTTAGGCAAAGCCCACCCAAAAGTCATATTAACTTGGTGCAGGCAGTGGGAACACACAAGCTGGCAGGTTGGATGCAATCCTCCAGGCCTTCCTCAAGCTCACAAGAGGCCCACTTCATTGCCGGCACGTACAGGTGTGCTGGGACTGTGATCCACGAGAACCTTGCTCATGTCGTGCCCTCCCACACTTTTCCTTTTCTTAAGGACTGCGGAAGAATGGTCTTGCATATCTGGAGAAAATCCAGTCTGATCTTGGATTTGGGCTACTTAGGAGAGCTGCAGGCAAAATCTTGAGCGGGCTTCTTTTGCTGACCTACAGTTCTTCCTTTTGAGGGCAGGGGACACTGGTGGTCTCGGCTATTTCTGTGCCTGACAACCCAGAGCAAGCCACAGGGGTCATTCAGCAGACCATAAAATGGTAATATCCAAGTACCTACTTCACTGTGTTGTTAAAATGGTAAAAAAAAAATAGTACCTGACACATATTAACTGTTCAGTAAATGATGATTAAATAGTATCATGCTTTAGTAAACTAATATTCTGCAAGGTTAATGGCACGCAGAGGTGGAGAATAAGAGTGTTGACTATGGTGTAATTGAGGAATTAAAGTCAATTTGATCAAATACATTCCCATAAGGCATTCACACCCAACCCATTTTGAGGTTATTTTCGGTCATCTGTGAGAGTATTTTTCCATTAAGTTTATTTTTTTTCTCTTTTATCCAAAATTATCTGACAGCCATTTTACATTGAATCCTGCTGTATCATTTTACCATGTGTGTTTATGTTTGAGTTTAAAATGTTGGCTCTCACTATTGACCCTTCAACCGTGGGTCCATGAAAAAAGGAGGTTGACTAAGTGCCTGGATGATGTGCTTACTCCAAGAGACAGCAGATGAAGTCACAGCAAAAAGAATGTTTCATGGGGTTGTGGGGCGGGGAGGGGAATCTGAATTATCATCCAGCACGTGGCAGCAGAGAACTCAAAGGAGCCTGCACCCCAGCAGTCACTTCATAGGGACATTACTGTGGGAAAACAGCATCAATAGCCTTGTTAAACTAACGTTGAATTTACATATGAGATCGAATGTGTATTAAGTGTGTGCTGCTGGGAAAACTGCTTAATATTGCTAAGACTCCATTAGATGGGTGATTTTTAGGATTAAATTAGTATGTCTATAAAAACTATTATCTGATGCAGAATAAGTGCTCAGTAACTGTCTGCTATTATTATACAGTGATAAATATTTTGCAAGGTAGATGCTCTGAATCAGTAACTATAAATATGAATCGTTTTGGAGTTTGTTTTGCTGATTGTCCATCGTGTGGCACGGGCTTTATTAAAACTCTACGATCCAAAGACAAATGAGACTGACTGTCCAGATTCTGTGTTCCAGAATCACAATTTGGGGTGGGACTTTTTTTTAAGGATGATTTTATTCAAGTGGGATCGTTGTAAAGGGAGGAGCTAACACATACCAGGAGCAGCTGAGCTGAACTGCAGAAGCCAAGAAAGCTAGAAGGAAGTCAGGCAGATGATGAGAAGTAAGGTGCCCATGGCTCATCTCTGATTTCACAGCTGGGGGAGGCCTGAGAATAAGCTGGGGTTCTGGAGTCTGGCAGGCTTGGCTGCAAACCCAGCTCTGTCACTTCCTATCTGGGTGGCTGGAACAAGTCACACAGTCTCAACATCGAATCTCTAAGCTCCAGCTTCTTCATTTGCAAAGTAGGGGAATGGAACAAGTTACCTAATAATATTTATCTGGACTTTGTTTGGAATTATAGACTAACTGGTTAATATGGTATCAGACATATAATAAGCACTCAAGAAAAATTTGTTATGTCTAGAATTATAAAAATTAATCCTATTAACATTAGTGCTATTGCTACTAATACTATTATGACAATTCTGTCAATGTGGTTTCTCTGTCTGACACAGGGTAGACAACTTCAACAAGCTGCCTGCCCTCTTTATGACACGCCTTCCTTTTACATAAATAAAGTGAACCTGAAAAAGTGATGAAATACATGTGAAGAAAGCTTTAGTGGCTAAAAAAATAAAGGTTTACTAGAGGAATAAGGATGCAGTGAATTGAACAGTTATGGGTTCTCTTCCAGATTCTTCTGTGGAGTAAGTTGTGAGACGCTGGGCAAATTACTGACTCTCTCCAAACCTCAGACTGCTCGTCTGATAATTGTAGATCATGTTAACTAATGACAGGATGGTGTGGCTTGAGGTGGGCTACCAAGAACTCTCAGGTCTCTGTCCCACAAAAAGGCATAATAAAATACTTCATTAAGAGGAGACTAAGTGAAATCTGTGGTTTCTATCTTTTATGTGAAAGTACTTCAAACACATCTTACATTTTGGCAGGGGTCTTTACCTTTTCTATGAATTTATGCACAGGGCATAGCATATTTATAAGTGAGTTTCATGGCATATTATTTTCAGGCTGTAGAGAAAAACATTCTTTGGTCTCAAAACAGATGATTGGTTTTACTAAATGGGCCACTGTCTTTTATTAAATTTAGGGTGCCCAAATGAAACATCATCACATATAGTCTATGGGGGACATTCTAATATTTAAAAGTTAAGATCTGGTCAAAAATATCAGATTTGGATAAATGGATTCACATATGTCTACAAACATGTATCTCTATCTATCTATCTCTGTAATGATTTGTCTATCTGTAAAATGCTTCCATTTCTGATTTAAAATATAGAAGCTGAACACGTAAGTCAATATTGGCATGTATGGGCACAAATAAAGCTTCCCATGGAAACTGCTCCCATTTTTATGTCTCTTTACATAGCTCTTAAATCAATTTCAGCATACAGTTTGGCTTTTAAAACATCTCCTTTGATATCTATTCCACTGTGTTGGATAAACAAACACTTACTATATGCACATCCAAACACCTCGATTCGCATCCCAATTCTGCCCCTGGAGTTCCACTCTAAAGGGATGAAGCGCAGAAATCTGGCTTTGATAGAAGGCTGGAGTCTATAGTACACAACACTGTCTGCATTTGCATTTCCTGAAAATCCCTAGAAGAAAAGAAAAAAGAAGGAAATCAATGTACCTGGAGAAGATCTATTTCACTTTGTCTCCTACAACGTCAACAAGCAATGTATGATTTACTTTTTCACTATAAAATGGCAACCTTCTTTAAGAAGATCATAGTGTTAACAGTTATACCATAACATATCTTCATCCACATTAGTTACTATTGTCTAAACCTCTTTCTATCTAGCAGTTTAAATTCCATCATCTGCAGCAAGCCAGCTTTCAACTATGAAACCCCCAGTAAAGTTTGTTTCTATAAGGTGCAGACGAAACATAAAAGTTACTGACATTGTGAACCATGAGAAATACTGAGAACATCTTCTTCCTGTATTCAAAAGCTAGGGTCTGATTCAGCATAGAAGTTGCTCACGTCATGGATGAATGAGTAAGGTTACGACTTGTTTGTATTGTTTCACTGTATCTTACTCAGTAACATAAATGAAAGTTATCACCAGACATTCAAGTCAGAGCTACACTCTGAGAATAGGTTGTTAAACTTCATTCACCACAAGGCTGGATACACACCTTAAAAACTGTTGTTGCGTGTCACTTTTATTCAATAAAAAATAATAAAATAAAAGCACCTGTATTTAAAAAATTGTTAAGGGAAATTGGAATCAATAATAATCTGGAAAGACCTGAAATTAGACTTACAGATTTTAGATTTGAAAGCTAGAAAGACCATAGGAATGATGCTGAGCTAGCACCATCAAATTGCAGATAAGGAAATTAAACGTCAGAATGATGAAAAAAAAAATCTCCGGTGTTTGCAAAACTATTATATGGTATGACCAGGAGCTATGCTCCTTCCACAGTATCAGGATGCATCTACCTAACATATAGCTCACCTGCAAAACCCACATCTAAACAGCTTTTATTTTCTCCTACGTGACATATGGTAAAGCTTCATATGTGAAAAAGTTAGGATGAAGCAGTTGTTCTCAATAATTGATATTTAATTTTTATTTCAGCTTCTCCTCTTCCACCTCTTCCTTCTTTTCCTCCCTCCTTTTCTTCTTCTTGTCTTCCCCTCCTCCACCTCCTTCTTTTTTTGTTTAACTGTAACAATCAGGATACGCAGGAATGAAATAAGGGATGATGCTACGACCTATTCAGCCACATGGTAGGTCCTCTTACCATGACTGGATCAACGAATGAGGTCACCCTCACGTAGATCATACCAAACAAAGCAAATATTTTAGGAACACCAATACCCAGGGAGTTTATTCATTTGCCTACTTTTCTTTCTACTTCACAAATATCTCTTTACCAACATTTACTAAAATATTTTCTAACACAGTAAAAAAAAAGTAAGGTTGGGTTTTTCAGTCAAATTAATTTGATTTGATTCCCCTTATCAGTCAACTCTACTTCCTGCCCCCCAACACCCTCCACCCCAGTACCTCATACACCCAATTTTCAGGCTCACACAAAACAGACAGTTCTGTGATGGTGCCTCCAAATTATATCCCAAATCTGGGCATCTCCCTTCATCTCAGCTACAACCACCAGGTTCAACAAAGCATTATCTCTCCAGAACTACTTCAATGGCCTCTTCCTCATCTTTTTAGTCTTCTGTTTCCTATCACCATCCCCATCCCCATCCATATCCCTAATCTCTTTCCCTCTGATCAGTCAGTAAGATTGTTAAAGGTAAGATAAACTATGTTACCCCCACTGCTTCCTTTACCACTTAGAAGAAAATCCAAATTCCTTATCAAACATAACACAGTCTTTGGCAATCTCCTCCATGATGCTTTTTTTTTTTTTTTGCGGTACGCGGGCCTCTCACTGTTGTGGCCACTCCCGTTGCAGAGCACAGGCTCCGGACGCGCAGGCTCAGCGGCCATGGCTCACGGGCCCAGCCTCTCCGCGGCATGTGGGATCCTCCCAGACCGGGGCACGAACCCGTATCCCCTGCATCGGCAGGCGGACTCTCAACCACTGCGCCACCAGGGAAGCCCCCTCCATGATGCTTTAAGCACAGGGAACCTCCGTGTAGAAGCCAAGCTCAGTCCTGCTGAGGGGCTTTGCGCCAGCTGTTCATTCTGCTCTGAAAGTTCTTCCTTCAAGATCTTTGCACAACCAGCTCCTCTTGTCATCTCAGGCCTTGGTCTAAAGAGCACCACCTAAGACAGGCCCTTTTTGTTCACAGCTTCTAAAGGAAGTGCACCTGGCACCCCAGCATCTTATCTTTCTGTTTTATATTCTTCATATTACTCATTATTTGGGGGTCTTTTCTGATTATTTGTTTATCTTATCCCCTTAGAAGACAAGCTCTGTAAAGCAGGGACCTTTACTGCCTTCCTTCCATAGTACCTAGAATATGGCTTAGCTCAAAGTGGTTCTCAACAAAATATCTGTTGGATGTGTATGTTTGGGAAAGACTGGGCTTAAAAACAAATCAAAGTTCAGCAAGTGTCTTGATTATTGTATCTCTATGATGATGTCAAATGAGAATGTACAAATGAGCACTGTATCTCCTGAGGGAGGAACAGTTATCCAGCATGTTTCAAACATATTAGGCCCACATTCCTGGCTAATATTTCCCAGAACATAAACAGAAGAACATCGTTTAATCCCACAGATATTTGGACTCTGATAACCAGACACTTCTAGAACGTTCCATGCTATTCCACCAGTTGAAATTTCACACTGAGGATCTGATATAAAAGGTTAACTGTATTCTTTATTGTACTACCTAATCCCCATCTTCACTTCACCTTTAGGGCACCATGGTCTCCATTTCTGTCAAAACCATGAACATTTGCCTGAAAATGTCCATTTATACCAACTTTTTCTTTAGAATGGCTGATAAAGGGCAGTTTCATTTAAGACAGTATTTCCCAAACTTGGACTACACACTAAAACTCCCAGTGCTCTGACCCTGGGCATTGTTGTACGTGTGTGTGTGTGTGTGTGTGTGTGTGTGTGTGTGTGTTTGTCTGTCTGTCTGTCTTTACAGGCTCTCCAAGTCAGGGTAATGTGCCTCCAGGGTTGAGGACCTGGTTTAAAGACATTCAATCCTAATCAGACCTTCTTACACTTCTGATTCTATTTTTCTGGGTACCACTGGCAGGTTAATACAATACCTAATTATGATTTCTTGCAGTGAACAGCTGGATGATAAATTAGATAACCCTCCAAAAGATCTCACATTTTTTCAAAATTAATATAAGTTCATAGATTGAGATAGATGGCACTCTGTGATCTCAGCATTTTATGGGATTGGGAGAAAAGATGCAGGTGACAATGGCAACAGACAGGTAAATGGGAAGAGGACTCTGTAAATGGAAGCCTTTCACAGTTTATCTGATCAATTTATGAGCTATTTGAATTTTGAGAACATAAAGAAGAAATGTAAATTACTTAGTCTGTGTAAGTAATAAAAACATCTGAGCATATTCAAAATTTTAAGTGATTATTTCTGACAAGGGATGAGGGAAATTGTGAGGTGGGGGATATGGGATTTTTACTTAACACATTTTAGTCATTTCTGAATTTTTTTAATGAGCATGTATTAATTTTATAATAATTAGCAAAATAAAGTAATGCATAGACATGTAAGTGTATACAGTGACAGAATAGGCAGAAATACCACTTAGTAATGCTCTGGGTACCTTAAATAACATTCTAAGATTAATGTTACTGGGAAAACATACACCATTACTACTAGTTAAATATATTTAACTGAACAATAATATCTGCATTGCTTTGTTCCACTTGTTGCTAACTTTTAAAACATAAGATAATAAAGATTCTGATGTGGAATTCAGTATCTAATGGGAATTTTTTTTAGAATGTCTGTGAATGAGACAGGGAATTGATGCTATTCACTTTATAAATGCAAAGTCCAATGCATACTAATGTTCCTAATGTAATTCCCTTGCCTAGGAGACTTTTCTCAATTTGCTATGAAAATTTTTTCATATACTCATAATTCATAAAGGAATGCATGAATTTAAATGTCTCATTCTTTTGAAAAAATAATTTTATTATGAGAATGTGTATGTCTTCCCTTATATTATATATTCTGAACTTTAGTGCTTGTCCAAATTACCTGAGGTGTTGTCACGCACTAAATCTGTGAGAGGGGCCTTAGAAATCCGCATTTCAATGCAGGTCAAGCTGATTTGTGCTCTTGGTCTTTGGCCTGCTCTTTGAACATTCTTCAGGCTTGTGGATAAATCATGCTGTTTTTCCCCTCCCTATTTTATCTCAAAACTTTTCAGAGAGGGAAAAGATTTTAGGAGAACAGTTGACTAGAGCTAACCTCCAAAGGGAGAAATAAGTAACAAACGTCTTCTGTGCTATCAATCTGAACGTCTTCAACGTGAAAGCTTGTGTCTCAACATCAGACACAGCAGAAATATATATTATGTAGTTTTAATATCTGCCTCAACCCTGTGAAGTATTTTTGTGCCCACCATAAAACTGAGGATAACAAAAATTATAGAGCTTATGTGCCTAAAACCACACAGCTAGAAAGTGACAGAGTAAGGATTTAATTCTATACTTTTCTGAATCAAAAGCCCATAATTTAGCTAAGCCATCAAAGGCCTCACTCCAACAGAACGTGAAAGCAAACAACTCACCCTAGAGGAAACCTGATATTTTATCTGAGGCTGTTTTTCCCTTTTTCTCATAATTTATATTTAAAATCTTTGACACATCTGAAAGTAACGCAACTTAGATTATTACTGAACTGGGACACAAATCTACCAGTCAACTTTTATAGACAAAAGGATTGTTCTATTAACTTCACATTTTCGCAAAATTACTACAGCTGAAGGAAAATAAAAGACAAATTTTCAAACGTCAATAGGACTCTTGCGTATAAATGGTAATCTAATAGATCCATAATGTAGAAGACTATGCCGTTAGATCATCAAATATATGAAATATCTACAAGTAAAATTAAGGTGATGTGTCTTATGTGATAAAAATCAAAAAGCCTTAATTGTATTTTTCTTTTCTTTGAGACTTGATTTTCAAACTCCATGAGATGTTCAAAGATGGTTTAGATATGTATTCTAACCAAGATAATTTATGGAGTTAATGAATTAAAGTTTTTCACAGGGTTTTAAGTATTTTCAAAATGCTTCTGAAGTTTATGAAGAAGTGTAATAGCATTAACTTCTTTTGCAAATAGTAATTGAGCAACTCATCTATGAAAGCCAAGATGCATAATGGGAGATGGCCATATATGGCAGTTCACAAGCGGCTCCAAAACACTGCTGTAATAAGTGAGAAACATGGGACCAGTCACATGTCGTTATATAGCAGATCTGTAATTACATGTAAATTCGTCCAGCTCCCCCCAAAATAAACAGCAACATTAGTAGAAATTCAATACAACAAACAGGCAAATATTAAAATCCTCTGACCTCTCTTATTCATGTGACTTACATATGACCTTTTTCCAAGTACAATTCATTTTGACACTGTCAGCTAATATGCAGAAACTAAATATATCATAGCAACATGCTGTCTAATGGAAATCAGCTCTTTATTTTATGATGTTAGCTATAAATCTTTACTAAGTGTGCCTCCCATGAGATCTTCTGGTCTAGAAAAGCATAAAAGAAAAGAAAAATAAGAACTACCAAAAACTGGGAAATACGCTAACATAAACCCAGATAAGAATAATGTTTAAACATATGTTGAACAAGACATTGTAACTATATCCAACAAAAGTTGATTCTATCTTGAGTGTGAATGGAATTCATTTAATGTAATAGAAAACCAGCAATGAGAGTACAGCAGTCAAATCAGAAAGTTAAGTTTTGCTCTGTATATATAATAACTCAATTTTCAACATAAAAGAGTATAGAATTTTATTAATATTAAATCAGTTCGTACTATCCCTCTCGGAAGATATTCAATATCTCTAAAATATTTATTTGGAGGGGTACCAAATTATTAACACTAGTTCACTGAGACCACAAACCGGCCATTATTTTAGAAACTGTGGAGGCACAAAGTTGTAAAATACACTGGGGGCTTCCCTGGTGGCGCAGTGGTTGAGAGTCCGCCTGCCCATGCAGGGGACATGGGTTCGTGCCCCGGTCCGGGAAGATCCCACATGCCGTGGAGTGGCTGGGCCCGTGAGCCATGGCCGCTGAGCCTGCGCGTCCGGAGCCTGTGCTCTGCAACGGAAGAGGCCACAACAGTGAACAGGCCCATGTACCGCAAAAAAAATAATAAAATAAAATACACTGGTTAGGCCCTTTTAGCATAGAAGGGTTTGAATTCTCAAGACAGAAATATCAAAGGGCAAGAGAGAAAAAGCACATGAAAGATACAATCTTCACTATAGTCTGTAACTATTGTTGAGACATAGTAATAAATTTTTACATGCCTGATATATGGATAGGTCATTAAGCCTAAATTTATATTAGGGTGATAACATGTACAATTTTGAGGAAGATTAAAATCTGACTGAGATGCAAAGTAACTTTTAACTAAAAAATGATAATATTATGGTAATAGTAGATTAGGAGATTCTGAACAATGCTCCTGCTAAAAGCTGTACAAAATTAAAAATAGGGACTGAAGCTCTGAAAGACAATAAAATATCAAATGTCCGAGATTTGGGAGAAGAACAGCCAAAGAGACCAGCCCTACCTTTGGGGCCCTTGTTTTCCTCCTTAGGTGACTTAAGGATTTCTGAGGAGGAGAAACTGAGCAGATCTTTTGACACTTCACAGGGTTAGAGACAAAACTTTAGTGCTAGAGCCCTCAAGGACATGAATATACCATAAGCCTCCACAGGTTTTGTGTCAAAACTTTGAGAGTCTACAACTAAGAATAAATGGTGAGAGAGACAACTCCCCACAGGGATGAAAATTCAGCTTCCCATCTTCTCCATCTGCGAAATTACATGACGATGGTCAGAGATGCCTCATGCTGCTTGCTGCCTGCAGAAGCAACTGTAATTATATTCTGTAGGAAGACATCCTTCTAGATCTCAACTTATCGTTCATTTGTTTCATATATAATGTCCTACACACAATAGAAAATAAAACATTAGCAGAAACTGTTCTTAAAGGAAATTTATAGTCTTGAACATGCACACATATTAGTAAATAGGAAAGGCATCAGCTGTTATTTAAAGAACTCGGAAATCATCACTCTATACAACAAGAAAGAAGAACACACTTAAAATCAATGAATTTTCTGAGACCCATCAGAAAACTGAGGTTACATGGTGCTATGGACTAAGTTGTATCCCTCTAAAAACATACAGGTTGAAGCCCTAACCACTCCCATTATTATAGTATTTGGAGGTGGGGCTTTGGGAAGTAATTAGGTTTAGATGAAGTCATGAAGGTGGGGCCCCCATGATGGGATTAGCATCCTTACAAGATGAGGAAGACAGACCAGAGCTTTCTCTCACTCCACCAGGTGAGGACACAAGAAGGCTGATGTCTGCAAACAACGAAGGGGCCCTCACCAGGAACCAAATCGGCCAGCACCTTAATCTTGGACTTCCTAACCTCCAGAACTGTGAGAAATGAATGCCTGTTGTTTAAGCCACCCAATCTATGGCATTTTGTTATACCAGCCTGAGCTGACTAATACACATGGCAAACCACCCCCATGAGATCTGGAGAGAGAAGGCCACCCAAAGACAGCAGAAATCTGTCCATCCACTGGTGCCATAAAATGATAGGAACTCTCACGGTAATTTTGATGAATTGATGGAGGCCGAGTGTGGACTAGCATGAGAGTGAGAAACTCCTGAGGGCTGTGGTCTTAGAGGACCCCCACATTTTTGTGGGCTTTTCCTCCAGGAAACTTTCTATGCTCCGTGACCATCAGAAAAAAAGACTTCTTGGCTCTGGCAATGAGGGGGAAAGGTAATCATTGTGAAATATGCCCAGACTGATCTCCATAACAAAGACTTTGCCAGAGCCTTATCTCTATGAAGGACCTCCAGAAACACTAGTGAAGGTCACAGATTCAAGACAAAGGCTAAAACACTAACATTTAATTGCAATATTGTAGAATGATCTCATTCCCCCACGTCATACCACCATACCAACAGGACTCCAGTATAATAATACTGGATAACAACTGAGAGTAATGAAAAACCCAGACCATCTCTGAAGAGGATGCCAAAGTCAAAGGAGAGGCAAAAACAAGGATACTAAATGAATTTGAAGCCTCTGGCACCTATACCACCTGTAGAAAACATTAAATACAGTCCAATTTCTAGCCAGATTAATATAAATTGTCACATGAAAGACCTATTTACCTCAGTTCCCACTAATAGATACAAT
Source organism: Hyperoodon ampullatus (assembly GCF_949752795.1). NCBI lineage: Eukaryota > Metazoa > Chordata > Mammalia > Artiodactyla > Ziphiidae > Hyperoodon > Hyperoodon ampullatus. The sequence goes on from NC_136931.1 coordinate 11,858,342, forward strand.
ATGTCCAAATTTCAACAAAAAGTTGCAAGGCATGCCAACAGGCAAGAAAAAAAGTGTCTGCGTAGACAAAACAAGCATCAGAGCTAGGCTCGCGTATGTCACAGATGTTTGAATTATCAGACTATAAATTTTTTAAAACTATGATGAATATGCTAAGGACTCTAATGGGAAAACTGGACAACATGTAAGAACACATGGGGAATGTAAGCAGAGAGATGAAAATCTAAGAAAGAACCAAAGATTCCAAAGTGTTTAGAAATCAAAAACACTGTAACAGAAATGAGGAATGTCTTTGATGGGTACATTGATACATTCAACGTAGCCAAAGAAAGAACCAGTGAGCTTGAAGAAAATACAAATTTCTCAAATTGTAATGCAAAAAGAAAAAAAGTCGAAGAGAATATCCAAAAACCATGGGATAACTGCAAAAGTTGTAACATGTGCAAAACTGGAACACAAGAAGGTGAGTAAAGAGAGAACAGAGCTGAAGAAATATTTGAAGTCATAATGGCCAAAGAATTTCTAAAATTAATGACAGACACCAAACAAGATCCAGGAAGTTCAAAGAATAAGAAGCAGGTTAGAAATCAAAATAAAAACTATACTTAGTCATACATATTCAAACTGCAGAAAAGCAAAGATAAAGAGAACATTTTGAAAGAAGCCAGAGGAAAACAAATACCTTACCTTTAGAGGTAAAAGGATAAGAATTATATTGGACTTCTCATCAGAAATCATACAAGCAAGTAGAGAGTGGAGTGAAATATTTAAAGTGTTGAAAGAAGTAAAAATAATCTTGGAATTCTATAGCCAGAGAAATTATCCTTCAAAAATAAATGAGAAATAAAGATTTTCTCAGACAAAAACTGATGGAATTCACTGCTAGCAGACCTGCTCTACAAGAAATAGTTCTTCAGACAAAGGAAAATGATAGAGGTCAGAAACTTGGATCTATGTAAAGAGAGGAAGAGTAGTTGAGAAGGAATAAAAGAAAGTAAGATAAAATAATTTACTTTTCTTATTCTTAATTACAAAATAACTGTTTAAAGAAACAATAGTAAGAGATAACGCAGAATCATACAAAATGCTCAATTACATTCAAATTAGGCATTAAAGAGGGGGAATAGCAACAACAGAAAGAGGAACAAAAAAACACAAGACAAATACAACAAATAGAAAGTCACAAAATATTTGAAAATAACCCAAGAGTTAAAGCAGAAACCTCAAGTGAAATGTTTAAAAACTTATCTAAATGAAAATGAAAGTACAATTTATCAAAATTTGTGGGATACAGCAGTATTTTTAGCATTAAATACATATATTAGAAAAAATAAAGATTGAAATAAATAAGTTTCCATCTTAGAAAACTAAAGAATGTAGAGCAAGTTAAGTCTAAAATAAGCAGAGGACAAGAAGTAATAAAAATGTATACCACAAATTATTGGAATTGAAAACAGGAATGCATTAGACAAAACCAAAAGCTGGTTCTTTGAAAAGTTTCCTAAAATTGATAAATCTCTAGTCATGCTGTCCAAGAAAAAAAGAGAGAGAAGACCCAAATTATCAATATCACAAACGGAAGAGAAGTCACTGCTATTGAGCACATGGATATTGAAAGAAGAAAGGAGAAGATTAATGAGCTAAGGATGAATGAAGACATCAGAAAAAATACAGTAAATTAAAACCAAGGATGAAACAGGAAGTAGATAATAAAGATAATGCTTTGAAGGACATTTATTTCTTTCTTTATTGAAGTGTAGTTGATTTACAACATTGTGCCAATCTCTGCTGTACAGCAAAGTGACTCAGTTATACACATATACACATTCTTTCTTTAGTATTCTTTTCCATTATGGTTTATCACAGGATATTGAGTATAGTTCCCTGTGCTATACATTAGGACCTTGTTGTCTATCCAGTCTAAATGTAAGAGTTTGCATCTACCAGCCCTGAACTCCCAGTCCATCCCTCTCCCTTTCCCCCTCCCCCTTGACAACCACAAGTCTGTCCTCTATGTCTACGAGTCTGTTTGTTTTGTAGATAGGTTCATTTGTGCCACATTTTAGATTCCACATATAGGTGATATCATACGGTATTTGTCTTAAGGCTTTGAGGGACATTTAAATGAAACTCTAGTTAGACTGATCAAGGAAAAGAAAAGCGACACAACCAATATCAGGAATGCAAAAGAGCATCTTACCATGATCTTACACACATTAGAATGATAATAAGAGGATATCTGGAATAATTCTAGGCCAATAATTTTGAAAATTAAGTGAAGTGGACAAATTCTAAACTGCAATTTACCAAAACAGATGAGAAACAGGAAAATCTGAGTTGCCTATATATAGGTGAAATTAAATGTATAATTAAAAAACATTCCCACACAGAAAATTGCAGGCCCTCTGTTTTCCCTAGTGAATTCTTCTAAACATTTAAGGATACACTAGTGTGGGTATCATATAAACACCTTCAAAAAGTAGAAAAACAGAATGCTTCCCAGCTTGTTTTGTGAGGCCAGCATAACCTTGTTATCAAAATCTGACAAAGAACTTGTAAGGAGGAAAATAAAAGCCAGTCTTATTAAAACATAGATCCAACAATCCTTAAAAGATAGTTGCAAAATTATTCTAGAATATAAAAATAAGGAAAAAGTCTAATAGGTCATAATGCAATCAAGCTTATTCCAGGAATATAAGGATTGCTTAATATTTAAAAACTCTTCAATATAATTAATCAAACTGAAGAAAATATGGTCTTCTAGATAGACGCAGAAAGAGTATTTGGTTAAATTCAACATCTAAACAAGATTGAAACTTTTAGCCAAGTAGGGAGTTTCTAACTCTGTAAAGGATATCTACAAAATTCTTACAGTAAGCATTGCATGTAGGATGAAATTCTGAGAGCTGTTTTGAGTTTGGGACCCAGACAAGTATGTTGTCTACAGACCCGTCAATTCAACATTAGTAAAATATTCTAATTAGTACAGCAAGGTAACAAAAGTGTTTAACAGGTAATAAGGATTAGAAAGGAAAAAATAAAACTGCTATTATTCATAGGCTGCATGATTGTGTATGTAGAAATTTTTCTTTACTCTGTAGAGTGAGTTTAGGCAAATCTGCTGGGTAAAACTCTATATATAAATATGAACTGAACTTGCACACCTATTAAAGTGGCCAATATCCAAGACACTGATGATACTAAATACCAGCGAGGATGTGGAGCAACAAGAACTCTCATACGTTGTTAATGGAAAGACAAAGGGACAGGAATCAACAAGATACTCTTGAAGAAAAACAAAGTCAGAGGATTTTCTTTACTGAATATGAAGTCTTAAAATGTGAAAAAGAGAGAGAGAGAGAGAGAGAGAGAGAGAGAGAGAGAGAGTGTGTGTGTGTGTGTGTCATATTGGCAGAGAGTTACTCAAACAGACCAATGGAACAGAACAGAGAATCCAGAAATAGACTCAATATATATGGACAGTGAATTTTAACAATGTTTGCAATGCAGAGCCATTAAAAAAAAAGAAACAACAACTTATTTTAAGTGCTTGGCACTAGACCAATTGACTATCTACTTTGGAAAAAAGAAGAAAAAAAATTTAATGGAAAGTTGGTTGATTACTACTTTAAATCACACGCAGAAGAGAATTCCAGTAGGATTGTAGGCCTATATGTGAAAAGCAAAACAATAAAGCTACTAGAAGATAGCACAGCTGACCATGTTCACAACTTTAAGGAGGGCAAAGACTCCTCAGACATGACTCAAAAGGCACGAACCATAAGAGGAAAGATTGACAAATCCGAATCTATTAAATTTAAGAATGTCTATTCATTTGAAGATGTTAAAACAGTGGAAAGAGAAGCCACAGAACAGGAGAACCTATTTTCCAGTATATTAGTAACCAGAACATGTGGAGGACTACAGAGCCATATAAAAGAGGAATAAAAGCAATACCTAAATGACTAACGAATCTAAAAAAACGGTGTCCAAACTCATTAGTCATAGAAGCATTGCAAATTAAAACCAGTGTGAGAGTTGTGCACATCAACCAGGTTGGCCAAAATTGAGGGGAACATTAAAAAGCTAAAATAAAATAAAACTGACAATATCAAGTGTTGTCAAGAATGTCAAGCAAATGGAATTTTCATACACTACTGTTGAGAGTGTAAATTAGCACAATCGCCATAAGAAGCCTTTCACATATTCCACTAAAGTTCAACATATACTTATGTGAAGAACCAGCAATACCACTCTGAAGAAGGCACCCTACGGAAAAGCAGATGCTGTGTAACAAAAGACCTGCATGTTCCTGAAGTATTATTCAGAAGAGTCCCAAAGTACAACTCACATGTCAATTTGTAGAATGGGTAAACAAATTCAGACGCAGTCATATAATGAAAGGTTGTAAAGCAAAGAAAATTAATCAACTATACCTATACACCACAACATGGCTATGTTTAACAAGTATAATGTTAACCCAAGAAGCCAGGAGTAAAAAACATACATATTGCATGGTTCATTCTGTATATAATTCAAAACTGGCATTAGTAGTCATGATAGTGAAAACTTTGGGAGAAGAGGGAGGCAGTAGTGATCAGGAAAAGGATGAAAGGAGGTGTCTGAGATTCTGTAATATTCTTGGCCTAGGTAATATTTAGACAAGTATGTTCACTTTTTGATCATTCCATGAGCTGTACACATACATGCCTTGCACTTTTTTCTGGATGTGTGTTGTACTTCAATATAAAAATAAATGAAAATAATCTTGGGAACTATGGAAAAGAAATACGTCCTTAATGCTTTAAAAGGTAGTTCAGGGGGTTTCCCTGGTGGCGCAGTGGTTGAGAGTCCGCCTGCCGATGCAGGGGACACGGGTTCGTGCCCCGGTCCGGGAAGATCCCACATGCCACGGAGCGGCTGGGCCCGTGAGCCATGGCCGCTGAGCCTGCGCGTCCGGAGCCTGTGCTCCGCAACAGGAGAGGACACAACAGTGAGAGGCCCGCGCACCGCAAAAAAAAAAAAAAAAAAAAAAAAGGTATCTCAGTAAAGACAATCAAGATTTAAATATTTATGTATTTATCTAAGAGAAAAAAAAAGACTTTGAAGAATACCTCATTAAAATTGTATTTCTCACTCTTGTGCTTTTTTATATAGATCATTAAGAACACCATGAGAAGTACCTTTCAACTTCGGATTTTAGATATCATATAATTTATCATGCATTATATCATAATGAGCTCCATTAGCAACTTTCCTTTTACCATTAATATTGCAGAGAATAATGGCATTCCTATGACCATTACCATTAAAATAACTATTGTTCAGTGATAAAACTACTGAGTTTTCTGTTAGAGATATTATAAAATTTAAAGTAAAATATTCCTTACTTATCTCTATATTCTACTAAAGTTTTTATAGTCTTTCTAATATATTGATTAATCTTCAGAGTGCTTCAAAATGGCATTTACTTACCTAATGAATCGCTAATAGATTTCCCAAGTAGAAACTTAAATATGTTTTAGAAAGATCCTAAAAAAACCAATCTTTCCAACAGAATAAAATAAAATATCCATTTATTATACTTAATTTGAAAAACTGAAATGTTTAATCAGCCCTTACTGTTCCTTATAGTTTTAGAGTCAACGGCTCTCATTTTGGCCTCTGAAGCTGTTCCTAATTTAATACATATTAAATACATTATATTATTACTGTACATTATATGTGCATTAATGTACATTCTAATGTGAATTGCAATGTAAATTAAATACTATATACTTTATTTAACTGGTGAACACTGTACCTTCACTTAGATCATAACCTAAACCTTCATAGAAGTTTGTCACTCAGAGAAGCTATGTAACCTCTAAGGCATGCCTAACTGTTAACACTGAGTCTTAGCAAGGTACAAAGATGAATGGCCTCTAAAGTATTCTTTTTAAAGTCGGTGCCAACTTGATATTTAACCAAATATTTTTAGAACATATAGATGAAACTACAATGCAGTATTATTTTGGGTAGTTTGACCTTCAGATTCTGTATAATTTGGTCACAATGAAAGTTTCATTACACAGCAAGTCAAGAGAGAGACTACTTTATTTGGCAATAATGTAATCGGGGGGCAAAAACCTGCAGACTTTCCTATCCCATTCTTCATCAAAGAGACAAACTTACCAGTCCTCTGGGGGCAAAGAGTGAATAAATGCATGCAGCAGACACTGGGTTAGAGAGACTGGAGCAAAAGTGTTTTATTTCAATCAATAATAACACCTGCTTATTTGCATTGCCTTTTGAAACTCTGCCAGATGTAGCAAAATAAGAAAACAAACCAGTAAATGGCTCACATACCCATGGGTACCTCGACACAGATAAATGGAACAAAGATTACAGAAAACTTAAACGCCTTAACGCACGTGCTCCATTTTTAATGCTAGGGTGTCTGAGATTTAGAAAATATTTCCTCTACTCAACAAAGATGACAAAAATTCATTTATTTCTTGTTCAAACAAATATCTCTAATCTTTGTAGACAAGTTTTTAAAGGCTCAATAATCATTATTCCAACAACTGAAACATTAATAATGTCTTCACCCCCTCTTCATAGAGGAAAATTAAAGATGTCCATCTAAACCTTTGATCTGGAGACCTTAGTGTGCCCTGGTGAAACAAGACTACTGTGGCTCTTAATAGATAGGTATCTATCACTTAATAGCTGAAGAAACTTCCATGAGATATATTCCAAAACCTCAGTTTCTTCATCTATAAATTGAGAATAGAAATAATTACTTTCAAAGTTTGAAGTATGAATTAAGTAAAATAAAGCAATGAATATCTGCTTGGCTCATAATAACTTCGATGAAGTGCAGTTGCGGTTGCTGTGTGGTGTAGCGATCAGGTCCTTGCAGATGGCACACTGTCCCTGACATCTAACTAGTCTGACTGAACAGCATTATTTGGGTTTAATATCTGAGTCTCCCAGCCAATAGCAACCCTTTTGAAGTTGCTATTTCAAAAGAGAAATAGCAACTCCTCTTAATGTCCTCTGATCAAAGTGACAATCCCATTTAGGAAATAAAGTGTTCAAATAAATACTTATTTGAATGTAATTGACAATATTTTTAACATCAAGACAAAAATTATCAAGAAAACACCTCCCAGAAAAGTTACTTAAACAGAAATAGTTTTCATTTCTTAAATGCAAAGTCTTACTTCTTTTTAAACTCATGTACCTTTGAATATAAATTTTGGAAATTATACTTCAGTCAGGATAATCATAGCACTACATAGCAATAAGAGGTCCCTAAATGCCCATATTATTTCTGTTTCAATGCAACGGAGATTAGTTGATGAACATTTGAAGAATATTTCAAAAGGATGTAATAAATTTAAACCAGATAACTTTTATAGATATCTGTATGCATCCTTGAAGTCTGTTTATAAAACATATTGCATGTGATTTTAATGACACTCTATAGGTTTTAAAATTCTACTTATTTGAATTTTAAGATACTACATTGTTTTTAATATACAGAATAACCATAAGTATTTCCTTAAGGAACCAGATAAAATGCCTCCTTGCACTCTATAGATAAAGAAACTAAAATCAATGAATCTGAGGGCACCCCTCCTAGAATTCCAATGACACAGTACTGGGGCTTATTACTTTACAGTTTAAATATTATTTAATATTTATCTTAACACGACATGTAGTGTAGACTCTACTTTCCTATACATTCAAATTTTCCTTGAATTCTTCCAGAACAGTCACAAATTCTTCCAGAACAGTCACGAATTCTTAGACCACAAACGTGACACTTAGGAATAAAGAAATAACAGACGCAGCGACCTATTCTGGCTTTGTTCTCAGCTCAGGTATGAAAATCATGATTCTATAAGAAGAGGAATAAGCATCTGCTCTGAACATGGACTCCTCCAGCAACTCCTCAGGGACTCAAACCTGGACTGAGTGCCAGTACTGTACAGAGTACACGTGCAGAGAACAGGCTCTGGCAACAACAGTTCTTGATACGAACTTTATTTCTTACTAGATTCAGGTCTTGGAAAAGTTATAGTCTTTATTTGTATACTGGGAATATAAAATGCATTCTTCCAGTTAACTGCTGGAAACCTGAAGACCAACTAGATGTTTGATAATGTAAATGAATTATTGTTAATTTTCTTAGGTTCTGTTTTTTTCTTAAAAAAAGAAAACAAAAACAGAGGCTTTTGCCTTTCAGAGATGCACACTAAAATAGTTAAGGATGAAAGGCTAGGATGTTCGTGTTTGCTTTGAAATAATGCAATGGGGGTAATACACAGGGTAGATGGATGGGGCAGGATTAGCCATAATTTGATGGTTGGGGAATGTGAACAAAGGTGTTCATCTTGTTTTTCTTTTTACTTGTGTGTATGGAGTACATGCGGGCAGTGATTTCTGTGAAGATTAAATGAATTAGTGTAGGAAGCTTAGTATATCTACAAGCTAATACTTCCTTTTATAATATTCTTCTACTTATCATAAGTATATATTTTGAAAGTTGCCTATTGACAGGCAAGAAACAGTTATTTTAATGTATCTAGTCAACTTAAAAGCTCTCAGTGCACCACAAAAAAACTGATTTATTTAGTAATCAAGATTGATTACATTCGATAAAATTATTAGTGTCTGTACTATACTCTTCAGTTACGTAAAAAGGTGTAATCTCGGGACCATTTACATGTTATACATCATGTTTCCAAAATAATTTATTTAGACACTGATGATATTGAAAGGTGCCATTCTCCATTTTATTTTGCTCAGCAATTGACCGCAGGGAAGGAGTGATCACTACACCAGTGTGGTTTTATGGGGGTCTCTAGAATAATGTGACCTAATGTTACCTCTTAGAGTGAGGGGTAAAGTGCTCATAGAGAGTGACACTGAAAAAACACAAATCTGTTGATGAGAAGCTCATTAACAACTGCATTCGGGCAATCTACTAATTCTGTGTCATTTTCTATTCAGAATTTAAGAAATGAAACTATTTCCTTATTTGAAACACATGCTTTTATCATACATTTATTATAAAGTTTTTACCACAATAGCATTGTCATAAGTCCTGAAGTACTCAAAACATGAGTGTTTATGTAAAGTACTCTGCAATTCTCATATTCAATCTTAAATTTCTAACATGTCTACTCCCTGTGCTAAGTGATTTCACATCTGCATTTAATGCTTACAAAAACCTTGACAGGGCCTTATATATAGACACCACATACTGAGCAATGTAAGAATGATTAATCAGTCTTGCCAGACACCCACCTGCACTGAGAGAGTCTAGCTCAGCCCCTTTAGTTAACCTTACTCCGAGCTGTTTTGCTTCAGAAGTAGAATGATGTTGTTTTAAGGAAGTGCACTGGAGAAGGGAATCCTGTACGGGTTCTTCCAAAGGACAGATCTAAAGCATATATATATTTTTTAATTTTATTTATTTATTTTTGGCTGCATTGGGTCTTCGTTGCTGCGCACAGGCTTTCTCTAGTTGCGGCGAGCAGGGGTTACTCTTCATTGCGGTGTGAGGGCTTCTCATTGCGGTGGCTTCTCTTGTTACGGAGCACGGGCTCTAGGCTTGTGGGCTTCAGTAGTTGTGGCACGCAGGCTCAGTAGTTGTGGCTCGTGGGCTCTAGAGCACAGGCTCAGTAGTTGTGGCGCATGGGCTTAGTTGCTCTGTGGCATGTGGGATCTTCCTGGACCAGGGCTCGAACCCATGTCCCCTGCATTGGCAGGTGGATTCTTAACCACTGCGCCACCAGGGAAGCCCTAAAGCATATTCTTAAACACACAGCCTTCCTGATTCCTTCATCTCTAACACAGTAATAACACCCGGAACGCCCAGATCACAGCTCTGCTTGAAAGTAATATTACTAAAAGTGTTTGCTCTCTATGGGGCTGTGCAAATACGAGGCATTATTAAACACACTGACATATATAAGATGTGTTAGCATGTCTAAATCCATTGGATTAAAATAATGTGTAAATTATACTACACATTTTTGAAGATAGTGAGTTACTTTCAAGTCCAGAGCACTAAAATATAATTACCCTGGCACATGCACTTGAGGGAATATTATGAAGCAATTAAAATGGTGATTTTTGCAGACTACTGAAAAATTAGCATGCTCTCTTCTTTACTTAAGGATGAAACATGACTGGGTGAGCAGCGTAATTATAAGTTAATTCAAAGTTAAGCAAAATACGAAAAGAATAAAGATGATACATTAAAGTTGTTGTTTTTTTTTTTTTTTGCATTACGTGGGCTTCTCACTGCTGTGGCTTCTCCCGTTGCGGAGCACAGGCTCTGGACGCGCAGGCCCAGCAGCCATGGCTCACGGGCCCAGCCGCTCCGCGGCTCGTGGGATCCTCCCAGACCGGGGCACGAACCTGCGCCCCCTGCATCGGCAGGCGGACCCTCAACCACTGCGCCACCAGGGAAGCCCCTACATTAAAGTTTTAATAGCAGTTTGTTAAGGGATAAACTTACAGATTTCTTTTTTAACTTCCTCCATTTGGCAATTTTTAATGATATGATTATAATACTTATACACAGAAATGTAAACAAAAAAGGAAAAAGCAAAATACATTATTCTTTTTTCATCTACTGTTAGTCTCTTTCCTTTTCCCAAATCCCCTCGTCCTGGAATATTGTTCAATTTCCTGAACATTATCCACTGCAGTTTCTCTTGCTCTCTTACCATGGGTTCCAGTGACCTCAAAAGAATATCCCCTAACTGAATTTCGATTATTGGCAATTTTATAAGAACCCAGTTTCCTAAACTCTTTATAACTGTGCCTTTTGATAAATCATTTTAAAAATTAAATTCAAGAAAAACAAATACAGAAAACTCCTTGGGGGAGTTTACTACTCTGTAGACCAAGTACGAATCACCTTCCATGCGTTTCTCATTCCACGACCTTCCTGTTACAGAGAGATGTACTTGTTTCTCATTTTACAGATGAGAGAACTGAAACTTAGAAAGGTGAAGTAACATCCAAGATCACACAGTTAGCAAGTTGAGGAAAAACAAATACACTGTACAAACAGATGCTCAATATTGTTATTTAAAAAGACAGTAAGAAATAGGATAATATTTGTGCTTAAAAGGCTGGCATAATTCAGAAAGCTGCATAATAGCGTGTGTTGGCGGGAATGTGGGGATATGGGGCCCTTCATGTATCGTTGGTGGGAGTGTAGACTGATACAGCTCCTCTTGAGATCATGCTTGCATTATATAACTCAACCACTGATCAATCACTGATCCGTGTATATCCTATTACCTAGTGACTCAGTTTCTAGTAATATAGCCAAAAGTAATCGTCACGTAAGTGCATAAAGGGGCATGAGGATGACGCTCTTTGCAGCATGGTGGCTGAGAGTCGAAAGCAACCTGAGTGTCTATGGCTGGGAGAATGGGTATTAAGGAGAAGTAGATGACCGGTATGCAGTATTACATGCCAGTTAGTGAGCCCTCTGGATGATCCTGTTGCAGACTAAACAAAGCTTGAGAACCTTTGTACTACAGGAGTCTAAGGTTTGTTGTAGCATAAGCTCTCTCTCTCTCTCTCTCTCCCTCTGCATTCATATATTCATTTATATCCATTTGTTTATTTATTCATTCATTCATTCATTTATAATGCTGTGATTATAACCATGAAATTTTATTCATGAAATGACAGAATTTATGAATTGACGATAACACTAGTATTTTAGGGTTCAGGCCTTATTATTTTTGGTTATTTACTGCTACTCTTAGGTAAGTAACAATTGCTATAGGTTCTATTCCTAGAAATGCATAATAATGAAAACAAACCTACCCACCCCCTATCTGATGCTGCTACTGTATGCACGTTCCAAAGCTTCTTTCCTTCTATTGCATGCACAGCCCAACTCTCCTTGCAAAGGGAGGGAGTAAACAGCTGCTGCCCCCACTGCTCCCATTCCGTTAATATTTAACCCTTTACGATTTAATCTCCTTCCCCACAATTCGCCTGACGTTAACAGCTCAGTGATCACCCGCATTCTTCTGACCATCATACCTAGCAACCTCTTTCCATTCTCATTCTTCATTTTCCACCATCCCCCACCAACATCATCCATGGATCCTCTGTCTAGAAACTGCTCCCTGCCTTTGGACTCCTAGTTCAAATATCACCTCCTGCATACATCCTTCCCTCATGCCCACATAGGGTGCACTGTTCCTTCTCCTGTAGGCCCCTGGGTCCCCATTCACTCAGTTACTAAAACAGAGTTGGAGTATAAAGTCCTGTTTGCGTGTGTGACTGTGACATCCTCTGCAAAAAGGAAAGTGTCTCATCCATGATTGATTCACCTGCAAGTATCTCACTGCCTAAGGCACAACACTAAATAAGTATCTGCTGAATAAATGAATGAATATTTGATGCTCAAAGCTTGGTAAACGTTCATTCCCAATACACACACACACCCACGCACACACACATACACACCCCACCGCTTGGAATACTCTTTAGTCCCAGGTCAAAAACATTCAGTGACCAAGGAGCACGCCCTTCTCAAGCCTCCTGTTCGAACCCACCCTAGTCTTGCCTAGTCCTTCAGTCCTGACTCGCACATACTCTCTCCCCACGCGCTGTCGCTCCAGCCAGGCTGCTCTCTGTACTCTCCCGTCTCTTCTCCTCTTTGCCTTTGCTCCCAGGGGACGCGGAATGACTCCCAGACCCCACCCACCCAGGAAAACTCTCTTTGAATTTCTATCACGACTTAAATTACATCCCAAACGCCCCAGTTCCACAAATCTTCCTGGTTCCCCTCAACCCCTTGTGGTTCTGCTTCCTTTGAAACTTCTCATTGTTTCTTGTGTGTTTATTTACTGACCTAATTATGCTTTTACAATAAATAGCTTCAGTTCTTCCCCGAGTGTCCACGGGGAAGCTATAGGACTTCTGAGCGATGTGGATGTTTTATGTGTAAATTGGGAAGAATGATACCTCCTGTCCTCACAGGATAGCTTTGAAGAGTGAGTGATTAGTGTGCAGGTCCAGCAGTGCTGACTGATACACGGTATGCATGAGGTGAAGGACAGTGAGAAAGATAAAAGCAGCCCTGGCTGCTGTCAGCTGGGGGCCAGGCTGGCGTTTTACAACTGAACATAAACAACATCACAAGACACCAACATCACACGAGGTTACTCTGTGACTGTGATGGAGTGAGACAAAAATAAGACCACTCTGCCATCCTGCCTGAAGGCACACCCAAACTAAAATAACGATGACACCACTGAAGTATGGTGTCCACCTCCTGGACTAGCATGAATGACTGCTCCTTCCACCAATTACAGCTTTAGCCCTGTCCCTTTCTCCAACTCACAGATAAAAATTAGGAAAGTCAAATATGATCCACCTTCTCCCTTGTTGTAACAGGCAGTAAGCACAACATTGTCTGACCATAAGTCTATTATTACTGGTGGTGTCTGGCTGGTGGGCAGCCATGGCAGCTATTATTGAAATCAGTTATGTGCTATTTTTTGTTGAATTAAATGGCTAGCTATGATGTGGGTTTGAAGGAATGTGAAGTCATTCCTTTTGCTCTTTTAGATATATAAATGCCTAAGAAGTTAGTTTAAGGAAGTAAAATTTATCAATGAGTTCCATATCATGGAGTCTCTTAAAATGTCTTACTTTTAGTTGATGTTGAAATTTTTCCTTATTTATGATCAAGATGCTTTTATTTTAACCACTGTTCACATTAATCAAAACCAGAGATCTTTTCAGGGGGCCACAGTGTTACTGGTGCCTGTCACTAGTTTGTGTGACCAAGATAGAACTGCCAAAAGGTTCTCTGTGTACATTTATTTTTACTGAGGATACTTTCAAAATACCATTTCTCTTTAAATGAAATAATTTATCACACTATTTTAATAACCTTCAGCCTGAAAAAGGAATAGTGAAAGTGGAAAAAAATTAATAATGTCAAGTCCTCTGATGTCCTCTAAGGATCTGACTTGAGCAATTTCAGAAGGTCATGATCTCCCTAAAGCCCAACCTTACTGCTTTCCAACTGGCTTCCGTTTATTGTCCTCACGGACATTCCTCCAGGAGCTTCACGTGTTGTCATCAGAAGGAGACCATTTTAAACATACAACTGTCTTTGAAAAAGAAAAATGTTTGTTGGCTCTGGTCACACTGATTTGCCTAGTTGTTCTATTAACTCAGCAGAAATTTATTCATCGTGTTATCACTTTGGGGAAGGGGAGTAACTGTGGCCTTAAGTAGAAAGGGCCTATGAAATGTTAGTACTGACTGGGGGAGAAGACATTACAGCCTGATTCCAACCTTGGGCACTTTCCATGGTAGGAAGATGTGAATGATGCAGATGACTCGTCACAGGGGTTGAATTCTCTCTAGACTCCTTCTAAGTTTTACACATTCACTCACTGACATTGCCTAGGGCCTCTCTGACAATCATAATGTTTTAACTGAACTAAATCAATATTTAACTAGACACCAAGAATGTTGAAATTTAAGTTCAATAAAACTTTTATTTCAAAGTATAATTTTTATTTCAAATAGTGAAAACTTTCATTATAAAAGTAATTTAAATATGTTGTTATAGAGTCTGGGGGGAAAGAAAGAGGGAAGAAAAAAGTCCTGCTCACCATTTCTAAAAGTTAGTGGAAAACTGGGTCATTTCTTCTAGCCATTTTTTGAAAGTTATAGTCCCATCCATTAAATCATGTTATAATTGTAATCTGATACCAATAAATATAATATCTTTCATTTGTATTATAGCTAATTAGCATGTGGAAGACATATTTGCTCTTTTCACACTTTCCAAACACGATAAGGTATGTACACATGTGCACTCGCAAATCCAACCTTCCCGATTTCATGACAGTAAAGGACATGGCATCTGTGATTTACAGAATAAACTCCATTTTAATGGACACTATTTAAATAGCTTGCTCGAGGTCAACTTGCAAAACCAACTCTATTCTACCACTAAGATCAGAGCCTCTCATGATGAATGCCAAATGATAAGATGAAGTTTTAAAGGCACATATTTTCAGATGTTGTAGAAGTCCGAGCTTGCCACAAAAAATAGGCATAGCTTTGCCCCCTGCTCCATCTGATCTTTTTCTTTGGCTTCTCTGTTCATCCCCGTGAAGATGAACGTATATACATCCATACACCCATATAGCCAGAGGAAAAACAATCAGAGGGGAAATGTTTGACACAGGAAAATGTGCTCACAGTCTAACAGAGTTTGTTTCTGTTAAGAAAAAAATGAAATAAACCATTTGCATTGACTCTCTTTTTCCTCTGACCTCATTTAAGCCCCTAATGTTGAAGTTATTTTATAGCTACTTGATAGACCCAACAGTTCTCTAAAGAGGCATCAAGGACTTCTACATCTTAGCCAGATCTCATGGCACAGAGGGCTGAAGAATCTTTTTAAGGAGGCTGGCTGGGGATGCAGCTCAACACGAAAATGACATGTTTGCAGCATCCGCCAGGCTCTCCCAGTGTGCCCTCCTCTCCCCTGTGGAGCTCTCATTGCTGCCTGAATGTGGCCTCCCCCAACCCTACCCCCACTCCAACTACTGTAACTCTGCATACGCTTCTCCTCTGTCAAAAATGCCCTCCTCCTCCTCTCACCTAATCCCCATGAGACCCTTGCCTGACCCGCTCTCTCTGCTGCATCAGCTGTGATCACTTGGGGGCCTAGAACTCTGTGTCAGTCATCTCCATATATCCAGCAGTACAGAACAGGTGCCCAGTGCTTAGCACACTCTGGCTGAATGGACATACAAATTCCTGTGTGATAACCCAAGGCCATGGGGCTTACTGCCACTGCCGCTGGCATAAATAAGAGTGTGAATATGGGATGTGGTATGAAGTAGGGTTGATTTGGTGACACAGCCCCTCCTCATTTTGTGATATGATTAATACTACCTCTGAGCTTTCTTGATCAATGCGTCACATGTCCTATCGAGGGCATATTCTGGAGCTTCTTACTGGATATTAAAGTTGTTCTCAATTGTTGAGAATAACAAGAGTCATAGGAACGCATCAGTTCCTAGGGGCTTTTTTTCTCATGGAAAAAAAGTTGTACGGTAGAGAGCAAATTTGGTAGAGTCTCTTTGAGCGTGAGGTGTCAGGAACAAAAGGATGACAAAGAGCTTCGTATCAGAGTGAGATTTAGACAATCACAGTTGTTAAGGCCATTTCACAGGCTCAGAGCGGTTAAAATCTTTGTGATAAAATTGCTAAGCCTCTTATGCTGAGACGCTGTTTCTCAGACTTGGCAAGAAGCAAATGGCAAGGTACAAGCAGAGACGCTGGTCTAAGCGCTCTGGCTCCCTCCCGCCCAGCACCGTACCTGCAGCCACCTTCCCACTGCTGCCATGACGGACGCCAGCCGTCACCAATCGGGGGCTCAGGGACATCTGTGCAAAACGAATGAATCTATGCCCAGGTATCTGTGTCCATGTGCAAGCTGTAACAATTCAAATTCCATGTCCATTTGTTATTTCAAATAAGAGTTTTGCCCTAAGGACTCAACACTCAAAAAAATTGTTTCATTTTTTCTTTGTGTTTGACGGAGCCACATTTCCCAGATGACAATATGTGCCGAGCAGAGCTGGCAGTGTTTGGGAGAAAATAAATCTCTGCCCCATGCACTGAGAGGAGACATTTTTCCCCATTTCCTCAAGGATGTGTTCCAATCATTTTGAGTAGACTTACAGTGTCTTGTTTTTGTTTTTTTAAAGGTTATGAAGTTGAAAGTAAGTCTGCAGGGTGACTTTCTCTACCCTTCTTTCCCTAGCTGCTATCTTTTTGTAGGACTCACATTATACATACTTAATATCCTGGTTCATGGTTTTCCAATGAGAGCTTTGATTTCACAGTTAATACTGGTTCTCCTTTCGGGTGAGTGATATTTAGGAATATTTCCTTAACATAACTGTCCATTTAACATATATTAGGATCCATTTTTGATGCTAACTGTATTGATTAATTTGACATATGTTACTATTTACTGACACTGAAAACACAAGCTAAATCCTGTGGAACAGGGCTATTCAAATTTTAATGTGTATACAAATTTCCTGGGGCTCTTGATGAAATGCAGATTCTGACTCAGTAGGCCTGGAGTGGTGCCTGAAATTCCACATTTCTAATGAGCTCCCCTTTTTCATGATGCTGATGTTGCTGGTCCCAGAACCACACTTGGAGTGGCAAAGCTGTAGAGCTGTGCTCCTGGAGCTTGGTGTATCTGCCATCACATGGGAGAATTGTTCAGCCATGATCCCTGGACCCCATTCCCAGAGGTTCTGATTGGGTAGGCTGGCGTGGGGTCTCACATTCTGCATTTCTGACAAGCTCCTAAGTGATGCTGATGCTACTGATTAGTAAATCAGGCTCTGAATATCATACGAGGTAATCTAGCTGAGCTATAACATGCCAGCCTGATCCTTACCAGGGCAAGCACGCAGTCTGGCATAACAGGACATTTTAGACAAAGAAACGTTATCATGCTTCAGAATACTCCCCCATTAAAAAGCAATTTCTAAAAGTCAGATACAAATTGCAAAGACTGCCACTGGTGGAAAGAAAACTGGAGGTAGGTTGACTTTTTTCAGCCGAAAATAGTAAGAGATGTGGAATAAAGTAATATTTGAGGTCATTTATGTTGGAAATGTTTACCATGTGTGATTTTTCCTCATGTGCAAGAGGGCAGTAGTAATCTTTACACTTTGGCCAGAAGTCAGTGTGACTTACTGTCCACATCCATAGACAAAAGCAGTTAATGGGAACTAAAGGAATATCAGACTCTATACTTCCCAAACTTCAGGAAGGTAAACTTCTATAGTTCAACCCAAAAATGGTCAAAAGAGTTCAATTTGGCTAAGAAAGCCAAGGAGGAGCAAGGATGGAATAAAAGCTGACAAAGTGTTGACTTACGATGGTTCATTTTATGTGTCAACTTGACTGGGCCACTGGATGCCCAGATATCTGATTAAGCATTATTTCTGGGTGTGCCTGTGAGGGTGTTTCTGCAAGAGAGTGGCATTTGAATTGGTGGACTGAGTAAAGCAGATGGCCCTTCCCAGTGTGGATGGGCATCATCCAACCTGCTGAGAGCCAATACCTTATAATAAATATCTTTATGTATATATATAATTGGTTCCCTTTCTCTGGAGAACCCCAACTAATACAGATTTTGGTGCCAGGAGTGGAGTTACAGGGACAACCTTGGTTTCAGGCCACATCCTAGGCTTCTGATTTGTACTGCCCTTGATAATGCATTGATGGGAAGGAACAATGCCTACTTACAACAAGTAGAGTTTTTTGGTACCTATTATTTATGGGGCCAGAAGACAGAGAGTTGAACTCCAGTTCGTGAACAGAGCCCCTGCTGTGAAAGCTTACTGAGCTAAGAAACACTGGACTTCTCTTAGAGGAAGTAATCGCACACTGAGGTTTCAAGGGGGAGGTGAGTCCTGACAAACGGATACAGCCCAGACCTCGGTTTTCAGAGTGTGGTCCAGCCCAACAGGTCTCAAATGCAATGATGAAAAAGAACGTGATGGCTTCAAAAGACTAGCTCCAACAGATAAGGTAGGAGCACTGCAGCAACAGATGTCAGTAACCCACCGTATACCTGAGGCTTTTGCCATTTCCAGACATGTCTTGCCAAATCCCAGCTTCTGGCATCACATAAGTTTATCTGAGGGCTTTATCTATCTCCCAGGGAGGAAGGATGAGCCCTCCACCAAAGACCGGCCAGAGAGGGTGGATGACTGACTTGCCCTGTGGGTAATCACACTGAGACAAGCGAAGTACACCAGCTCCTACAATTCCCTGCCAGAGTTAAGCTCTAGTTGCCCAAATTGCACTTTTATCAGCTGCTTTACCTCTGCCTCATTTCCCCCCTCTCCTCCTGATTCTTTGGATCATCCTCCAAATAAATGACTTGCACTCAAAGTCTTGTCTCAGCATCTGCTTCTGGGGGAACCCAAACTAAAACACATTAGTTCGGGTAGGCATATTAGAAAGAATCAGAATATCGAGCACAGACTGGTTCACCATTCTGAGGGAATGAGGTTCCCATAAATAGAACCGTTGATGCACTGGATGGAAGAACTGCTGCAAGCAACAATGCAGAAAAAACTCTCATGACATTGATTCGAGAAGTTTCAGAAGTAGATACAAACACAAGACAGACTCAATTGATATGTGTTATGTGTGAATGTATGTGTGTCAGGACACATACTTCTATAGGTCTGTATGATACCACTGCATTGCCTGGTCCCACCCACACAGAAAGCTTTATCCTGCTCACTGATTTCCTAACATTGGAGTTTTCCCTAGTATCTAGCAATATCCATTTTCTTTCTTTCATCAGTGAAAATATTTTTGTACCTACTTATGTTCTGTTATATACTATACAGTGTGCTCTACACTACACCAATATATAATATTTCAGCCTATATACACATATATAATATTCACTAGGTACATGTAAATTTTTTTCATTTTTTTTAGAATTACTTTCCATTTTATTCTAGAATTGCTATAAGGGCACAGAAGTTCTTATTACATATTATAGTTTAATCACAAAATGAATGATTTTACACTACAAGCAGAACCTGTTGGGACAGACTTTACTCTGGAGTCATATACTCCTCAAGCTGTATGACTTGGACATTATTTAATATCTTTGATTTTAGTTTCCTGACATGTACAATGTCAATGAGTATTTCTGTTAATGTAAGCTTACCTGAGGGGAAAAAAAAAAAATTCTGATTTGATATTTGTCTAAAATATTTCCCAGCATGGACAGGTAAAAAGTCAATAGATAGCATATTTGTCTACCATAGGAAATGATATTATTACACAGGCGATATTATTACAAGTCATGGTATTATACATGAGATAACTATAATTTTAGTACCTTGAGTTTTTCCTTTTATTTTGTGTTCATTTTACCTTGTGCAAATGGATATATTTATGAAAATACTAGAACCATATTAATGTCTCCTTCATTTGTTTCAAATCCATTTAATCAATAGTCTACTAAGTGTACAATTCTAAATGCTTCCGAACCACCTCGTCACTGCCCCCAAATAAGAAAGAATGGTGTTTTGCTGTGTAGAGGAAAGTATCTTTCCTTTTTTAATTATTATACCAATATTTCAAAAATGCGGACTTTCTAGGAGAGTGAATTCCTGGCAGTACACAATGCTTCTGCCTTTCTGAGGATGGATGAAATAAACAGCACACTACAATGAACTCTCTGGGTAAATGTCTCAGAAATGTTCCTGACACCACAAGATCCTGACTTAGCTAGATCCATGACGTGGGAATTTGTAAAGTAATTGCTACTCACCTACATATGAGGGTGATCTGTATACATCTCAAGTCAGTGACATAGTAAAATACAAAACTTCTCACTTTGGGGCCAAGTAGACTGGCAAACACCTCTAATGACTAATATTTACAGTGTTGGGTTTCAAAAAAATTAATGTTTTTTAATGAAATATTTTCACTAGCCTAGAAAAGAAGGAAAGAGGGAGATATAGCTCTACTATGTTTACATAATAATAGCAATGACCTTCTTAACAATAATAGTAACAGCTTTACATTTACTGAGCATGGCCTACACATTTGGCAGTACAAATAAGTGCTTTACATCATCTTAGCTCATCCTCATGACAACGTAATCATCCTTATCTAAACCTCTATTAAATCACACTGGTTGACAACATGCAATCAAGATTTTGTCCATGTTCAATGGTTTTTAAAACAACATTAATTTTCATTACTTCTTTGCTAGATTATTTCATGAACATTAATTCTGAAGTTTAAAAGGGCAATTTCTTTTTTTTAGTACTGTGAAGTTGGTCTTACCATATTTTATCACAAAACCTGATTTTAAAAATTGTAGAAATAAAGTGGCATTGCTTAGCACATGATTTATAAATATATAAAACAACAATTTATTTCACAAGAAAATGACAAAACAGTGAGATAACAAAATCTATTACTTTAGCCCTAAAGCCAGATAGGCCATTGCTTCCAAAGGATTTACAAAATCAATTGATCAATTTCATGAACAGCTGCTAAATTACATACTGAGATCTGAGACTGGGATGAGCTCCTCTCTAAATATCAGTTCCAGTCTTCACCAGGATGTTTGACATTGATACCTAAATATGCATTGCTCTCTGTCTTAAGGGCTTTTCAAATTTGTGATGTCACTTATTAGACTATAGATACTATTTGGTGAGTGTATTGTCTATGGCATGGCTGCATATCAAATTGCCAAAAATTTAGTGGCTTAAAACAACACAAATGTGTTATCTTATAGTTCTGTAGGGCAGAAATCTGACACAGGTCTTACTGGGCCGAAATCAGTAAGATGTCAGCTTCCTTTCAGGAAGCTCTAGGGGACAATCCATTTCCCTGCTTTTTCCAGCTGCTAAAGGCTGCCTGCACTCCTTGACTCATAGCCCCTTCCTCCGTCTTCAAAGCCAGCAACAGCAGTTTGAGTCCTTTTCAGACTGAATAACTCTGACCTCCTTCCATAGCCATCTCTCCCTCCCCCTGAATCTCCTCTTCTGCCTCATTCTTTGACTTTTAAGGCCCTTGTGATTACATTGGGCTGGTCTGTATAATCCAAGGTAAACTTCCTGTTCCAATCTCAGCCGATTAGCAACTTTAATTCTATCTGCAACCTGAAATTCCCTTTGTCATGTAAGTTAATATATTCACAGGTTCTGAGATTTAGGATGTGAACATCTTTGGAGGGCCATTCTGCTTACCATAACAGGATGCACATTATTAATGACATACATTCATTTATTTTTGTCTGTATATTTCCTGAGTACCTATTATGTTTCCAGCTCCAAGTGAGGCTCTGGAAAATTAACATAAATAATACAGACATATCTTTCGGAGCTTGTATTTTAGATTTTAGTCTTATTAACTCCTGCAAGTAAACACAGATTGAATTTTTAAAAGTTGTACCCCTGAGAAGGTGAAAGACAGTTTCTAAGAGAAAAAGATGTGAAAACATACCTAAGCTAGTGACCCATATTGGTTTTTTTAGGCAAATTGTAAGTGACAGCCAGTTCCCATTATTCACAGATTCTGTACTTGTAAACTCACCTACTCGCTACAATGTACTTGTAACCTCAAAATCAATATCCGTGGTGCTTTTGTGGTCACTGGCGGACATGCACAGCGTTGAAAACTTTGAGCTGCCCTCAGTGCATGTTTCCAACTGAGTTAAAACAAGCTAATAGTCTGTTTTCCTGTTTCAGTTCTCACCCCCTAAACCAGTGTCCTTTTCGTGTTCTATTTAGGGTCACATATTCACATCTTTGTACTATTGTTGGTGATTCTGCTGTTTAAACGACCCCTATGCATTAAGGCTGAAGTGCTGTCTAGTCCCAAGGGCAAGAAGTCTGTGATGTGCCCCATGGAGAAAATATGTGTGACCAATAAGCCTCGCTCAGGCATGAGCTAGAGTGCTGTTGGCCATGAGTTCAATGTTAATGAATCAACAATACAGGCATACCTCGTTTTATCGCACCTCACAGACACTGTGTTTGTGACAACCCTGTGTCAAGCAAGTCTGTCAGTGTCATTTTCCCAACAGCATTTGCACACTTCCTGTCTCTGTGTCACATTTTGGTCATTCTCGCAACATTTCAAACTTTTTCATTATTATTATCTTTGCTATGGTGACCTGTGATCAGTCATCTTTGATGTTATTACTTGCTGAAGGCTCAGATGCTGGTTAGCACTTTTTAGCAATAAAGTATATTTTAAGGTATGTACATCGTTTTTTAAGACAATGCTATTGCACACTTAATAGGCTATAGCATGGTGTAAACATAACTTTTAAATGCACAAGGAAATCAAAACATTTGTGTGACTCGCTTTATTTCAATATTTGCTTTCTTGTGGGGGTCTGGAACTGAACCCGCAATATCTCCAAGGTGCGCCTGCATACATTAGCGTCTTTAAACAGAAACACACATAAAACAAGGTCATGTATTGATGGGTTGATGAAAATGTAACCAGAGGCTCACAGGAACCTAACCGTGTATTTCCCCCAGGAGCAACAGTTTAGTATTGGCTAATTCAGTGTTCAGAGAGAATTTATAAAACATCACTATCGCAAATAATGAGAATTAACTGTACTTATTGTATAACTCTTACTGCTTTAACTAACTGCTGGAAAAATCTATAGTAAGTGTCAAGACAAATCAACAAAATGCATTATAATGTCATAAAAAATTATCTTTAAAGATTTATAATTATGCTAACATATAAATTATTTCATATTTTACAAGTTGCACCTGTCAGGGGTCAGAATAATTCCCATGTATATGTCCACTATATGTATGTCTTAGGTTATTTTTCTTTAAAAAAAATACTGTAGCTGGTTGAATAGTGACTTTAAATGAAAGCACTGATTTTTAAATTTTTAAACGCACACTTCAAATGTAGCTCGGGTACTGAAACATATGTTTTCCCTGTTGTTCCCGTTCTCCAATTTTACTTTATATTAGGTATTTTGAGAGGAAAATAGCAGAACTATAAACACAGATGCTAATGAATCATCATAAAAGAAAATCTTTTAAAAATGTGTTATCATGTATGCTTCATACTTTGGAAATGATTTCTAAGAGCCTAGGCAAATGTAGATTAGATGATTTTGAGGCTATTACAAAGCTTGGCTAACAGGACCACTTCCAGTCACCTTCCATGAGTGTTCCTGGGAAAGCGGTAAAGCAATCTACCCCATTGTTAAGGTAGATCCTGGAGAGGTTAATCCACTCCTCAGCTCCTCTCTGCACCACACTCTCCAAGTATGGGGAACTGAAAGGCAGGTCAGTTACAGCCAGAGCTATGCGTGGCTCTGGGCTCAGGCATCACTTAGCCTGAGGTATGGGGGTGGAAAAACAAGAGAAGACATGGCAACCCTCTCATTTCCCTTTTTCCCCATTTCTCTCCTTTTCCTTCCCTGTGAGATCTGCCTTTCATTCCTCTTCTCTACTTCTTGGTAGCAGCAAGCCTCATCTCCCCCCTCCCCACTCCCCACTCCCAACCCAGGTGCTCCTTTATCAGAATCAGCCTCCCCTGGGTCTGGACCACCTCCTTTCATCCCCGATGGAAACAACCAAATCCACATTAGTCTCAGTACTCTATTCAACTTGGTCCTAATGGTATTCATTATTCTCAGTCTTACTGCAGGTAAAATTATACTGTGTAAGAATGGAAACTTAAACTACTAAAAACTTAAAGAGGAGAAAGCATATATCTGGCATTAAAAGTTTTATTATAGACATTTTCAAACATATACTCAACTAGGGAGAATAGAACAAAAAAGTCATCTATATCCAGTTTCAAAGACTGCTAACTCATAGCCAGTTTTATTTCACCTCTAGCCACACCCCCTCCCACTTCATAACCTTCCCTATTAGATTATTTTAAATCCAGTCTCAGATATCATATTATTTTCATGCATAAATACCTCAAAATATTTCTTTAACGGATAAGGATTTAATTTCAAAACCTAAAATGTTGACAACAGCTCTGTAATATCATCAACATCCTGTGATGACTGCTTACCTCTTGAAAGTGTATGCACCTGTGTGTGTGCATGTATATGCAACATTGTTCTAATCAGCTTACCCCAAATTTCCATATACTTGATGTTTGTCTTAACTATCTTTTTACCTATGGATTATCTCCCTTTCATTTTCTCTTAATTTCTTATCAAAACCTGCTGGCCAATTGTCTTATAGTTTCCCACAGTTTAAAGATTGCCTCTCTATGGTGTCATATGATATGTCCTATCTAGTTTGTAAACTGGTAGTCAGATTTGGGGGCTTGATTTGACCTAGGTTTGACTTTTTAGCCAGAAGCCTTCAAAAAACACACTGTATACATCTAGCAGGAGATGCATTACACCCGGCTGTCTCTGTTTTTATGATTCTAGAGATCACTCATGTTCTCCAAGTACATTATTTCATTAGAGGTTATAAAATGGTGATATTCTGATTCTATCATCCCTTCCTCAATATCTTATTTAATCTAGAATACTTCTCTAAAGACAAACATCCTCTCATCAAATACCTGGCTACCCTGAGATGCAGTTTAATCAGAAAAAGCAGAGAAATCTTGATTATTCCTTTTTTGAACCAGTGTTCAGAATAGTGAGTTGATGCTCTAGCATCTTCCAATGACGGTAAATAAGGAAATTTTTGTATTATTATGAATTAATGAATGATTAACTTACTTGGTGCTTCAATACATTTCTGGAATTATTCTTATTGATATTCTAGTTGAAATCCTTCTCGAGTTGCCTCCTGAGTCTTTTTGACATGACCCCAGTAGTCTTCGGTAAAAATCCTAGTTTTCTAGTACTATAAGATATTCTAGATTTTGTATATTTCATGCCTCATAGCTGGATTCAGCTATTTTTCACAAGGAGTCCTAAGTCCTTTCAGAGTATGATATTTAGCATCCACAATCCAGGTGGTAAGGGAGATCACTGTTCTAGGTTCATGATACCTTCTTGATCAACAAAACTAGGAAATGTTCTATTTTCCTTAGAGAGAAAATATATCAAATTCATACTGATATATCCAATTCAAATTGAGAATTGCAGGATATTTATGCAACTTCTTCAATTTAATTTTTTTATTATTATTTCTTATTTTAAAAGTTTATTATAGAAGTTTAAAAAAATTATACAAAAGTAGAGGGGATTGGATGATGCCCTCCACTTGGATCAATAAATGTCAACTTTTTTTTTTTTTAACACCTTTATTGGAGTATACTTGCTTTACAATGGTGGGTTAGTTTCTGCTTTATAACAAAGTAAATCAGCTATACATATACATATATCCCCATATCTCTTCACTCTTGCAATTCCCTCCCTCCCACCCTCCATATCCCACCCCTCTAGGTGGTCACAAAGCACCGAGCTGATCTCCCTGTGCTATGCGACTGCTTCCCACTAGCTAGCTATTTTACATTTGGTAGTGTATATATGTCCATGCCACTCTCTCACTTTGTCCCAGCTTACCTTTCCCCCTCCCTGTGTCCTCAAGTCCATTCTCTAGTAGGTCTGCATCTTTATTCCCATCCTGCCCCTAGGCTCTTCATTACCACTTTTTTTTTTTTTTTAGATTCCATATATATGTGTTAGCATATGGTATTTGTTTTTCTCTTTCTCACGTACTTCACTCGGTATGACAGACTCTAGGTCCATCCACCTCACTACAAATACCTCAATTTCGTTTCTTTCTATGGCTGAGTAATATTCCACTGTATATATGTGCCACATCTTCTTTATCCAATCACCTGTCGATGGACACTTAGGTTGCTTCCATGTCCTGGCTATTGTAAATAGAGCTACAATGAACACTGTGGTACATAAGTCTTTCTGAATTACGGTTTTCTCAGACTATATGCCCAGTAGTGGGATTGCTGGGTCGTATGGTAGTTCTATTTTTAGTTTTTTAAGGAACCTCCATACTGTTCTCCATAGTGGCTGTATCAATTTACATTCCCACCAACAGTGCAAGAGGGTTCCCTTTTCTCCACACCCTCTCCAGCATTTATTGTTTGTACATCTTTTGATGATGGCAATTCTGACTCATATGAGATGATACCTCATTGTAGTTTTGATTTGCATTTCTCTAATGATTAGTGATGTTTAGCATCCTTTCATGTGTTTGTTGGCAATCTGTATATCTTCTTTGGAGAAGTGTCTATTTAGGTCTTCTGCCCATTTTTGGATTGGGTTGTTTGTATTTTTGATATTGAGCTGCTTATAAATTTTGGAGATTAATCCTTTGTCAGTTGCTTCATTTACAAATATTTTATTCCATTCTGAGGGTTGTCTTTTCGTCTTCTTTATGGTTTCCTTTGCTATGCAAAGGCTTCTAAGTTTCAATAGGTCCCATTTGTTTATTTTTGGTTTTATTTCCATTTCTCTAAAGGCTGGTCAAAAAGGATCTTCCTGTGACTTATGTCATAGAGTGTTCTGCCTATGTTTTCCTCTAAGAGTTTTATAGTCTCTGGCATTACATTTAGGTCTTTAATCTATTTTGAGTTTATTTTTGTGTATGGTGTTAGGGAGTGTTCTAATTTCATTCTTTTACATGTAGCTGTCCAGTTTTCCCAGCACCACTTATTGAAGACGCTGTCTTTTCTCCATCATATATTCTTGCCTCCTCTGTCAAAGGTAAGGTGACCATATGTGCGCCGAATTATCTCTGGGCTTTCAATCCTGTTCCGTTGATCTATATTTCTGTTTTTGTGCCAGTACCATACTGTCTTGATTACTGTAGCTTTGTAGTACAGTCTGAAATCAGGGAGCCTGCTTCCTCCACCTCCGTTTTTCTTTCTCAAGATTGCTTTGGCTATTCAGGGTCTCTTGTGTTTCCATACAAATTGTGAATTTTTTTGTTCTAGTTCTGTGAAAAATGCCAGTGGTAGTTTGATAGGGATTGCATTGAATCTGTAGATTGCTTTGAGTAGTATAGTCATTTTCACAATGTAGATTCTTCCAATCTAAGAACTTGGTATATCTCTCCATCTGTTTGTATCATCTTTAATTTCTTTCATCAGTGCCTTATAGTTTTCTGCATACAGGCCTTTTGACTGCTTAGGTAGGTTTATTCCAACGTATTTTATTCTTTTGTTGCAATGATAAATGGGAGTGTTTCCTTAATTTCTCTTTCAGATTTTTCATCATTAGTGTATAGGAATGCAAGAGATTTCTGTGCATTAATTTTGTATCCTGCCACTTTACCAGATTCATTGGTTAGCTCTAGTAGTTTTCTGGTAGCATCTTTAGGATTCTCTATATATAGAATTATGTCATCTGCAAACAGTGACAGCTTTACTTCTTCTTTTCCCATTTGGATTCCTTTTATTTCTTTTTCTTCTCTGATTGTTGTGGCTAAAACTTCCAAAACTATTTTGAATAATAGTGGTGAGAGTGGGCAACCTTGTCTTGTTCCTGATCTTAGTGGAAATGGTTTCAGTTTTTCACCATTGAGGACGATGTTGGTTGTGGGCTTGCCATATATGGCCCTTATTATGTTGAGATAAGTTCCCTCTATGGTTACTTTCTGCAGGGTTTTTATCATAAATGGGTGTTGAATTTTGTTGAAAGGTTTTTCTGCACCTATTGAGATGATCATATGGTTTTTATTCTTCAATTCGTTAATATGGTGTATCACGTTGATTGATTTAGGTATAGAAGAATCCTTGCATGCCTGGGATAAACCCCACTTGATCATGGTGTATAATCCTAATGTGCTGTTGGATTCTGTTTGCTAGTATTTTGTTGAGGATTTTTGCATCTATGTTCATCAGTGACATTGTCCTATAGTTTTCTTTCTTTGTGACATCTTTGTCTGGTTTTGGTATCAGGGTGATGGTGGCCTCGTAGAATGAGTTTGGGAGTGTTCCTCCCTCTGCTAAATTTTGGAAGAGTTTGAGAAGGATAGGTGTTAGCTCTTCTCTAAATTTTTGATAGAATTCGCCTGTGAAGCCATCTGGTCCTGGGCTTTTGTTTGTTGGAAGATTTTTAATCACAGTTTCAATGTCAGTGCTTGTGATTGGTCTGTTCATATTTTCTATTTCTTCCTGGTTCAGTCTCGGAAGGTTGTGCTTTTCTAACAATTTGTCCATTTCTTCCAGGTTGTCCATTTTATTGGCATATAGCTGCTTGTAGTAATCTCTCATGATCCTTGGTATTTCTGCAGTGTCAGTTGTTACTTCAACTTTTTCATTTCTAATTCTATTGATTTGAGTCTTCTCCCGTTTTTTCTTGATGAGTCTGGCTAATGGTTTATCAATTTCTTTTATCTTCTCAAAGAACCAGCTTTTTCTTTTATTGATCTTTGCTATTGTTTCCTTCATTTCTTTTTCATTTATTTCTGATCTGATCTTTATGATTTCTTTTCTTCTCCTAACTTTGGGTTATTTTTGTTCTTCTTTCTCTAATTGCTTTAGGTGTAAGGTTAGCTTGTTTATTTGATATGTTTCTTATTTCTTAAGGGAGGATTGTATTGCTATAAACTTCCCTCTTAGAACTCCTTTTGCTGCATCCCATAGGTTTTGGGTCATCATGTTTTCATTATCATTTGTTTCTAGGTATTTTTTGATTTCCTCTTTGATTTCTTCAGTGACCTCTTGGTTATTAAGTAGTGTATTGTTTAGCCTCCATGCATTTTTATTTTTTACAGATTTTTTCCTGTAATTGATATCTAGTCTCATAGCACTGTGGTAAGAAAAGATACTTGATACGATTTCATTTTCTTAAATTTACCAAGGCTTGATTTGTGACCCAAGATATGATCTATCCTGGAGAACGTTACATGAGCACTTGAGAAGAAAGTGTATTCTATTGTTTTTGCATGGAATGTCCTACAAATATCAATTAAGTCCATCTTGTTTAATGTATCATTTAAAGCTTGTGTTTCCTTATTTATTTTCATTTTGGATGATTTGTCCATTCGTGAATGTGGGGTGTTAAAGTACCCTGCTATGATTGTGTCACTGTCAATTTCCCCTTTTATGGCTGTTAGCATTTGCCTTATGGATAGAGGTGCTCCTATGTTGGGTGTATAAATATTTACAACTGTTAAATCTTCTTGGATTGATCCCTTGATCATTTTGCAGTGTCCTTCTTTGTCACTTGTAATAGTCTTTGTTTTAAAGTCTATTTTGTCTGATATGAGAATTGCTACTCCAGCTTTCTTTTGATTTCCATTTGCATGGAATATCTTTTTCCAGCCCCTCATTTTCAGTCTGTATGTGTTCCTAGGTCTGAAGTGCGTCTCCTGTGGACAGCATATGTACGGGTCTTGTTTATGTATCCATTCATCCAGTCTATGTCTTTTGGTTGGAGCATTTAATCCATTTACATTTAAGGTAATTATCGATATGTATGTTCGTATTGCCATTTCCTTAATTGCTTGGGGGTGTGTTATTGTAATCTTTTCCTTGTCTTGTGTTTCCTGCCTAGAGAAGTTCCTTTAGCATTTGTTGTAAAGCTGGTTTGGTGGTGCTGAATTCTCTTAGCTTTTGCATGTCTGTAAAGTTTTTAATTTCTCTGTTGAATCTGAATGAGATCCTTGCTGGGTAGATAATCTTGGTTGTAGGTTTTTCCCTTTCATCACTTTAAATATGCCCTGACACTCCCTTCTGGCTTGCAGGTTTCTGCTGAAAGATCAGCTGTTAACCTTATGCGGATTCTCTTGTATGTTATTTACTGTTTTTCCCTTGCTGCTTTTTTTTTTTTGTTTTTTTGTTTTTTTTTTTGTGGTACGCGGGCCTCTCACTGCTGTGGCCTCTCCCGTTGCGGAGCACAGGCTCCGGATGCGCAGGCTCAGCAGCCATGGCTCACGGGCCCAGCCGCTCCGCGGCATATGGGATCCTCCCAGACCGGGGCACGAACCCGTATCCCCTGCATCGGCAGGCGGACTCTCAACCACTGCGCCACCAGGGAGGCCCCCTTGCTGCTTTTAATATTTTTTCTTTGTATTCAATTTTTGATAGTTTGATTAATATGTGTCTTGGTGTGTTTCTCCTTGGATTTATCCTCTTTGGGACTATCTGTGCTTCCTGGACTTGGTTAACTATTTCCTTTCCCATATTAGGGAAGTTTTCAACTATAATCTCCTCAAATATTTTCTCAGTCCCTTTCTTTTTCTCTTCTTCATCTGGAACCCCTATAATTTGAATGTTGGTGCATTTAATGTTGTCCCACAGGTCTCTGAGACTGTCCTCAATTCTTTTCATTCTTTTTTCTTTATTCTGCTCTGTGGTAGTTATTTCCAGTATTTTATCTTCCAGGTCACCTATCCATTCTTCTGCCTCAGTTATTCTGCTATTGATTCCTACTAGAGAATTTTAAATTTCATTTATTGTGTTGTTCATCATTGTTGTTTGCTCTTTAGTTCTCCTAGTTCCGTGTTAAATGTTTCTTGTATTTTCTACATTCTATTTCCAAGATTTTGGATCATCTTTACTATCATTATTCTGAATTCTTTTTCAGGTAGACTGCCTATTTTCTCTTCATTTGTTAGGTCTGGTGGGTTTTTACCTTGCTCCTTCATGTGCTGTGTGTTTCTCTGTCTTCTCATTTTGCTTAACTTACTGTTTGGGATCTCCTTTTTTCAGGCTGCAGGTTCATAGTTCCCGTTGTTTTTGGTGTCTGCCCCCAGTGGCTAAGGTTGGTTCAGTGGGTTGTGTAGGCTTCCTGGTGGAGGGGACTAGTGCCTGTGTTCTGGTGGATGAGGCTGGATCTTGTCTTTCTGGTGGGCAGGTCCACGTCTGGTGGTGTGTTTTGGGTGTCTGAGACCTTATTATGATTTTAGGCAGCCTTTTTGCTAATGGGTGGGGTTGTGTTCCTGTCTTGCTAGTTGTTTGGTATAGGGTGTCCAGCACTGTAGCTTGCTGGTCATTGAGTGGAGCTGGGTCTTGGCGTTGAGATGGAGATCTGTGGGAGATGTTCGCCGTTTGATATTACATAGAGCCAGGAGGTCTCTGGTGGACCAATGTCCTGAACTCGGCTCTCACACCTCAGAGGCACAGGCCTGACACCTGGCCGGAGCACCAAGATGCTGTCATCCACACGGAAATAGAGAAAAAGGAAAAACTATATATATATATATATATATATATATATATATCGCTGTTCCCAAAGTCCACCACCTCAATTTGGGATGATTCATTGTCTATTTAGGTATTCCACAGATGCAGGGTACATCAAGTTAATTGTGGAGATTTAATCCGCTGCTCCTGAGGCTGCTGGGAGAGGTTTCCCTTTCTATTCTTTGTTCACACAGCTCCCGGGGTTCAGCTTTGGATTTGGCCCCGCCTCTGCGTGTAGGTCGCCTGAGGGTGTCTGTTCTTCGCTCAGACAGGACGGGGTTAAAGGAGCAGCTGCTTTGGGGGCTCTGGCTCACTCAGGCTGGGGGCGAGGGAGGAGTATGGATGCGGGGCGAGCCTGCGGCGGCAGAGGCTGGCGTGACGTTGCACCAGCCTGAGGCGCGCCATGCGTTCTCCCGGGGAAGTTGTCCCTGGATCACGGGACCATGGCAGTGGCGGGCTGCACAGGCTTCCGGGAGGGGAGGTGTGGACAGTGACCTGTGCTCGCACACAGGCTTCTTGGTGGCGGCAGCAGCAGCCTTAGCATCTCATGCCCTTCTCTGGGGCCCGCGCTGATAGCCACGGCTCGCGCCCATCTCTGGAGCCCATTTAGGCCGTGCTCTGAATCCCCTCTCCTCGCGCACCCCGAAACAATGGTCTCTTGCCTCATAGACAGGTCCAGACTTTTCCCGGACTCCCTCCCGGCTAGCTGTGGCACACTAGCCCCCTTCAGGCTGTGTTCACGCCACCAACCCCAGTCCTCTCCCTGGGATCCAACCGAAGCCTGAGCCTCAGCTCCCAGCCCTGCCCGCCCCGGCGGGTGAGCAGACAAGCCTCTCGGGCTGGTGAGTGCTGGTCGGCACCAATCCTCTGTGCGGGAATCTCTCTGCTTTGCCCTCCGCACCCCTGTGGCTGCGCTCTCCTCCGTGGCTCCGAAGCTTCTGCCCTCCGCCACCCACAGTCTCCGCCCGCGAAGGGGCTTCCTAGTGTGTGGAAACCTTTCCTCCTTCACGGCTCCCTCCCACTGGTGCAGGTCCCGTCCCTATTCTTTTGTCTCTGTTTCTTCTTTTTTCTTTTGCCCTACCCAGGTACATGGGGAGTTTCTTGCCTTTTGGGAGGTCTGAGGTCTTCTGCCAGCGTTCAGTAGGTGTTCTGTAGGAGTTGTTCCACATGTAGATGTATTTCTGATGTATTTGTGGGGAGGAAGGTGATCTCCATGTCTTACTCTTCTGCCATTTTGAATGTCTCCCCCAACCTCTTCAATTTTATATTAAAAAATATAAAATTGAGAAAAAGAGAAAAATCTCTTTTCTCTTTCACTGAAATTTTGATTTCTAACGATATTAAAATGATTACTTAACTGTTTTATCAAAAGAAGTTTTAGAGTCACGATACAATATTTTAAATAAAATATAGTGGGTATCACTAACAAAATGTGATTATTGAAAGTAGTTCAAGATGTTTTTGTCAACGGGTTCTAAAACAATAAAAATACACAACTGCTGCGTTTTTAAGTCACTTAAAATAATTCCTTTCTGTGTGTGTGCCTTTAACTGAACACACGGGTTTGTTTCATGATACTGCTGATCTTTAGAAATAGCTTCCAAATTTTTATTTAATATTGGTATACAATTATTAAATTGTGTATATTGCTTTATAGTTAAATCTAAAAAACAAGGCACGTCCAGAAAAGTCTAGCGCCTATCCCTATTCCATCCTTCCCCCTATAGGTTATCACAGAGGTAACATTTTTTTAATTGGTCTTGCTTATCCTCCCGTTTATTTAAAAAATATGAGCAAATATGTAAATACATGTGCATATTTCCATTCCCTTTATTTAAATAAATGGTAGTATACCCTACCCACTTTCTTCACCTTGTCTTTGTCAAGGTAATTGAACAAATGTGAGAGGTCGAGGTAAGATATGTATTAATCTTTTTAAATGGTCTTCACCCTTGAAGGGTTAGCCAGATGAAAAGTGATGATCCCATGAAGGAAGGGTAAGTGGAGTCCAGGCCAACCTACAGTAAATTTTGGAGCCTCTTCCAGCCTAATTCCTCAAGTATCACTGTCCACCTGCATCCTCTTTTCACTAGCATGACATCAGAATTATTACCATGAGTTCTCATGGAGAAAGCTGTGCACATGTCGGAGTCTCTGCTGAGAGAAGACTGGGGGGTGGGGGACAAGGAAGCTACTGTGTCTTGTCTCATTTGTCAGCTTTGGGGACTCACTCCAAACACCCATGAGTGGCCTCTATCTTAATGTCTCCAGGAGACAGAGAGTTTTGGAGAATGTCAACTTTTTAAAAACAAGAGGTGCCTTCGGGGCTTCCCTGGTGGCGCAGTGGTTGAGAGTCTGCCTGCCAATGCAGGGGAAACGGGTTCGTGCCCCGGTCTGGGAAGATCCCACATGCCGCGGAGCGGCTGGGCCCGTGAGCCATGGCCGCTGGGCCTGTGCGTCCGGAGCCTGTGCTCCGCAACGGGAGAGGCCACAACAGTGAGAGGCCCACATACCGCAAAAAAAAAAAAAAAAAAAGGGGTGCCTTCATTAAAATTGTTAGAGTTTAAAATTTAGCCCATCCAATGAAATGCGGTTTGGGGAAGATAATGTGAAAGTATCTATAAATTCCTGAGAAAGTTTTAGGAAAAAGTAATTGTGGATAAATGATAATAGGCAATTGAGAAAAGCAGTTATAAGGTACAGAGAAAAACTTGGGAAAGTTGCAAAGCACAGTCGCAGAGGAGAATAACAGGAGAGAAGGTCCAGGGGTAGTCAGTAATAATATGGTAATAATTACAGCAGCAGATATCTAACTGAAAAGAAAGTAACTGCAAGTTCATGATGCATCATAATTTTTTCTTGGCATTCTAAGGTGCACATATTGATGCTTGTGGTGTGGAAGAAGCATCCTATATATATGACTTCCTGAGCACACATTGGTTCTATTCTTGGTAAATGCTGTGTCGTCGGAACTTTTACATATTTATGGATGATTCAAGTATACATTGTTCTGTTCCAAGCATTGTCTAGTCGTAAGAACACAGCTCTTCAGCTATATAGAAGCAGTATTTCTAATAACAAGCAACTGATGAAAGTTTTTAAGAAAAAAAAAGTTCCCCTAATCACATTCAGTTTCGAAGTCATCTCTTAGTCCACTTATTGTTACACTTTGCTAGAGTCTATTCACATAATTGTTTGCATTTTAAAAAATGCGGAAAAGCATAAAAAATACAGACTACAACATGTACTGATCATTTCCCTTTAGAGTATAGCAACACTAATTTCAAAGTAATCTTGCAATCTGAAGGAACTTAGTTTCTAACGTCATTTTCATCAGTGAGACCGAGACCAATTACGTGATACAGAGAGGCATGTAGTTTTTCAGAATATGTAAATCCTAGTTCTGTCTGCCCATGCCAGAAACGGTTTGATTCCCTCAGCAATCTGTCACCATCCTCAACCCCACTGATTTCATTTTGGATGCCACAAACCCTTTAGATATAATATCTTATTTACATTAAAATAAATAATAGTGTATGTGATCTAGTCCTAAATATATAGGGTCATTTTGAGCACATTTTCCAGCAGAAAATAATGGACCTAATGTCTTGCGAAACTGCAGTAAACCTGAGTTTTAGTTGGTATTTTCCTCAAAAAATATGTAGAACTTTCTCTATGAAATTCTGACTTGGGACATCAAGCCTTTGAGCAAATGTCATTAAACTAGACAGACAAATACACTTACAGCCAAGGACTTCATACCCCGAGGTCATCAAGACGTACACCATTTTATAGATATTAAGCATATCTTTTTAAATCTGAACTTAAGCATAGAGAAATCCTTCACATATCATTAGCCCAAGTACGGTACAGGAAGCCAGAATATTCCAAAATCATGAATCAATTTAGAGAAAAGATGAGGACCACTGTCCTGGTCAGAACCAGCTAAGATCAGTCAGTAGTGACTGAAACTGATCTGTGTGCACATAACTACTAAATTAGAAGTAGAATATCAGAAGGCACTCAAAAGATAATGTCACAGCTTGGTTAATCTACAGTTCTATTGGGAGGAAAGGTGTGATTAATAGATGCATCTCACATGAATGATAATCTGAGTAAGGAGGGTGTGACCTCTGGCTGCCATGTACAAGGTAGGATGGCAATAGTAAGACAAAATCAGTAAGAGGAAGAGTGTCATATTTTGGAATTGACTCAGCTAAAATCAGAAATGGAGAAAGACAGAAAGTAAAACCAAAGCCAACTCTAAACTCCAAAGAAAGTTTAAATGATAAAATAAATTTTACAAATTAAATTTTTAATGGAAAAGAAACTTATACATAGAATGAGAAATAGGAAAGGAAAACTATCTAACCCCTAGATTGTGGTAAGAGTTTCTGTTAATTTCATTCTTTTTCTGGGTATGTGAACTTCCCCTAGGATGCCTTCCATAGTCACTTCCAACACTCATGAGCCCTTTGCATTCTTTTCTCCTATTTCCCATGTCTTTCTGTGAACTGGAATGATTTGTTAAGGACCAGAAAGTAGGGCTGATTTAATTAGATCCTGTAATAGCCGAGGAAGGATGCAGAGTGAAAGGCATCTGTGATGACTAATTTCATGTGTTAACTGGGCTAAGGGATGCCCAGATAACTGGTAAAACATTATCTCTGGGTGTGTCTGTGAGGGAGCTTCCAAAAGAGATTAG
This sequence comes from Hyperoodon ampullatus, assembly GCF_949752795.1. Taxonomy (NCBI): domain Eukaryota; kingdom Metazoa; phylum Chordata; class Mammalia; order Artiodactyla; family Ziphiidae; genus Hyperoodon; species Hyperoodon ampullatus. The sequence goes on from NC_136931.1 coordinate 11,894,763, forward strand.
CATATCCCGTGAAATCCAAATTAGCACTTTGGAACCAAAAGTGAATTTTGCTCACTTTTCCCAAATGCTACATGTCCATGGAGTCAGTAAGTTTTTTTATAGATCTTCTGTCAATTCCATATGATTTTTCTTTTTTCCTCATGAAAAATAAGCCAGAAAAAGAAAAAAAAGAAAACTCATTTCTCCTCCTTTATGAATATCAGCTGGTTACAGCAAATTCTGGCCCTCTGAGCTTGGGTCCTCTCCCAAATTAAAGGTCATTTCCTCATCCTCATTGCAAGCTTCTCAGCAACTCTCTGCTTCAATACCCTCTGGATGACCTATAAAACATCCTGGACTTAAATGACCTTCACGTGCTCCTTTTTAACACATCCCTGCCCATATCTTGGTCCTTAATCATTTCCTGTGATTGCACCATCTTTGAAATTGTAAATGCTTATAATTCTACTCTTTGATCCCAGACAACTAGACCTTCTAGCTCTCTCAATTCCATTCTTATTTACTCTTATTTACCTTTCAGCCTCAAAAACTCCACCGTTCCTTTGACACCTTCCATCTCTGTGAGTTAATTTTACGTGTCAACTCGACTAGGTCACAGTACCCAGACATTTGGTCAAATATTTTTCTAGATGTTTCTATGAAGGTATTTTTAAGATGAGATTAACATTTAAAGCAATAGAGTTTCTAATAAAGCAGATTACGCTCCCTAACGTGGGTAGGCTTCATCCAATCAGTTGAAGGCCTTCAGAGAAAAAAGACTGACCTTCCTAGAAGAAGGGAATTCTGCTAGCACATTGCTTAAGACTCGAACTGTAACTCTCCTATGTGTCTCCAGCCTGCCAGCGTACCTTGCAGATTTTGGACTCGCCAAACCTCCACAATCACATCAGCCAATTCCTTAAAATAAATCTATTGTTCAACATCCTATTGGTTCCATTTCTCTGGAGAACCCTAACATAGTCTTCCATCAGCACCCCTGCCCCCGACTTCACTTCCTCCCCTACATGGTACTAACTCTATGACACTTTCCTTTTTCTATGCTCTTGCCAGCCCAAATGTGTCCTTGTCCTAGACAAGTCCTCCCATCACAGTATCCCCATAGATTCCAACACTGGGTCACACTAAGAAACTACACCCTCCGCTCCTGCACATGGCCAGCTGCCCACAGCTGGAGAAAACCAAACAACAGTGCACACAGGCGCCCTGTGTGTGGTCTCCAGCCTACGCTGGGCTCTCAGTGCAACATCGAGATTCTTTTCCTAGTCGGCACCGTTCTCACTTCTCTTCGTTCTCAGTAAACACAGGAACTTTCTGCCCCTTGAGAGACCTTCTACGGACTGAAGTTCAAACCCATCTTTATTTTTTTTCTTCTTCTTTTATAAGAAGATATGTCTCTCTTCAAAACCAACTGGGATCTGGATCCCCTTGCTCCACCCACTACCTCTGGAATCACCCATTCACGTTCAACCTCTGGACCTCCATGGGCTCCCACTCAAGTTCTAACCAAGCTCAAGTCTCTCCACTAACAAGTCCTCTATTTGTCTCTGCATCACTTATCCTGTCTCTTTACCATCATCCCACTTCCTTTCTCCACACAGCCAAACTACTGGGAATAATATTTGCCATTTCCTCTTCCCTCGTTCTTACCATGGTTCCCTTCCAAAAAACCACTGCATTCAGTCAGGCATTTACTTTCACCTCATAGCTGAATTGCTGATAACCTCAGATCTATTGCTAATTTTGCATGAGTTTTTTTTTTTTTAATCACATGGTACTTTTATTTATTTATTTTTTAAAGTCTTAGATACTTAATCTTTTGCAGTTAAGAAGGTATTTCATTTTTGCCTCTAGGGAAAGACACAAAATTCCAAAGCTGCCGCTGAAGATTTCAGCCCTTCTATCCCTATGTAGTTGTGTGCTGAGTACTAAAATGCTGAATATTGAACTTTTTGGAATGGCACCATTGTCAGCAGATCGAAAATCTATACTATTCTTCACCTGATTCTTTGCCAAGTTCATAAAGGTGTTTATATTTTTTAAAAAACCTTTGACATGAGTTTTTAATTTTTTTTTTTGCATTTAATTCTGCAAAGGTCTCTTCCTCCCTCCCTCCCTCTCTTCCTCTCTCTTCCTTCCTCCCTCACACAAATTCTTTAAGTCGTGTATTATTGCTATGCTCAATTTGCAGACGAGGTAAAAGCAACTTGTCCAAAATCACACAGCTTGTAAGAGATGATACCTGTATCTGAAGGCATGCAATCTGGTAACAGAGATGACTTTTTCAACTGCCCTCCATAGCCTGCCATCTCTTCCTTCTTTTGCATGCCATAGCTCTGGTACTTTGAACTGGACCTGATGTGACATCCCAACTATTCAAGTCACTCTGGGATCAGACTAGAGAAATAGAACCATGGTTTCCAGAAAGCCAACCCAAGCATAGGTACAGAAATTGAGACAGTGTGCTGATGGCGTTTGCTACTGTTGTCCCAGATTATCAGATCCAGTCATATTTATTCTGTTTCCAATCCAGAGCCTGGGGATGGTGAGTTTCAGTGGAGGAGAGGAGAGGAGAGATGATTCACAGGGACTTTCTGGGGAGTAAAGGCAGGAGACAGCCATGTTCTATGGTGTGGTCCAATGTAAAAAGTTGTATAGATGCCCATATTGCAGAAGACTCCAGTACAAAAAGCCCTATGCAATGTTCTAAGCAGACTGTAAATAGAAGTAAACAGAAGGAATATATTTCACGAATATACAGACCTGTTGTAATCACACAAAATGTAGCTCCTTGTGAAAACATCTTTTAAAAAATTGTGCTATAGTCAAGTGTATACAGCTCAGATGAATTAAATGCTCAAAGGCTAAGAATTTAAAAGTACAAACCAAAAAAGTGAGAGGAGCCCATATGGAAATTCAATGTTTGTGCGGCCATGTATCCAAAGAGTTTGATTTTATGGAAAAAAAAAAGAGAGAGAGAGAGAGAGATTGAACAGACCAATTTCTTTCTAATTTAGAGCCGTTTTTGTATTTACTTGTCATCTTTGACATGCAAATTTTTTAAGAAAGCATAAATATCACTGTCAGCTTAATTAATTCATGTATTTATTCTAATCTAAGGATCAAAAATCTATTTTCAAAGTGACATATTGAAAAAACGTTTTTTTACCTTTAAATTTCAGAGTGCAAAAAATGGAACTGCCATTACCATAATAGCTTTGGAGCTCTTGGGACAATTTTCTGCAACTTTTCCACAAACTTGCTAAAATAAATACAAGGGTTTTTTTCCTGAAACTTATATTCCCCACTCACCCCCAGCTCATGATGACTCTGACATTGTAATAAAGCCATTGCTCCCTGAGGATCTCTCTTTTCACTGCTCCAGCAATTTTTCTCTTCTCTCTCTCTCATTGAAAAAGAACCCTATTACTGAGCACTTAAAATGTTCAAGGCTCCAAAAGGAAGACAACCTTTCAGTATGAGAGATTAATAATAACAATAAGAGGCACAGAAGGGAATATAGGAGTTCAAAGCCAAATAAAATTTTCATTTGCAGGATACCAATCAAATATGATTTCTTTTGAACTGCATTTCTCTGATTTATAGACACAGCTCTGCAGAACAGTTCCTAGTACTTTTGCTTCCTGTTTTCCTCTTTTTATCCTCACGGCTACTTCTGGACAAATGCCCTAACCCTTTTCTAAAGCATGGCTCTTCTAAATCAAGGGTTATTCTTTATGAACATTTCTGAAAGGAGTAAGATGTAGATAACAATACAAAGAGAAAGTCTTAGACAATACCAACTCAGAGGCAGGACTCCTAATGGCAATTGGGAATATGGATGGAAAAAACCAAACGGTTCAAGTCCTGGTTCTTATGGCTAGGAGTTCTTCTTTTACATACTTATACGAAATATCAGATGGATACCCTCATCTCAGTACACACACAGACCTCTGTACTGTAAACTGGTAGACACATCACCAGTTTACTGTATTTTGGATTTGAAGTAAGTAATCACAAAAGTGTTTCCTTTTACTATTATGTTTTTATTAACATCTATTCTAAACCACATTAGCAAAAAAGTATGGTGGTCCTATCTCCAGTCATGTTTAATGTCTCTTTGGAATATCTCCTACCTCCTAGGAATTCAGTACACATAGTATGCATTTTAGCCGGTAGCATTTGGGTATTTCTGTCAAGCATAAAATTTGGAACAAAGGAAAGCATGTAAGTATAGTGAAGGTTATATAAACCACGCAAAGTACTCCAGAAGTGCTTCTTGGAAATAACACTATGGAGGATGTCATTGGAAGTAAGACTCTAGAGATGAGTTGGTGACTACTGGAGAAGTGATGGGGCAGGCTGGACCACAGAGTAAGTGACTGAAAGGCCCTAAGTTGGAAGGGATGAAGCATGCCTCAGATAAATGAAGAGCATGACCCAGAAGTCTGAAAATACAAGAAACCTTGGTGAATGTCCCAAGAGCGGCAATTAAGTGTCTGAAATTGGAGCTGTGGGACATGAGGAAGCTGCCAGTGAAATGTGCCAGATCTGGAGTTGGGTGGGGCCATCAGGTCTGCCAGCCAAGCAGAAACATTTCAGTAAGATAGCAGCGTGCTGTTTTCGTACAGCAAATGCATGTAACAGCCCCATCCCAGAGGCAAAAACAAATGTGTATTAATCCAGATACACTCTTGTACCTGGTCCTCTGCAGGGAGCCCTGGACTCATCTGCAAAATGCCTGATGAGAAATAGAGCAATGCTACCTTTCCCACATAAAAAGCAAAACTATACCCTGAACTACAATACATATTTTGATAAACAACAAAGGACTGATTCATAATTTATTATTTTTGTTCTCCTGCCTTAGAGTAGATGATGTATAAAAAATGACACTAAACCAGTGATTTAATCTACACCATGAATTCCTTTCCTTCAGTATATTTTGAAATACTGTTCTTTCCTAGCTTTGTATATTCATCGATATTGGGAGGAAAAGGAGCTAAATGTAAAAACTTTATAAATCTGGCTCTAGTTAACATGAACTTAGGTGGGAACTTACTATCTTAAATCTCAATTCCGTCCGTATCAAAGTATTATTGATGGACTTTCTTTATGGGTTGATGGAGAAGCATGCAATTTTACTACTGAAAGGAATGAGTGATCCCTCAGTAAGTATCAATACCTCAGTCTGTAAGAAAAAGAAGTTCATAGAGGTGAGTTGTCCTTAGGAACATACCTCCTTAGGGCTGTGCTGGTCGTGTGCTTGTTTCACTTAGAACCATGTATCACTGTCTCCCTGCTCTGTTCTGAGACACAGGGCGGGCTGAGTGATGGAGGCCGAGAGTCCCAGGCCCCTGTGTTAGCAAGCTTCCTGCTGGGCACCAGAGAGAGCTTGGCAGGTGAGGGGAAGGGAGGAGCCAGGATATTCCTCTCTGCTCTTGCTCTGCTTCTGCCGCAGGCAGCTTCTTGGTAGCAGCTGAGCCTCTTACAAGGCTCCTGCTCCCCCCATGGACACACCCTGCTTCCGGAATCCTCTACTGGGCAGCCTCGCCACGATTCTAGCACTATCTGGCCAATGTCAGCCACGAGCTCTGCAAACACCACCTTCTCACCGTCCCTCCACTCTTAGAGTTACAGCATCTGCTTGCTGTTGCTAGGCTCTGAGTTGCTCACCACATCACACGTGATTTGCTTTGATCTGCTTTTCCATCACCTGTAACCAATTTCCCAGAATGACTTTGCAGTTTCAGATGCCTGGAGTAATTTCTGATTTTCTGACTGAGTACTGACTCACAAACCAATTTAGTATCAGAACTATGGTGGTTTTCTATTCTATGATCAAAGATTAGATGACATGCTGCACATATGTGCCACCCAACCATTATATAAATATAAATGTATATTTAAACTACTAAAAGAAATATTAAAATAATATATGATGCTATATATTGATAACTCCCATAGGCTCGATACTATCAATAAATGTTACAAGATAATGTCATATAAGTGGGAAATATCCATCATCTGTTTTTCTTAAAAATTCAATAATTGGATCATTTCCTATCCATTCCTCTCTGTTATCCTTTGTTTCTTTCACTCCCAGATTATCCCTTTTGAAACCTCATATAATTCCAATCTTTACCTGTGTTTTTAATAAATAAATATATATTCCACCCATTGTCCCCATCTCTTTCTCTTCCCTCCTTAAGATTTATTCTTTAGTATCAAATGACACTTCAATTCAAAATTTTACATTGGTTTTGGAATTCACACCAGAAATGGCCAGTGTATTTTTACATCATCTGTCTCTGATGGCCATACAGCGTTCCACTGTGCAGAGGTACTATAATTTACTTAAGCAAGTGACCTATTCCTGGTCGATTGGATTGATATTACTTTACTACTATGGACAATGTTGCAATGAAGATCCTTGCATCCTTTTCTTCTGCACAGTGCAAGTGAACTTGCAGGATAAATCCCTGGTTTGAGTTGGTTTTTGGTGTAGATTATATATTTGGATAGATTTAAAGCATTAGACAACATTGTTTTGGATTCCCTTCCTTCAACACACTAAAACATTCATTATCTTCTAAAGAGTCTGTATCTATTTATTCTCCCATCAACAGAGTTTGGGAGTGCCTCTTTCCCCATGCCTCAGGGCAATGTTTCTCATGCCTTTAATCAGTTGAGTTCTCCTTCCAAATGTTGATTTCACACACATGATACCTGAACATATAGCATAGAGGATACTTAAACCAGATTACTGGGGGTCAAAATCTTGCCCCATCCAGGTGTGTGGCCTTGGGAAAATAATCTCATCATCCCTCAGTTTTCTTATACATGCTCTAGGCGTTATCATAGTACCTAAGTCACTGGATTGTGAAAATTAATTGAATATATATATATTAGTATAAATCAATATATAATGCATGTAGGATAGTGGAATAGTGCCTGGCACATACTAAGTATTTAATAAGTATTCATTCTTCTTGTTTTTAAAATGCTTCTTTTAAAAATTCACTTTTAGTTTATTCTTGTGTTAAACAGTAGTATCCATAATATACCATGTACTTGATGTAACAATTTTAAAAATTTTAAGAAAAGTCATTAGAGTAAATGCATAACTATTAAAATTAAAGAAGATATTATTTTGTTATATACTACAATTTGGAAAATAATGTCTTAAATAACACTGTAGTTCCAAAATTCCCATTTCTTTCACTCTTTTAGGAAGTGTTGCATTTCTTCAATATTAAATTAGGTTGAAGACACTTTTACATATTTATATATCATGTTTTCCTTTCTATGAACTACCTGTTTATATTCTGCCCACTTTTTAAAAAAATAAAGCCTTGGTTTTTTTTTTTAATTAGTTAATTTATTTATTTATCTATTTTTGGCTGTGTTGAGTCTTCGTTGCTGCACTCAGGATTCCCCTAGTTGCGGCGAGCGGGTACTACTCTTTGTTGCGGTGCATGGGCTTCATTGCAGTGGCTTCTCTTGTTGCGGAGCATGGACTCTAGGCACGCAGGCTTCAGTAGTTGTGGCACACAGACTCAGTAGTTGTGGCTCATGGGCTCTAGAGTGCAGGCGCAGCAGTTGTGGCGCACAGGCTTAGGTGTTCTGTGGCATGTGGGATCTTCCCGGACCAGGGCTTAAACCCACGTCCCCTGCATCGGCAGGCAGATTCTTAACCACTGCACCACCAGGGAAATCCCCTAAAGCTTTGGTTTTTGTTACTAATTTTAAAGAATGTTTTGTACCTGTGCTAATAGAATTTTTCGGTGATGATGGATATGTTTTCTATCTGCATTGTCTAATACAGTAACCACTGGCTTAATATAGCTACTGAGCACTTAAAATGTGGCTAGTATGACTGAAAAACTTTACTTTTAATTTATTTCATTTTAATTAATTTAAATTTAAATAGCCCTATATAGCTAGGGGCTACCATACTGGACAGCATAGCATTAAATATTAAGGAAATTGGATCTTTCCCATTAGAAGGACAGAGTTAACATCTGGCTTATAGCTTGTTTTTTAAAATTTTTTATTTTTTATTGAAGTATAGTTGATTTACAATGTTGTGACCCAGTCTCTGCTGTACAGCAAAGTGACTCAGTTATACACATACGGACATTCTTTTTTTCATATTCTTTTCCATTATGGTTTATCAAGAAGATACTGAATATAGTTCCCTGTGCTATACAGTAGGACCTTGTTGTTTACCCATCCTATATATAATAGTTTATATTTGCTAATCTCACATTCCCAGTCCTTCCCTCCCCAACCCCAGCTTTTTTTTTAACCTAGCCTTGATCTTTAGTCAAATCCTTCTTGCAACAGATACTCAAGAAATGTATAGGAGTACACTGGATCTAAGATGAATCAGCATCCTGCTGATTATGTTTTGTATTAAACTAAGAGTATGTTCTTGATTGTCCAGTTTGCTTATTGAGTAATCTGATGGTTCCCATACTTTGCAGCAAACTGGAGTAACAGGATACTGCTTTTTAAATCCCAATACCTGGGTTCCCACCCCCATATATTATTTAATTGGCATGAATTCTGCCTGGGCATCAGAATTCAAATGGGCAATAAAATTTGGGAACCACAGGCATAACTTGTAATCAGTGAGTAACCTGGGAATGATGAGATGCAGATGCACCAGAGAATGGGGTGACACATATCTCTGAGGAGTTACATCATTAGCAAGGTATAAGAGCTGAAGTGCCCCTGGAGCTGATGGCTGTCCTGGTCCGTGGTGGTCCCACCCACTCAGTCTCCTCCACTGTGACCATGTTTATCCCAGTTCAAGTTGTTGGGATACTTAGAACCTGTTCAGCATAACTGAGCACCCATTATGCTGTTGCTTGTCCTTGATTCTTTTTGAAGCCTACGTATACTTGTAGGTGAATGAAGTCTATTCAATCATAGGCAGTGTGAATATCAATCTTAACCCAAGACCACTGCTGCTAATAATCAAAGTGGGCATTGCCATCATTTAGGCTAGAAATATTTTCCAAAAATCTATACTTTTTCTTTTTTTTCTTTCTTTTTTTTTTTTTTTTGCGGTACGCAGGCCTCTCACTGTTGTGGCCTCTCCCATTGCAGAGCACAGGCTCTGGACGCGCAGGCTCAGCGGCCATGGCTCACAGGCCCAGCCGCTCTGCGGCATGTGGGATCTTCCCAGACCGGGGCACGAACCCATGTCCCCTGCATCGGCAGGCAGGCTCTCAACCACTGCGCCACCAGGGAAGCCCTATACTTTTTCTTTTAATGTTGTTTATACTCTTTTTTTTCATGCAGCTTTGAAAATATTATCCAATATTTCACCTTTTCCCCTGTGGCATCTGGGTTTGGCTCTCTTGCTTAGAAAGACACACCCTTCCAATATTATATGTGTATCTATACATTGTCCTGAGAGTTCTTTTAATACTTTTGTTTGTGTGTCTGTATTGTTTTTAAATATTCAATTAAACAAGGATCTATTTTGATATAAAAATGTTATTATTTATTTTTCTAGAAGCTATAGCTTACCAAGTTCCATAGTGACTAATTTACATTCCCTCATATATTTTCATTGCTCTATCGTAGGAAAATCCCTAAATGTATTCGGATTTGCTAATGGATGCTCTATTTTGTTCTTCCACTATGTTCTAATGTGCAAGTATAAACAAGTTTTAATTAACACAGATTTGTAAAATGTTCCTAATATGTAGATTCTCCTTACTACTGTTATTTTTGCTAACAGCTATTTTCTCATATTCACTATTTATATATGAAATTCAGAATGATTTCACTTTTTTGAGTTATTTTAGGTAGAATGAATAGCTTCATAATATTGTTTTCTATTTCAAATAGATATGTCCTCACATTTAATCATCTTCTTTTATGTCCTTTAGTAATATTCTAAATATTATTTATATATATCTCTTATAATTCCTTTAAGCTTTTTCCTTGATATTTATTAATTTTTGGCTCTATTATAAGTGGACTATGTATTTCTTTTATATTGTCTACCTAGTTATTTATATGTAGGAAGATAGATTACTGGTTTTAAAAATTAATTTTATTGTTAGGCACATAATTTATTTAATTATCTTGTTAAAAATAGTAAGATGATTCGCTTAGATTTTTAAGGAATTATTGTATCAATGCCAAATCATACCTCCTTTCTAGCTTTATATATTTTTCTAGCCTCTGATCTGACAGAATTATGTTTGATAAGTTTGAAAATTAAAAATGTAAAAAAGGAAAGAGAGACTCATGCATCAGTCTTTAAGAAGACCTAACTGATTGAGTCTTGAAGAGCAATAAAGAAACATTTCAGACTTAACTGATATTTATAGGACATTCCAGCCAAAAGTAACAGAATACACTTTCTTCTCAAGTGCACATGGAACATTCTCCAGGATAGATCATATCTTGGGTCACAAATCAAGCCTTGGTAAATTGAAGAAAACTGAAATTGTATCAAGTATCTTTTCTGACCACAATGCTATGAGACTAGATATCAATTACAGGAAAAAAATAAAAACACATGGAGGCTAAACAGTACAGGTAAAAAATACAAACACATGGAGGCTAAACGGTACAGGTAAAAAATACAAACATATGGAGGCTAAACAATATGCTACTAAATAAACAAGAGATCACTGAAGAAATCAAAGAGGAAATAAAAAAATACCTAGAAACAAATGACAATGAAAACATGACAACCCAAAACTTAAGGGATGCAGCAAAAGCAGTTTTAAGAGGGAAGTTTATAGCAATACAATCCTACCTCAAGAAACAAAAAAAATCTCAAATAAACAACATAAGCTTACACCTAAAGCAATTAGAGAAAGAAGAAGAACAATAACAACAAAAAGTAAGCAGAAGGAAAGAATCATAAAGATCAGATCAGAAAAAAATGAAAAAGAAATGAAGGAAATACCAAATATCAATAAAACTAAAAGCTGGTGCTTTGAGAAGATAAAAAAAATTGATAAACCATTAGCCAGACTCATCAGGAAACAAAGGAAGAAGACTCAAATCAACAGAATTAGAAATGAAAAAGGAGAAGCAACAACTGACACTGCAGAAATAAAAGGATCATGAGAGATTACTACAAGCAACTATATGCCAATAAAATGGACAACCTGGAAGAAATGGACAAATTCTTAGAAAAGTACAACCTTCCAAGACTGAACCAGGAAGAAATAGAAGATATGAACAGACCAATCACAAGCACTGAAATTGAAACTGTAATTAAAAATCTTCCAACAAACAAAAGCCCAGGAACGATGGCTTCACAGGTGAATTCTATCAAACATTTAGAGAAGAGTTAAAACCTATCCTTCTCAAACTCTTCCAAAATATAGCAGAGGGAGGAACACTCCCAAACTCATTCTAAGAGGCCACCATCACCCTGATACCAAAACCAGACAAGCATGTCACAAAGAAAAAAGAACTACAGGCCAATATCACTGATGAACACAGATGCAAAAATCCTCAACAAAATACTAGCAAACAGAATCCAACAGCACATTTAAAGTATCATACACCATGATCAAGTGGGGTTTATCCCAGAATGCAAGGATTCTTGAATATACACAGATCAATCAATGTGATACACCATATTAACAAACTGAAGGATAAAAACCAAATGATCATCTCAATAGATGCAAAAAAACTTTTGACAAAATTCAGCACCCATTTATGATAAAAACTCTTCAGAAAGTGGGCATAGAGGGAACCTAACTCAACAAAATAAAGGCCGTATATGAAAAACCCACAGCCAGCATCATTCTCAATGGTGAAAAACTGAAACCATTTCCACTAAGATCAGGAACAAGACAAGGGGGCCCACTCTCACCACTATTATTCAACACAGTTTTGGAAGTTTTAGCCATGGCAATCAGAGAAGAAAAAGTAATAAAAGGACTCCAAATGGGAAAAGAAGTAAAACTGTCACTGTTTGCAGATGACATGATACTATACATAGAGAATCCTAAAGATGCTACCAGAAAACTACTAGAGCTCATCAATGAATTTGGTAAACTAGCAGGATACAAAATTAATGCACAGAAATCTCTTGCATTCCTGTACACTAACAATGAAAAATCTGAAAGTGAAATTAAGGAAACACTCCCATTAACCATTGCAACAAAAATAAAATACCTAGGAATAAACCTACCTAAGGAGACAAAAGACCTGTATGCAGCAAACTATAAGGCACTGATGAAAGAAATTAGAGATGATACAAACAGATGGAGAGATATAACACGTTCTTGGGTTGGAAGAATCAACATAACATTGTGAAAATGACTCTACTACCCAAAGCAATCTACAGATTCAATGCAATCCCTATCAAACCACCAATGGCATTTTTCACAGAACTAGAACAAAAAATTTCACAATTTGTATGGAAGCAAAAGAGACCCCGAATAGCCAAAGCAATCTTGAGAAAGAAAAACGGAGCTGGAGGAATCAGGCTCCCTGACTTCAGACTATACTACAAAGCGACAGTAATCAAGACAGTATGGTACTGGCACAAAAACAGAAATATAGATCATTGGAACAGGATAGAAAGCCCAGAGATAAACCCACACAGATATGGTCACCTTATCTTTGACAAAGGAGGCAAGAATATAAAATGGAAAAAAAGACAGCCTCTTCAATAAGTGGTGCTGGGAAAACTGGACAGCTACATGTAAAAGAATGAAATTAGAACACTCCCTAACACCATACACAAAAATAAACTCAAAATGGATTAAAGACCTAAATGTAAGGCCAGACACTATAAAACTCTTAGAGGAAAACACAGGCAGAACACTCTATGACATAAATCACAGCAAGATCCTTTTTTGACCCACCTTCTAGAGTAATGGAAATAAAAAGAAAAATAAACAAATCGGACCTAATGAAACTTAAAAGCTTTTGCACAGCAAAGGAAAACATAAAGACGAAAAGACAACCCTCAGAATGGGAGAAAATATTTGCAAATGAAGCAACTGACAAAGGATTAATCTCCAAAATTTACAAGCAGCTCATGCAGCTCAATATCAAGAAAACAAACAACCCAATCCAAAAATGGGCAGAAGACCTAAATAGACATTTCTCCAAAGTAGATAAGCAGATTGCCAATAAACACATGAAAGGATGCTTAAAATCACTAATCATTAGAGAAATGCAAATCAAATCACAATAAGGTATCACCTCACACCTGTCAGAATGGGCATCATCAGAAAATCTACAAACAACAAATGCTGGAGAGGGTGTGGAGAAAAGGGAACCCTCCTGCACTGTTGGTGGGAATGTAAATTGATACAGCCACTATGGAGAACAGTATGGAGGTGCCTTAAAAAACTAAAAACAGAATTACCATATGACCCAGCAATACCACTACTGGGCATATATCCTGAGAAAACCATAATTCAGAAAGAGACATGTACCACAATGTTCACTGCAGCACTATTTACAATAGCCAGGACATGGAAGCAACCCAAGTGTCCATCCACAGATGAATGGATAAAGAAGATGTGGCACATATATACAATGGCATATTACTCAGCCATTAAAAGAAATGAAATTGAGTTATTTGTAGTGAGGTGGATGGACCTAGAGTTTGTCATACAGAGTGAAGTCAGAAAGAGAAAAACAAATACAGTATGCTAACACATAAATATGGTTCTAAAAAAAAAATGGTTCTGATGACCTTGGGCCAGGACAGAAATAAAGACGCAGACACAGAGAATGGACTTGAAGACATGGGGAGGAGGGAAGGGGTAGGCTGCGACGAAGTAAGAGAGCAGCACTGACATACATACACTACCAAATGTAAAATAGATAGCTACTGGGAAGCAGCTGCATAGCACAGGGAGATCAGCTCGGTGCTTTGTGACCACCTAGAGGGGTGGGATAGGGAGGGTGCGATAGGGAGGCTCAAGAGGGAGGGGATATGGGTATATATGTATACATATAGTTGATTCACTTTGCTATACAGCAGAAACACAACACTGTAAAGCAATTATACTCCAATAAAGATGTAAAAAGGAAAAAAAAAGGAACAGTTCAAAAGGACAGAATTGCTTCCCAGAGAGAGGATCTCCATATGTAGCTTCTTAGGACTGGGGAATGAGAAAAGTTAGAAGCAGACATCTACAACACTGCATCACAGCAAGAAAGGAGAAAAGAGGGTGATGTTTGGTCACTGAACTGTCACACGGTAGAATGTGAGATACAAGTTGTAAAGTGTTTTTAAAACATGTCATCCTCTGGTTGATGATTTGAGAATAATCTGGATGTGACTGTACACTCTGAAGAGGGCACCAAATCAAATCTCCTGCTAACTCTAATCACTCTCTTCAAATTATTTTTATTTTGCTGGCTTAGGGACAGATCAATTAGAAGAATGTGAAGCAACATTACCATTTATCTTATATCATTGTATATATGTTTCCACAGCTCATAGGAGTTCATATACATTTTTGTATATTACATATTGATGTAAAGTTCCAATATACATGTGCCCAAGAAGTTTATGAGAAGGGACTGACATAACATGTTACAGAATGAGCACAGATGTGAGGAGGTGAAATAAACCATGCTTCTTGATAGAGAAGGCGCCTAGCAAACTGTTCTGATTCATGATTGATGTCACATTAAAAACCTCAATGCAGCCACCTTTAACCATGCACTCCTAGGTTAATCATTTTCAAAAGGGTGGAGAATTTACAGTTAAATAGAAATGTAAACAGGAGATTCCCTGTGGATAAAGACTAATAAAATAGACTTTCAATAAAAACATCTTTTTGGCACTCAAGTAGAGCCAGTGTTGAAAGGCTGAAGCAGCTTAAGGCACCCTCCAGGCATTTGCCCAAGTACTGAGCCAAGAATTGCAAAGTCTTATGCTTGATGACTTGACATGTTGACATACACAGCATCAGCACTGTTACACTTTATATCACCACACATGACTTTCGAAGACTTAGAATACTAGAATAACATAGGGAAAGGTCTAGGAAGGTGCGCCTCACAAGGCGAGGAGTCCACCAGTCTTACCACACACCTCCCACTTGTATTTCTGCCTCCTTGGGTTTCCTATTAAATGCCCTCAGTCACCTATTTATTTGACTGGAGATAAATACATATTAAAATATTTGCAGGTGGTGCTTCTGCCCTGTCTGGCTTATGGAGCTGACAACTCAATCATTCATAGTGATAATAATGTTGTGAATATTTTGTGACAGGTGATGCTTATGTCTAATTGACTATACTTGTCATAGGGGCTCTGTGTCTTTCACCAGCCAAACCCAGAACCATGACACTCAACACTTCTAATTAAAAAATAGTTATACTAACTTTAGAAATATGCTAATATGAAATTATGGGGTTTTTGTTTGAAAAATAAGATACAATTGAAATCCAGAGGGAGGAGATACAGGGATATATGTATATGTATAGCTGATTCACTTTGTTATACAGCAGAAACTAACACACCATTGTAAAGCAATTATACTCCAATAAAGATGTTAAAAAAAAATAGCACCTGATACATTAAAAAAAAGTAAACTATCGCGCATAACAATCATATTTACTTAAATAATTCATAAAATTAGTACCATCCCATTCCTTGCCCTTATAGTCTGCAGTGTAAAAGAAGCTTGAGCGTATATCAGAGAGAATTTGTATAGTTCGGCTGTAAAGTTCCTGCACATGTTGATTTGCTTAAAATAATTTCTAAGATGTTCGTTTCATGAAGTTTCAGCAATTGATCTTAGATGAGTGAAAATTACACCTTACATTTCCTTTTCCAATCATTTACAATAAACTGGCTGAAAAGTCTTTTGATCATGGATGTTGAAAGAATTTATTTTGTCTCCAATTTGAGAGGAACAAGTTCAGTAGCTTGCATTTCTAAGTTTTTGTAAAATATTTATATGTTACCAAGTAGAGTATTTTGTATAAATTACATTTGTGGGCACTGGACTATAAATTTTATTCAAAAGAATAATTTTTTAAAATATCATATATCTCTCAAGTTTACAGTTCTATTAAATATATGCATGGCCACATAGATAACAAAACATTTTGCCTTTCTTTTTAAAGATTATTTGTAAAAAGCAGCAGGGCATTTGATTAATTCTTTCAGGTATATAGAAGTCACTGTTCTCCCTAGTGCTTGAAGAGGGATAAATAAAGGGAGAATGAAGAATCCTCACAGCAGCATTTCCATCCATATTGATGGGTTTTATTTTATTTGTCTCTAAACTTGTAACAACTGCCTTTTCTTCCTGTTTCCATCACATACTCGTATAATGCATTAGGTGTTTCCTAACTCTCTTTCACAGATTTATTTGTATCATCTGGAGCAGACTGTGAAGCTCTGAAAGAAAACTGGCAAGTTTTGTATAATTTGGATACATCCCATAATATCTAGAAAAACTGGGCAAAAAAAAAAAGTTAGGAAACACATTTGTAAAATGTGGCAAAGGGTTAAATTCTTTACTATGAACATCAATTAAAAATTGTTCTTTGGCTAAAAAAAAAAAAAAACAAAAAACAAATTAAAGTGATCTGTGTTATACCAGGTGAAAATGTCAAGAGCCAGGGCACAATTCACTGTGTTTCATTTTTCCTGCATTGGCAATTACAGATTTACAGAGAGGGAGCTTCCCTCAGAGTGGGACCTGAGCAACTGTGGGGTAAAAATAGAACTATTAGCCTATCTGGGATGAACAGGTAGCATGAGTGTGTGTGTGTGTGTGTGTGTGTGTGTCTACATATATCAACAAAGTTTGAAGATTTGAGGCTGTTTTACCTACACCATAACCTTACCCATTTTATGTGTGGCCATGGCACCAGCTGCACCAAGTCTCAATTCCGATCTTGACATTCATCTACTTTCTTTACCATATTCAAAATTATAGTCCGGTCCTTACCAAACTTGATAGTCCATTCTGACCACAGTCTCACTGGTTACTACATGGGAATCGATATCTCTGGATAGTGCCAATGTCCATTCTTTTGTTCACAGTTTTCCAGCCTCATGGAATTGCTTCCTTAATCCTTCCATAATCTAAGTTTTCATGCTTTTTTCAACACCCATGTAAGCCCTGCTTTTTTTGACAAATTCATTCTACAGTGATCTCCATATTCTGTCAACTTCCAAAGCCCTAGGAGTCTGTACCACACATTTGCACGCTCCTCTGACTCACTCTTTGGTTTGTTCTGATGTGTTTTATCTTTTCAACAACATTAACTCTCTTTTTTTTACATCTTTATTGGAGTATAATTGCTTTACAATGGTGTGTCAGTTTCTGCTTTATAACAAAGTGGATCAGTTATATACATACATATATCCCCATATCTCCTCCCTCTTGCGTCTCCCTCCCTCCCACCCTGCCTATCCCACCCCTCTAAGTGGTCACAAAGCACCGAGCTGATCTCCCTGTCCTATGTGGCTGTTTCCCACTAGCTATCTATTTTACATTTGGTAGTGTATATATGTCCATGCCACTCTCTCACTTTGAGCTCTTTTAATACAGAATTTCGTACAAAGTTAGGCACAGATTAGGAGATCAATGTATTCAAATCTATTCATTGATTGATTGATTTTTTTTTCACTAATTTACTCAACAAGTGATGTGCCACACTGGGTGTTGAGTGCTGGAAATGCAAAGATGAGAAAGATAAACTTTTTCCCATGAAAAAGTTCAAAATGTATAGGGGAGAGAGAAATGTAGCCTTCTAACTCTAAAGTACAGTAATCTGGTACAATATAAATGTAGTAAAAGGAGGAGTTGATGGGTGGAGGAAGTGGTCACTTTTAGTTGTGTGATCATAAAAGTATCCTACAAGCAAGTGCATTTCATTTATTGGCTCATTCATTCTTTCCCTCATTCATTCATTCATTCAACAAACATTTAGTAATTGCAGGCAACATGCCAGGTACTGTTAAGATTGGGGATACTGGGATGACAGGTTGGAAGGTAGAGCCTCTATTTCCAGGGTGCTCACACTCCAGAGGGGAAAACAATGAGTAAACCAACAAATGATAGCACAGTGTAAAAAACAGTGTTACCTAGCCAGGTAATTGTGATGGATGTTTTCTGTCTTCACATTGATTGGTTTGGACTAGTTAAGGATATCATTCACATCACTACTGCACCCTGAGCACCTCACCTTTAATAAGTAAGTGAAAAAGGCAAATAGCACTATCTAGGTTTGGCTTTCCTCAAGCTTGACCCATGAAAAACAATTAATTGTCACAGTTAAGATTAAAAATTTTTTTTAAATATCAAAAACATACATCTTACTTAACACAGCTAAATATTAGCACGAATTAGCCACCATTTATCTAGTTTAAAATCCAATGCTTATTCCGAAAAAAGAGTAAAAGATAATCCAAACACTTAGTTAAAATAAATACCTCATTAAGCTTTCATTGCTATTGGTTCATAATTACTGTTTATTTTATCCCTACTTTGAATGGTTTTCATGGAACTAATTCAACCATAATATCCAATTTTTCTTGCTCTTATACAGAACTTCAACTTGCTTTGGATTTTAATGCAAGTTTTCTTAAAAATGCTTATAGAAAACTTCTTCCAGCCTGACTGTTGTCCTTGCTTGAGAAAGAGCAGGGCTACATCTTCTCAATTCAATTTACATCAATAAACATGCACTGGATGACCACCAAGTACTTTAGAGATACAAAGGTGAGTAAATCACAGTCCATTTCTTCAATGACTGTATAATGTATAACGGTCTTCTAGGAAGTTTCAAAAGAGAGGCCATTGACTGATCAAAGAAAATTATCATTATGTGCCCAGATAGGCCTCCAAATTATCTGTGTGCTAAGAATGATGCTTCATTAAGTTACTCATTTTCTCTGGTCCCAGCAGCTCAGTCAGAGGAAAATTAAAAACCAAAAAAAAACCACACAGTTCTTTGATTGCAGTATGCTGTCCCTGGCCCACATAAGATCCAAACCAATACTTTTCTACACTAAAAAAAGAAGTCTTTTCTTTACCACCAAGCAAACTTCTTTTAGCTTCCCTCTTCCATTGGGTGTTTATATACCATCAGTCAACTACAAATACCACCCACTTTATTACAAACGGCCTCCTTGTCAGTCTCCCTTACAGGACCTGTGCCCTGTCCACAAAACACAGCATCTTACACACTTGAAAAGACTAGAGAATGGTTTATATATAAATCATATATGTGTGAGTATATATAAAATACATAAATATTCCAAATATTATACATAAAAACCTCCATATACTAGAGAGATTAATTCATAAATCTCAGTCATCAGAAGAAATAAAAGCAATAAATTCTTTTCAACAAACTTAAATAAAGACAATGCAAAACTACTATGATATTGAAAACTTAAAATTTTTTTTATATAGGTTTAGTTTCTTTCTTTAACTTCCACACTATTTAGTGCACTAATGAGATTTTTTTTTCAATTTCTGAGGACTCTATGAAATAAGTTTACCTTTTGTATTTTCATAAATTAAACCATAAAATGTATTAGAAAATGAATAAAAATACATTTTCTCTTGAAAAATGTTTTCTAAGTAATTCTTAAGATTCTGTTTCTAAACTTAGTTTAAGAGATTTGTAGGGCTTCCCTGGTGGCGCAGTGGTTGAGAGTCTGCCTGCCAATGCAGGGGACACGGGTTCGAGCCCTGGTCTGGGGGGATCCCACATGCCGCGGAGCAACTAGCCCCGTGAGCCACAACTACTGAGCCTGCGCGTCTGGAGCCTGTGCTCCACAACAAGAGAGGCCGCAATAGTGAGAGGCCCGCGCACCGCGATGAAGAGTGGCCCCCGCTTGCTGCAACTAGAGAAAGCCCTCGCACAGAGACAGGGACCCAGCACAGCCAAAAATAAATAAATTAATAAATGCAACAGTGCTTAAAAAAAAAAAAAAGATTTGTAAACAGCATGTAGGGATGACTCTACTTCTCTCTCTGAGAGGCTATGAATTCTGTTGAAGAAACATACCCAGATGCTGTCCTCTTGTCGATACTGTTTCCAGTTCCTGCCACTGTCACTGAACATCAGGAGGTAGCTGGTCACCCAGTTGGAGCTCCCATATCCCCCTTGGGTGGCCACAGCAGTGATCTCCATTCTCTCTCCAAGGTCAATCTGCAACCACTGGTATTTGTTTGACACAAGTGGAGACCAGCCACCAGCTCCTTTTGTGAAAAGAGAAAAAGGAGAAATGAGCAAAGAATTCGTTAAAAATCTGTTAATGAACTAGCAATCCCAGTAAGACTGTTCCTCTATGGAACTTAAGAAAGTCAAATTTCAAAACACAGAACCTTCCATAATGCTTGAAAAATACAGAGAAACAAGAATGTAATGTAAATGGATGGAGCCTATGTTAATTATGTTCATTTCTGGGCGTTTCAACCATCTGACACTGGGAGAGTTAACTGAATGAGGTTAAACTCACTGAATGTTTAAACCACTTAATTTGACAGGCAGACATCCACGTCAACACTTGGAACTGGCATGTTTCCTGCCCACATGCATGACTGTGTAATGATTTGGCCTTGCACCCCTTTGCCTAGAACGTGATTTACCTTCACACTGTGGTGGAACTAGAAGACTACCTTTGATGTCTGATCATGTTTAGACTCCTTAGAGAAAGAAGTACAGCATTAAGCCCGGGAATACAAAGATGGCCAAGGGATAGTTCCTGCCTTCACCGTGTTTACAGTCTAATGGGAAGAAAAGACATTGAAAAGCATATTTGAAACACAACATGAAAAGTGTTAATGGTGAGGCAGGTGCAGGGAGTAATAACACAGTAAATAATGGAGAGCTCTATCCAGTGGTAACTGGCTTGCAACAGCGTGTGAGAGACCATTAAATTTTCAGCAATTTTTCCAGATGATTGTTAAAGATAGCCATCTTTTCAATTGGCCATGGTGGGAGCATTTAAACCACGAAAATTGGCCAACTCTGCAAATCAGTACCCACTCCCACCCCAGCCAGTTTACCAACACATCACTAGTTGTATCCTATCTGGGAAGGGGGGTGGTGGGTGAGAGGACAGTGGATAGGAGAGCCACGGTAAATTGTGTTTGAGCACTCAGAAGTGAAAACAGAAGTCTGTTGTATATTCCAGGAAATATGGATAGAACAGAATTTTTTGTGTTTTGTTTTATCCAAATGCACACCAGAAAATTACAGACGTGATTACCAACTGTATGTCTTGTTAAGACGTTTCATTCTTCCAGTTTACTATAATAGTGCTTTATTTGAGGAATTTATTTAAGTAATACTGACAGTGCTGACTGTGTAAGTATTATGTAGTCACTGTAAAAAACATGAAATAGGGTTTATCCCATTATTGAATCCATAATTATCTACTATTCAATATATATTAAAATGCAGTATCTGTTACATAACGTACCTTGTAAGAATATTAGTACATGTTTTCTTTTCCCCATTCTTTTGCCATCCACCTTGAGGTTCTGATAATAAGTTCTGACATTTCAGATAGAGATTACCATAGATTTATATACAGTTTTTATTCAAGCATTATTCTTGACATCCATGCCCTGTTCTATAAACCTCGAGTCAGGCACTAATACAAAGAGATGCCCAATTTTGCTATTGCGGTAAGGCACATATCTTTGTGAGACCTAAAGGAACACATCTGTATGAACAACTGCTTTAATAAGATTTAAAAACCCTTCTGATGGCAGATACAACACAGTGACACTCTGAGAGATAAAAAGCAGAACTCTGTGTTACTTACAGCTTCAAAGAAGAGAAGACTGCAAGGAAGGGCCATAGAGGGAAATGCCACCACAGAAAGGGTGGCAAGTTGAAGCCGTAGAGGGCAGCTCACGTATGGCACGTGGGGTCGGGTAAGCTAAGTTTTCTGAGCTCCAGGGAAGAGGGGCTGTGTCCGGGTGTCTGGACCTGGCTCCAGGATGATCAGGGTTGATGCATAGTGGCCACAGAGGATGTGAGCGTAATAAAAGAAGGGGTTGGGTTTGGACATAATCAGCTGCTCAAGAAGGGGACTGACCAGCTTCTAGTCAGGGCCTCAAACTGAGTTAAGACAGCATTTTTTTTAAGTATTATATTCTAACAGTCTCCTCCCTTGACAGTATCACACTAACTCCTGATTGTATGCGGGTATGAGTCCCGAGATTACTTACTACATTGTCTTTATAACTATATAATTTTTTTCATATTTCCTTCTTTCTTGTAGGGAACCATTGTTCAAAAGTGTCTTCTACTTTGTACATCAAAAGTACAATGCTCTCCTTATTGATCCAAAATATTGATACATTGTGCAATTTTTATTGGTGTGTTTTTACTTTTCATTTTGTCTGTATTTGCCCCTGAAGAACCTGTGGTTTTGGCTAGTAACCTGGATGAGTGGAGTTCTCTTGGTCACCAATACCATCTACCATGTTTAAGTTAGAGTGAAAAATTCTTATATTTAAGTAAGAGGGCTTGTTGGGTAGACATGGGCCCTGGTTGCATTTTGGGTGTCTTGGGGTCATTGACCTAGCATGGCTTTGCTGTCCACAAAGGGTACTGCTCATGCAGCCTGTCTGCAGAGCAACAAGAGGCAAGTGCTCTTAACTAGGACCCAGCAATGTCCCCCATATTGTTATGATATATAAATGGGAATCGGCAGTTCCCAATGGATGTAGAAAAGACAGTAGCAATAGGGGTTGGGGAATCTCAGGATTTGGCTACCTGACAGTAGGGTCAACCTTCCTCTCTAGAGTTAACAATAGACCATGTCTTTGAAGTATGGGTACAGGATGGGAGTGGTGAATGGGTAAAAACTTCCCTCTACTGCCCTATCTAATTTTACAATTCTGCCTCAGGGCCTACCAAAAGTTTGGAAGTTGAAAGTCTTCCAGGGTCTGATGTTCACCAAGCATCCTTGGTCCATCTGCAGCATAGTTGCATATGTGTTACAACTGCCTATCTCTCTGCATTTTTATCATTTTTTGCATAGAAAAGTTGGAAAAGAATGAATGAAGTGCCCCCAGCCAGCCATCATCTTTACCTGGAATTTCTATGTTTGGAATTTTATCTACATCACCTTATACCTTTGAGAAAATACTGAGTTATTTTGTTTCTTGCTCTTTCTAGTTAATTTTAATGGTCTAAAGTCAGTAATGAAGATACATTTTAAATACAGAATTGCATAATGTTTCTGTGGCACTTTGACATTCCTTTATAGATCAGTATTTAAAACATGAACACATGAGAGAAGCACAGTGGGAAGAAAAAAGAATCAGCGTAAGTCTAGTGAGTTAAGACTGGATCATCAGTTCTCATCCAGAGCAAGAGGAACCCCTCACTGGCCGCTCCCTCTTCCCGCATCACTCGCCATTACAGCTGTACTAACCAACTTGAAACATCCGCAATTAATTGGCCTTGAACATTTCAATTTCTCACCTGTGGCGAAAAGGTACTACTGATATGCTAAATCAAGTGATACCATTAACGAGGTACACCATAAAGTAATGGAAATTCAGATGCTCCTAGGCTTTACCAAGTAATTTCAGCAAGATAAGTCAGCCATAGGGAATCCAGAGATTCCTACACGGTTTTAAACTGTGTGGCTCTGTAGACACACCTGGTATAAGTGTGTGATGGAGTGTTATGATTGTTCTAATTTTAAAACAAATGTTGAATAGTGATATGGAAAATGCAAATATACAGATATAGATAAATAGACATGGATATAGAACTCAGCACACTTTAGTAGTGCCAGCCTATGATGACATGTAGGGACAATAGTGACATGAAATGAAAATGCAGCTTCAGCTGAGGTTAAGCTACCCCAGGCGTAGGGTCACCGCCAAACCACCTAGCCTTCTGGAGACATCATATTGTCATAGTATTTACTTTCTGAATGGAAAAAATGATGGCTAACTCCCCCAAGTTGTTAACCCTGAATTACTATAAAATAAAATATAGTGAACTTTTAAAATTTACTAGCTAAAACTTTCAGCTGGTGGTCAAGTATTATTTGTCCTTAATGATGCTTTTAATATGCCGATAGAGTCAACATCATGGTAGAACAATGTGAGACCAATGACCATCCTTCCATAACCCCATCTATTCCATGGTTACTGACACTTAATCCACAAGACAGAGTCTGATCCCTCCATTTCTTTTCTTCCCCATTATCACAGCCCTCCTTCCCCTATTCCACCCTCCTTTTTCTCCTGCCTTGGCCTCATTACTGTGACTTGGCATAATAAAATGTCATAAATTTATTCAAACAGAAACATTTCTTGCATCTTCATACCACAGCCTGAAAACTCACACTTAAAAGCCCTCCACCCATTGATGAGACTTTTACACTAAGCATTGTAGTACTGCTATGAGATTTAAACTTAAAAAGCATAATAAGTGCCTATTGATTCTCTCACAGACAGCAAGCATGTGAGTATATGGTGGTTGTTATGTTCTGAATTATAAAACAATTATTATTGCTATGGACTCCAAAGAGTTACCATCACAGTAAAGTTGAGCTTTGGAAAAATTTAGTTACTGAATGACCACAAAACACAGCATCTCTTGTATCTGTTGCCTACTACTTTTAAACATCAGGTTCCTCAGGAAATGGCTTCTGTAACACATGTTGCTATGAACTGTCAGGAAAAAAAAGCAAACTAAAATTTATCCGGTGCCTACTGCATGCTAAGTACTCTACTAGAAATTTTATGTACCATATTAAACTTAATTATTAAAATTATCTAGTGAGATGAAATATATTTTAACGTCTCTTCTTTTCAAATGAAACTTTTAAAAAAGAGATTCACAGAAGCTGAGTAAATTTTCCCAAAATTTTAGTATAGATGAGAAATCATTTTTTGATGATTTTAATCTGTTAGGATCTCATTTAAGAAATCTCCTCCTTTTTCATTCTTTAACCTTGAAATAATTATACAACTACCATTGCCCCAGAGTGGTATATTTTATCCCAAGAATAAATTCAAATAATAGATTGTGTTATTTAAGTATAAATAGGTAACTGGCTGAATTACATTTAAAACCCTTATATCCTTTCTAGTAGGTAGCACCAATATTTAGTTCTGGACATGGAGGCACATCTTACAATTTCATGGAAGTGAAAGAAAAATTGAAGAAAAAAATACTCTTGGTTGGAGCTTTAAAATATAGAAAAGAATCATTTCTATCCCCTACTAATATTAAAAATGGCATGACTGCCACTGCTGATGGTCATCAGTGAAGGTGATGTGTCACAGAGTCTGTCAACTTTGCAAAGGTTGGAAAACACGAAAGGGCAAGCCATATTTCTCAAGATGTAAAGCATAGAAGCACACAGGTGTTCAAGGACACAAAACACAAGTGAACACAGTTCAATGACAGTCCTAGCCATCATTATGGCATCTACATTTCTAGAAAATAACTGGCTTAATTAAAATTGTCCTAGGGAAGTTTCCCTCTAAGATAATTACATTTTTTCACATGTGATTTCATCTAGATTTCCCCAGAATTGTAAGTTTGCCTGGATCATTTTGATCTTGACATTGAATTACAATAATGTAAAAGGAAGAGAAAAACATTGTGCCAGTATTTGTCTGTCTCCCTTAAATGGTTCGCAGTGTCCCGGGACCACCTTTTAGAACCTTATCAAGTTTTGTATTTTTACCAGTGTAGTTCTTTTTGCTGGAAGGAAACATGACTCTATCGATGCTCTGTGCCTGGCTAGTCTTGCCTCATGTACTCTCCTGAATCTTGGCGTTGCTGCCCCTGGTCACAGTTATTATTACAGGTACAGGCAGGTCAGCTGAGCCAAGCCAGCAGAGCAATCCCAGGATTTCACTGAGAATATTAGAGAAAGACCCTCTTTTCTGCTGTGAACGCTGAAAGGATGGGAATTAGGCATCGAGCTGTAGGAGCAATTGTTGTGGAAAATCTGAGTGAAGCAGCAAAGACCCAAGCAGAACTGAGAGATGAGGTGAGACCCAGTTCTGATAGCACAGTCAGCATCCCTGAGTCCAACTGGGCCCGCAGGGCATCCCTGCGCTTTCCAGGTAAGTGAGCCACTGGCCAGCCCCTTCCCCTTGTGCTGAAGCCACTCAGGCCACTGCATCAGCAGTTCTCCATTCTCTCCTTCATTATTTTTTTCTCCTTAATGGATCATACCCATTAATGTACATGCATGCTGTTATTTTTCCCCCTTTAAAAGAAAAAAAAAAAGTTCTCTTGACTCCACTCTATTTTTCCTGCTTTTTATATTAAGGTAATATGTTAATTCAAATAAGATGTCCATACATACTCTTTCCGATGTTTGTCATTTCATTCTATCTCAGGCCAATTCCAATTAGACTGTCAGTCCACGCCACTCAATGAAAACTGCTCTTGTCAAGGTTGCCAAAGAACTGCATGTTACTAAATCGAATGGTCAGATTTCAGTCTTCCTACCACTTGGCCTGTCAAGTGACATCTGATACTTTCAACTACTCCCAATGCCTTGATATTCTTTGTCCACTTAAACTTCCATAAAGCTCATTCTCTTAATTTTCTTCTTAGCTTTTCAGGTGCTCCTTCTCAATCTCCATTGTTGGTTCTTCCCTTTATCTCTTCCCTCTGAAGGCGGAGACGCTCCAGGGCTCAGTCCTTTGCCCTGCTTCTTCTCGGTCCCCATCTCCTTGCAGACATCTCTTGGCCTCATGGACTTAAGTATTATGTGCCAGTAATTCCCTAGTTTCTATCTCCACCCCCAACCTCTTCCCTGATATTAGACTCTCTACTTGATATCTTTAACATTTCCCAAACCAAACTCCTCTTCTTCCCCCAAATCCTACTCTATTCACATGCTTCCCCAACCCAGTTTATGACAGACAATTCCATTCTTAAAGTTTCTCAGGACAAAAAAAAAAAAAAAAAAAAAATAAGAGTGTGCTTGACTCCTTTCTTTCTCTCTCACCATACTACCAAACCAACAGAAATACTGCTGGTGCTACTCAACTCTGCAGAATCAGAGGATTTCTCCAACTCCACTGGTGCTCCTTTCTATTCCAGCCTGGATTCTTGTCATAGCAACCTAACAAGTCTCCCTGCTTCCCCCTTTGCTCACTGAGACTCTCTCTGTTCTCTATACAACAGGTTTAAAATATTATTCCTGGGCTCAAAACACTACAATAACTTTCACTTTCACACACAGTGAAAGACAAAGTCATTACTGTACAGCCTCCAGATTCCTTATATGATCTGCCCCGCTTGCATGGCTCTGGCCCCAGGTCTGGCTTCCCAGATCAGTACCCTCCGTCAACGACGGCCTCCTCAAGGTTCTCTGAGCAAACACCATTCTCCCATCTCCCATCCCACGCTTTGATAAGCTATCATTTCTGCCTGGAGTGCCCTTCTCTGAGATAGACTGGGCTAAAATCTTTGCTACCGTCAAGTCTTTGCTCAAATGGGATGGCTCTCGTATAAGCATTCCTCTCCTGACCCTCCCTATTCAAATTCCTTGCACCCAGCAATCCTGCTCCCCTTCATCTTAATCCAAACTACTTTTCATTTTTTGTCAGATATTGACATATTTATATATATATATATATATATTTCTCATTTAGTATCTTTCTTTATCCTTTATCTTGCCCTATCAGAATATAAGCTCAATGAGGCCTAGAGTCTTGGCCTGTTTTGTTCAAAGATAGATCCTACATGTCTAGCACACTGCCTGACACATAGTAGGTGCTTAATAAATATTTACTGCATAAAGGAATGAAATAAATCTGTTTCCATATGGGTATAATAAGGCTATGTTAATTCATATACCAAATATGAATATATTATACTTAGTGGCAAAAGCTGGAACTAAATAAAACTAAATAAAAGCACAAGATACTTCTCTTTGCAAAATGGTACTTTCAGTGAGGTTCTCGAAGAGAAAGCTTAGGCACTTGGCTGAGACACACACACACACACACACACACACAGAGGTATGCAGGTACATACACACAATGTCTACCAACCGCCTCAAAGTTCCCTAGGTTAATCACTTGTAAACTACATTTCCCAGATGTATTTATCGCTCTACTTTTGGCTTTTTGATACAATGAAAGAGACGCTTTTTACTTCATTTCCGCAGCAAAGTTCTAAATTAATAATACCTTACTAAATTCTCGTAGGTTTTAGTGTTTTGCTGTTGATCAATTCTTCCTCCCAGCAGACTGGCAGACTGACTTTCAGCCCTACTTCTTGTACTGCCAGATCAAACGTTTCTGAAGTGTTCAATAATTCAGTGGATTAATCAGTAAATATTTACATCCTTTCTCTGCTTAGGCATTTTGATTCATATATTTGATGTGCAAATTTTGGGAAAGCCAAATTTCCTCTAGAAGACTAGAATAAAATTACAAAACCACCAAAATCTGTGCTTTAATTTTTTTCACCACAGCCAGTTTTATTTCATTCAAATTAGTAGCTTTGGAAAAATGACTTTGAGCACGTGATGTCTGGAAATTCAGACGGTAATCAGTACTTGCCCGTGTTTTGCTCTAAGACCATTATAATACTTTTCTAAAAGTTTCGATTTAGATCTACTACAGTGAGGCAGGTCATTTCAGTAAATGACCTCATGCATCAGATAGAGCACACTGACAATATCCCAGAGACTGAAAAACCATTTTTTGCTTCCCTACCATTTTTTTTTTATCTTCCCCAGCCGGAGAGAGATGATAAGCTGCCATGAGTCAAATGTCCTCATATCACTTCTGGGTTAAGAAACTGAAGTCACTCTTGTACCCAACAGACATTATTTCCACATAATGATTGGAAAAGCCAGCAATACTAGGGCATAGTATATGAAAAAAAGGTAAAAAGTACAAAACCAATTCCAGGCATTTGATTGATTTAAATCATTTAATATTTTCCCAATTTGTGAAAATGCTAAAACATTAATACAGCATCACGATCCCAATGAATGAGATATGTTTAACTCTAGGCTTAGATATTTGTTGAATTTAGTCTTGAATACACATACTTTAATTCCACGATTTATTCCTTTTTAAGTATTATTTTATTGTGGAAAATCTTATTTCACAGGCAATGGGAAAAATTATTAGTGATGCTGGTAACCGAGACATCCTTAACATTCCCCTCAGCTTGACTAAACTTCAGACAGGTTTTTTCCCCTGACCATAAGCCCCTGACCTCCCTTTTCTCAGAGCATTTAATTGAGGGAAGTTGCAATTGTAAATTATTTCTCTGCTCCTTTCAGTGTAAATCTTCATCAAGCCTCCTTACAGTTTTACAATCCAAGAATGTCTTTCTCAAGGACCTGAGTCATCCCTCTGAAATGTAATCAAGAGAGACAGAGCCCTATCTCCCAGTCTCTGCTGGAGGGCAGGAGCCTAACTCCACAAGCACCAATCAGCAAACACAAATGGCCTAATCACATTGACCAACTTCCCCCTGATGTTCTCCAGTACTCTTCCATTAGCTCATCAGCTCAGTGCTTAAAAACTCTCCCACCTTGATTTCAACAGAGCAGAGTTCAATCTCTCTCCCCTACTGCAGAAGTCTTGACCCCCATTGCTAGAGTCTTGAATAGAGTCTTTCTTGTCTTTTTAACTCAATCCAGTGCAATTTTCTTTGACAAGAGATAATTGGGGTTTTTTTTATTAGAAGGATGTATTTTTCATTTTTCTACCTAATGAGTCATGTTCCCCAGAAACCATTACACAGAGTCTAAGAAGATAAAGAACCATGCTTAGAAATGAATGAGGGCCTGACTAGAGCTAACCAGAGGGGTTCTTCAGGATAGTGACAGTGTCCAAAGACCACTGCCCATCTGCTCTACCTATTAACCAAAAGAACGTCACAGCCAGCTTCAGGGAATCTGAATAGAACAAGAAGTGTCATGGGGCCTGGCCAGGAAAGGTGATGGCCTTTGTCAAGAGAACAGTCGTAGGGACCAAATGACCACTAAATTTGGCAGTGTACATCAACAAACATCCAGTGTGAGGACCAACCAAACCACACTTAGCAGGTATCACTGACCTGGGACACAAGGATCCAATCAATGATCTTGTGGTGGACATCAACACAACAACCGACATATGTCAGGGGAGCCCCCCACCCAAAGTGCCAAGACATCATCTGAGTTCCTCTCATGCCGACTGCCATTTTGGAAGGGAGTGGAAGAAAGATTAGGAAATCAGAAGGTCTGAGCATTTACCTGGAAGAGACTGACACAACCAAAGGAGGTTCCTTTATCCAGCAGAGGCTAGGGGATTTGAGGTGACTTGGTAAGTGGGCAAAAATGGGCAACAGTCTCTGAACTGAGGAGCAAACAGGATCTTCCCCAACTAAAAACAATACACTCCAGCTGCTAAAGTTTTGGCAATACTGAAAAATATATGGTGTTTCCATGTACCTTCTCAACTACTAACATAACCTGCAGACTCACAGCTTTGCAACTAGCTTGAGAAAATCAGATCAACCAGTATTTCAGATCTGAATGATGAAAGATACTAGAGTATCTTTATGAGTGTCTTGTGCATGTGCTTAACATCCCCAAAGCTGCCGATTATACATTTTATATAACTTATGGTTTTCTAAAACTGTATGTGGATTGGCCAGAACGATGTCATTTGCACGTGTACATGGGTGGTCAACCAGAATCAATATATCTATCTGGTTCAAAAAACATTTTGCCATATGCACAGCATTGACACAGTCAGGTCTACGCTGCTCCAGAGCAGAATCACTCCACATTCATTGGGCATCACACTGATTTTGGGAACAAAGAAGAGAGAAACACACACACACACACACACACACACAGAGTCTGCTGGCTTTAACAGAAATAACGTTCTACAATAGCATGTGGAGTGGGATCCAAGTAGGTCTGAGTGTGTGAAGCCAACAGGTGAAATACTCCTCCAGCATCGGGGAACCAGCTCCACGCGGCCCTGGGCCCAGGTACAAAGGGTGGAGCACACAAGCATTAGGGCTTCATAAAAAGAATACAGGGAAAAATACGCTTTTACAAGATTTATTTCAAAATGGTGATACCTGACCATTAATTTTGCCAGTGATACACATACATTTAGATTTTTAAAATTATCCTCAATTATTACATGTGTATTCAATGGTTTCTTTACCTCATCATATAAAACAAATCACGTTTCAACATATGACAGTCTGGGAGAGTTTACTGTGCCAAAATAGTGAAGCCTCCAAATAGACGTAAATGGAACAAACCACTGCTGCGTGTTTTTTTCCAATCAAGCCCTTTTATTTATTAATCTGATTTTAGCCTATGGTTCTAAACTTGTCATTTTGTCATTGTATCACCTAAACTGAGAGATAAACACCTTCTAAAATTATATGCCACCAATTATTCTGTATTAGAAACAATAGCACACATTGCCCTGGCTTCACCAAGAGAAAAACCGTCTTATTTTGAGGGAGTGTGATCGAGTCGGTCAGGATGTGAAAGGTGGGGAAGCACAAGAAGAAGAGGAAAAAACACATCATTTTGCTCTGTTTATCTCTATCTTATTTCTATTTGTAATGTATAATGGAAAGTTCTAAATTGTCCTTTTTGATAAGAAGAAAGTCTCACAAAGGAACCTCATTTCCACTTGAACCAATGAGGCCTTTCACACGATTGTCAGGCCACCTATCATGGTTCATGGTTCCCAGTGTATATTGATCCACTGAGTCATAAAGTAGTGCTTCCAGCTGGGAATGAGAGTTAATGAAAACTCTCTGGATCAGAAAAGATGGACCCCAAAAAGTAGGTCATGCTTCTGCCTAGACAATTTCAAGTTGCTCCTGGCAATACTGTGACTCTCACCCACACCCCTGTGCCTTCCCACATGCTCTGTCACCACACAGGAGAATGCAGCAACTGAAAACAGCATCCTAGCAGAAGCAGCTCAATGCAGGTTCACGGTGACAGCTAGGACAACTATAAAAAAAGAAATACTTTTGATAAGCAAAAGGAAAAGTCAGTTATCAACATGGATCATTCTGTTGCAATTGTTTTTGCTTTTACTATATTCTTTTTCTGAAGAATTAACATAAAGCTTAATTTGTTGGTACTGTTTGGAATGTATCTTCAGAGTTTAGAATTTTGCATTTTAATTTTTTAAGTTACCACCAAATTTTTTTTTAAGTTTTTTAAGAAAAATAGAGAGAGAGAGAGGGAGGGATAGGGTGGAAACTTCTGGAGGTGATGAATAAGTTTAGGGCTGTGATTATGGTGATGGTGTCATGGGCACATACTTATCTCCAAACTCATCAAGTTGTATATATTAAATAGGTACAGCTGTATACATATCCATCATACCTCCTTAAAGTAGTTTTTTAAATTAGCAATTCATAATTTTAAGAAATATGAATGTAATATTTCCAGAGTCAGCTGAGCTTGTCAAACATAAATGTCAAGATCTTTATATTTTTACTTAAAGGTATCAGCGTTTCCCTTAACAAATCATAACTGAGTAGAAGAGTATGTGGTGTGTTAATCGCAACAAAAAAAAAGTTTTTTTGCAAAATTATATGAAATTCTAGGATTTTAGGCTCCTTTACATAAAACACGGGAGGGACAATATAGTTGCATGGATGTTATATTTAAGGGGACCTCCAGATGATCTTCAGACAGAGTTTCAATAGTGAATTCACGATTTACATGATTCTTCAGGGATGATGCTTTCAAAAACAGAACAACGGCTTTTTGCTTTTGCTATTTTGACATACTGTGTCTTTAGAAGATCTATCTAGGTCAATAAATGAGCTGCAAATAAAACCATCAGGAAATGTTTCATGACCACAATTCTGTCACTTAGAGCAAGTCCCTCCTTCTTCAGCTCCAGGTGACACTAACTTCCTGGGTTTTTTTCCTCACTCCTCTGGCCAGCCCTTTTCAGCATCTTTCATAGAGCTTCCTTTCTCTACGTTTGTTGAAAAGCTAACACAACTGTCCTCTCCTCTTTTACTTTACATTCTCAGTGGACTACATTTCTCATGCCTCTGGCTGCAATGATTAATTTTTTTTGTTTTTGGATGACGAGGCCTGATCTTTATTTTTAGCTCTGACTTTCCTTTGAAATCTGTATTCCAAATCCTGAATGCTTCCTATATATCTATTCATGGATGCCCTACAGAGATCTCAAACTCGACATGCCAAAAATGGATGCCTTACCTCCTGTCAAAACCAGATGGCCATATCATTCCCATCTTCAAGTCACTCAGACTAAAATGTGAAAATCATTTCTAATTATTCCCTTTGAATAATAGAAATTTCTACATATGTAGAAATTGCCAGATCTGGTCAACATCACCTCCAAAGTGATTTTCACTGTCCCTTTTGCATTTCGTTATTCCTTAGTTTAAGTCCGTATGTCAACCAGTCAGTTAAACTTATTTTCTGTATTTATTTTTAATTATGGGGGATATAACTTTGAAGCAAGTAAATGAAAGCATGAAAAGACATGAAAGCATTTGAGAGATCCTAGTGAGGCAGAACTGGAAGGCCTTGATGTCCTGTGGATAACCCCTTCGATGTTAGACGTTGGGAGGGCAAGGAGCATGGAGAGGACAAAGTCAAGGATGACAGCTTGGAAAACTTTCTGGATGGTGGTGCTGAGAGTAAAGACTCATCAACGGAAGGGAAATCTGAAAGACGTAAAATTGAAGGAATGGGAACCCTAAGGAAGTACAAAGGACTCAGAATGCTGTGAGTGATTCATTGTGGAACAGAGGGGCAGGGCTTCTAGGGTGATAAAAGTGAAGGAAGCAAGGCCACTGGGATTTGCATATGTTTACAGGATTTGGAGAGGAAATTGTGTTCCGAGCCCGATGGCCTACCCTTCCTAAAAATCTTCAATATGTGCCTTTTAGAAAACCAATCTGTTTTTGCCATCATTCCCAGAGTTGCTTTGGTAAAAGCAGGTTGAATCATTTTTCTCCTGGTTGCAAAAAGCATCCTTTTTGACACAGCATTTAATTCAACTTCAATCTGGCACTGGAGCCTCAGAAAATAGTCTATTTTTCTATGAAGTCTGTTCTCATTCTCCACAATTTCACTTGAATTATACTTATTCCTGCGCCTCTCACTCAGCCAGGTCTTTGTTTCTTCCACCTCTCAGCTGTATCTCAAATACCACCTCTCCCACAGTCTCACTATAAGAACTTTGTAATATGAGATAATATAGTTTATTTATGTTTGTTAAATTAATAACTAAGAATGAAGTTTCGTATTAGAATACCACTGTCATATTTGAAACCCACTTGGCAGAAACGTTTGTGTGCTGCTCAGACGTGAAAATGAGGCTTGCCATTAGCTGAACTGTTATTGTTCTAATATGGCCAAACTCAGAGCAATTGAAATAGATTAAATAGGTTCTGAGATGACTTCAGAAGGTCAAAGGGCTATGAGAGTTTTGCTTTCTAGTAACAAAGTAAAATGACAGACTTTTTTAATGAGCAAAATCGACATTTCAAAGGATCTTAAACTCTCTTTATGCCATTTCTTTTCTAAGACATAGTTCTGGTTAATCCCCATCAATTTTTTTGGAATATCTGAAGTTGTGTCTTGAATTCCAATGAGTAAATGAATATTGGCCAAAATTAATTTAATAAAGTGTCAACATAATTAAGTATCTTAAAGTTTAAATGACTGTGGTTTGTGTGTAGATTACAAAGTGGTTAGATTTTATATTTTTGAACAATGTAATAAACACTTTTAACAAACTCTTCTCAGACCTTTTCAAAAATAAGAAGAAGACAGAAATGAGAGGTTAAAAGTTGAATAAAGGAGAAGCTATGAAGTTTAGGATATTTCTAATTCTTAATAAAAACTATTAAGCACAAGAAACTAGAAGGTTACAAAATACCACTTTCTTTAAAGTCCCTAAATGTCATCCCTCATAACAAAGAATATAGAATTATCTCCCTAATCATATTTACTAGTTATGCTTTTCAGTACTAGATCACATACAAACTTTTCAAACAGAGAAAAATATGGTACACAAGGAATTATCAGTATCATTCTAATCACCATCATTAATACCCACAATTTACATCCTAAAAACCTAAACCAAAATGTGATCATTATATCCATCAGCACATACAAAATCAAAAGAAATGCTAGGTATATCCAGAAAAGAAGAAAACTCTTGATTCAAAAAGATATATACACCCCAATGTTCACAGCAGCACCATTTACAACAGCCGAGATATGGAAGCAACTTAAGCGTCCATCGACAGATGAATGGATAAAGAAGATATGGTACATATATACAATGGAATACCACTCAGCCATACAAAGAATGAAATAGTGCCATTTGCAGCAACATGGATGGACCTAGAGAATGTCATAGCAAGTGAAGTCAGACAGAAAAACAAATATTATATGATTCCACTTATATGTAGAATCTAAAAATTAATATAAATGAATTTATTGACAAAACAGAAACAGACTCCCAGACATAGAAAACAAACTTATGGTTACCAAAGGGGAAGGGGGGGATGGGGAGGGATAGATTAAGGACATGGGATAAACAGATACATACTATTACATATAAAATAGAATAACAACAAGGATCTACTGTAAAACAGAGAACTATATTCAATATCTTGTAATAACCTATAATGTACAAGAATATATATATAATATATATATATATTATATATATATATATGTATATCCAGATCACTTTGCTGTACCACCTGAAACTAACACAATATTGTAAATCAACTACACTTCAATTTAAAAAAAATGCTAGGAATGACTCTGGATCTGCTAGCTATGAATAGAAATCGCCAATGTATTCTACAAGGTACTAAGTACGTCACTGTTCTAACTCATTTGATTCTCACAATAAGCCTAAGTGATAGAAACTATTATTTTTCCCATTTTAGCCATGAAGAGACTGAGGCAAGGGGAGGTAAAGTCACTTGTGAAGGGTCACAGAGCTGCAGTAAATCAGGCAAAACCCTAAACACGGTCCTACTTTAGAGCCTATTCTTTGTCACTTACTATAATGGCTTCCACCTTCATGAACTTTATCTTTTATGAAAGAAGATGACACATCAGCAGGTGATACACATTATATGAGGAACTGAATAGACACTAAAGAAGTTTAGGATAGGGCAACTGCTGGCTGAGTGATAAGGGAAACAGAAACATTTAATTCAGGTTCTAGGGTGGAATTTTGAAAGGTCAAAATGAAGGGCTGGAGCCTTCGGAGCAGAGGAATGACTTGAGGGCAGACAGGTGCAAGGCACGTTTCTCAGGATGGCAGTAACGGACTGAAGGGAGTGAGGGGGCATGGAGAGGGCCGTGGTCACTACGGCAAGAAGGGAGAGTGGAACCAGATTGTAGGAAGTCTTTCATTCAAAGCTAAGAAAACAACTGTCAAACTCTCAGCTCCTGAGGACCACCTAGTGTGTTTTCTGTTTGGCACACATGTGGATCACCAGTTTTAGATAACTTGACAAACAGAAACCATCCACAATTTTAAATGTACAGAATAAACAATATGTTAAGATCACTAATAATAGGCATGGTTCTTCATATTCTTTTACAAGAAGATGGTATTTGCAATCTTTTACCAAGCTATACCCAGGCTGATGGATAGTTTGTTCTGTATGGGAAGCTTCCACAGTGAGTTGGTTTAACTATCGCTCTTGATATTTACTAAAGAAAAAAAAAATCTTAACTTATACACCACTGAGGAAAACAATATACAAATTAACATATTTACGGATTTAGTTTTCTGAGCAACAAACAATCAAGCACTGGGAACATGTCAAACTCTTTTGGTTCATGTCTTCTGCATCACAGTCCAACTTTAAAAAGAAATTTTTGTATCTTTCCCCCCGACATCATTACATCTTGTCTCACGAGAGGTAAGTCCCGGTAAGTAGTATGCCAAAAAGTGTTTAAAAACTAGTTCTCTGTGAGGAAAAGTCCTGCTTTACAGCATTTGTCAGTTCCTGTGGTGTAAATGCTCACTCCATGGCAGATTTCAAGCTCCCAATGTGACAATGCTGAGTTGGGAAAAGCCGCTCTCCCAGGCCAGCAGGTTACTGACCATATCTCAGATAAGCTACTTGAGCACAGCAGTTGGAATCATAGTAGAGTTATGAATTTCTCAGTTACAGCCTCAGGTACGAGAAATGCATTTTTTCCTAACTCGATCTAATTTTCTCTCTTGAGCTCCTATTCTGTCTAATGTAGAAAATCAATCTAATCATTTCAGAGGAACTCAGTCCAGGTCATGGATTTCTCAGTCAATTCAGGATTTTATTTCTGTCACCTTCAGCTTCGAAATGCTTGCAGGGATCTGCCTCCCTTCCTGCCGACCCTGGGGGCAGTGGAGACCGGGACCACTTTTTCTCCATGTTTTGCATGGGTGGTCAAGCAGCTTCCACTCTGCACCTAGGTGACTGGTTGCAGATTAGTTGGGACAGGCCTTTGTCACAACATTCTGATGCTCGTCCTCCCATCCCTGGTGTGACGCTTTGAAGCCCTTCACGCCCTAACTTCTGCATCCATTCTTGGTGCCCACAGCAGCTCCTGGTTCCCCTCACATGCCATCCAGGGCTGACATGGGGACTGTCACACCACCATCTCTGCAGTGCAGCAGCAGGATGATTTAGTGACTTCTCTTGGGGCAGGCAATCGCCTCTCCAAGCACCCTTTCGCATACAGACACCTGAGTGTGAATGAAGGGTTCTGTCAAGTTTCCTACTATGGACTTAGTTTGAGGACAGGACTTCAGGGGAAATGATCCCTCACACTTGCTTTCTCACGTCTCTTCCCTCAGTGGGGTATGGGGAAAAGGAATTCCTTTAGGCTGGTCATTTCCCCTTTAAAATCATTTATATTTTAGATCTAAAAGGTATCCACTTAACTTTGTTCCCAAGCTGGGCAGTGACCACCTCTCCCTTAAGCCATGGGTGGCGTGTGCCTATCTGCGCTGAGAGGGGAGATGAAGGACCAGTGGGGAGGTCATGTCTATTTCTGCTCCCCCCCCACCCCACATAGAGAAATAGTCACTGATGCAATTATTATTGTCATTAAAAATGCTCATATTTCGTCCTTCATTCGAGGAATTTATGCACTCACCTTTCCCAACATTAACCAGTTTACTTTCATGCAAAAAACCCCCCCCCAAAAAACAGAAACCACTGCCCACTTTTTTGCACAACACAATAAAAAGAGCCCCCCAACCCCTCACTTCCCAGCAACCTTGGTTTGGTAAGACAGTCACACTGAGATCTGTGACTGTCTGCCCACTCCCCTCTGTGAACAAGGCTTCTTGTATCCATCCAGGGCCACCTCAGTCCAGTTCCACAGCATCTTCCAATCTGCAACGTGCACCAAATGATCCAGAACACAAGGAAAAGTGCTGTCTCCTGCAGTATGGGTCACCAAGGCTAACCAGATTCAAAGACTGATGAGTCCTTTGTGCTTACATAGGCAGAGCAAGATTAAAACTCAGAAGTCAAAGTGGTTCTTACATTGAAGAAAGCAGGAGTCGACTAGTATTTTCTCATATTTACTCCTCCACATCCAGAAGCAATGAAAAAAAGCTAGGTTGTGATAGTGTCTTTTTTTTTTTTTTTGCGGTACGCAGGCTTCTCACTGTTGTGGCCTCTCCCGTTGCGGAGCACAGGCTCTGGACGCGCAGGCTCAGCGGCCATGGCTCACGGGCCCAGCCGCTCCACGGCATGTGGGATCTTCCCGGACCGGGGCACGAACCCGTGTCCCCTGCATTGGC
Organism: Hyperoodon ampullatus; assembly: GCF_949752795.1. Taxonomy (NCBI): domain Eukaryota; kingdom Metazoa; phylum Chordata; class Mammalia; order Artiodactyla; family Ziphiidae; genus Hyperoodon; species Hyperoodon ampullatus. Next base: position 11,933,540 of record NC_136931.1, read on the forward strand.
AGGCGGATTCTCAACCACTGCACCACCAGGAAAGCCCTGTGATAGTGTCTTTTGAGAGAGGAATTTTGCACAGTTTATTCTACTTTGCTCCCAAAGCATAATATTAATAATGAGATGGGGTTTTGCTATTAAGAGTGCAACTTTGATGCATATCAAATTCATAACATTCACACTAGAAGACACTAGTTTAGATCCGTTTTACAATCTGTAACTCTTTATTGATAGTCTCTACTTGTTGAGACACCATGCTCCTGGTTTCTTTTGGCTCTCTGAGCATATTTAAGAGAGACAATTTAAAGCCTTTGTCTAGTAAGTCCAATGTCTACCCAGTGGTTTTCTTATTTAGATGCCTGTATGAAATCACCACATTTAAATATGCACATATCCCAACTTCTATGATTTAATCTTTGTACTAAAATCATGGTCACTCCTTATATTTATGATATTGTATATTTATTAGATTTGTAGAAGAAATATAAGTAATAACACACAAATTGAGCAACGATAGGTTAGTTAACAGAAACTATACAGACATGCCTCAGAGATATTGGGGAATAAAGACCACCACAATAAAGCAAATATCACAATAAAATGAGACACACAAATTTTCTGGTCCCCAGGGCATATAAAAGTTATGCTTACACTATACTGTAGTCTACTAAGTATGCAAGAGCATCACATCTTTTAAAAAATGTACATACTTTAATTTAAAAATGCTTTATTACTAAAAAATGCTATCATCTGAGCCTTCACTGAGTCATAGTATTAACATCAAGATCACTGATCACAAATCACCATAATAAATATGGTAATAATGAAAAAGTTAGAAGTATTGTGAGAATTACCAAAATATGACACAGAGACACAAAGTGAGCAAATGCTGTTGGAAAAAATGGTAATAATAGACTTGCTCGACACAAGGCTGCCGCAAACCTTAAATTTGTAAAACCACGATTATCTGCAAAGCACAATAAAACAAGGTATGCCTGTACTCTGTTAGTGAATTGCAGACAATTCATACATTCTTACACTTTAATCTGTGAAAAGTTTTTAAATATTTTTTATTCCTTTTTCCTTGAAACTACCAAATTATCTGCTCAACAACTGCATAATATTAGCTGGACTTCGGAAAGCACGTTCAGAAACACCTATACATGCAAGGGAGGTAGGACTGAAAGCCTTAAGTAGGCAAAAAACAAGGTCACAACTGTGCTTTAAATTTTATTTTTATTGAGGAAAGCCTCAAAGTTGCATGACTTCAAAATTGCAAGGTTATTAAAATAACCTTGGTTAGAAATCCAAAAACTGCATTAGGGTAGTAGCGATGGAAACCACCCCCCCCCGCCCAAAGAAAGTGTAAGAGAGACAGATTGCAAACCACAAATACACAGTATTTATCATCTTCAGGAGGAGGGATCAAGAGAGAAATAAAAGGTGATTCTAAGAATTTTAAGCCATGGTGATTAAGATAACCACCAGGAATCCTAAAAGAAAAATAATTACAAGCAGAAGCTGGTTTAGATGTGATATATTTAACTTAAGATTTACGTTGAGCTTTTTTGTGAAGACAAGACATCTAGCAGGCAGCTGGAAAATTCTAGCAGGCAGTTGAAAATACAAGATAGGAGATTGTTAGACATGTTTCTCCTCTAGCACAAATGTGGGAGGTGTCTGCACAGGCCTCCTCCTGAGGCCCTGGCAGTGGACCAGCTCATTCAGGGAGGGCATGCACAATGCCAAGGTCAAAGACAAGGCTTTGGAAAAACCCACATAAACATTGTCATTTTAGCATGGAGTCTCTAATCTTGTTTTTCATTTTTATACAGATATTTTTATATAGTCTATTAAGTCAGTTGTATTTTATATGGCCAATTTTACAGTCAATTTTATGTGTCCCTTTTCTTTTGTTGTTAATATTCATGATATGTCAATTTTTTTAAAAAGGACTCAAGGGAAAACGTAAGAGAAGAATAACAAATAATCATCAAATCACTGAAATGTGATTTTAGGCTAGCTTTCTACTTAAATTATTGGACCGTTAAGGACCTAACAGTTCCCGCTGAGGGAGAAAATCTCTGATATAAAGTCCTATTTGAGAAGAAACACAGAGAAGTCCTTCTAAAGTCGTGCAGTTTTTGTACATCTTTTCCCATGGAATTACGTCTGAAGGGCAGCCTTCAAAAGGGTTACAGTTAAAAAGCAGATGAGATGATTTATGGGAACAGATTTTAATTTGCAGAACTATTAGAGAGACAGACAGACAGACAGACATGTAATATATGAAGTGACATCAGTCAGATGGCAGAATAGGAAGTCTCCCACTCATATACCCCCTCAGCAACAATAATCTGGCAGCCATCCACGGACAGAAGTCCCTTTGTGGGAGCTTTGGGATCCAGCCGCAGGCCCAGAGAAGTCTTGCCCTGCCCAGGGACCCACCAGGAGACACGCCTGACGGTACCCTCTGGAGGTAGGCCCACTGATTTTAATCCAAAAGGAGATTCTGAAAGAGTCCTGTAACTAAGCCCCAGCCCTCCCAGCTGCAGTTCAGGGGCTGGGCAGGCCAGCCGACGTTGGTGTGACTGCAGATCTTAAAGTAGCCCCAGCGCCTGGCCCCAGGCCCTCGCAGCTGCGGTTAGGGAGCAGTCTTGCCAGGATATACGTCATCCCTGCCCCCAGAGGTAGGCCCTCAAAGCTTAGTCTGACTATGGATATAGAAGTGATCCTGGAACCCAGCTCCACATCCTCTCAGCTGCAGACCAGGAACAGTCCTGCCCACTCAGGGACGTGGAGGGAGACACACCCACCCCCCTGAAGTGGTCCTGTAACTGGGCTCCAGCCCTTCCCGGCCACAATCCGAGAGCAGTCCCACCTGCCCTGGGACCTGGTAGGAGACACGTGCCTCCATGCCCCTGAAGGCAGGAGGCCTGCAGACCTTGTCCCAGCTATGGACCCTGAAGCACCCCTATGAATCAGTTCTGGCTCCTCTCAGACACAGTCTGGGACTAAACCTGCCTGCCCAGGGACCTTCCCAGTGATGCTCCTTCAAATGCACAGACAATAGTGCAAGACTACTTAGATCACAAAAAATCAGGCAAATATGACACCACCAAAGGACACTAATAAACTTCCAGTAATTGACCCCAAAGAAATGAAGGTCTCTGGTCTAACAATTCAAAATAATCATCTTAAGAAAGCTCAATGAGATACAAGAAAACACGGACAGATAACTAAACAAAATCAGGAAAGCAATGTATGAATAAAATGAGAAGCTTAACATTTCCAAGCAGTCTTTTGATGAGATGCAGCTCAGAACTTTCCCCCTTGAGGACAAAGGTGGAAGATTTTATACATCAGTTCTCATCTTCTGTCAGTCAAGGTAGCCTCACAGGTAGGCAACAGTGCCCATACTCCACCATCAGAATTTATGGTGCCCAGTGGATTCCCTGGAAGCAGATCATCCCTCAGCATCACAGGGCAGGACGCTACAGGTAAGTGGTACCACCCAATATAAGACCCTGTTACACCTGTGGGAAGTTGAACTTGGTCCTGGTTGGAGAAAGAGGTGGGGCTGAGAAGATGTAAGTGTTGCCTAAGAGGTGTCCAACACACAACAGCACATCTGTAATTATAATAGTCTCTAATATGAGTGAATACAAAAAAGATGGTCTTCTACTGCTAGCTATAGTCACACTTCCGCTCCATCCTCTCCTAGGTAAGATGCTCAAGATAATTATGCATGGATCAGACAAGAAAGCTCTAGGCCCTGCTTTCACTGTTTCTCTGGTTATGCAAACCACCATGCTTTCAGAACACATGTGCACGCCAGCCGAGAGAGAGCATCTCAGGTGTAGGCCAAGCCCGACCCCCTTCACACATGTATGCCAATATTTTGTTCACGAGAGAGAGTGGCTTTTAATTTTCCTTCCTTGTTTGTCCTTGACAGGGTTTGGTATCAAGGTTATGCTGGTCTCATAGAATGAGTTGGGGAGTATTTTGACTTTTTTTCTGTCCTCTGGAAGAGAATGTGTAAGATTCGAGTCGTAGCTCCCTTAAAAGTGTTTGGGGGCTTCCCAGGTGGCGCAGTGGTTGAGAGTCCACCTGCCGATGCAGGGGACACGGGTTCGTGCCCCGGTCCGGGAAGATCCCACGTGCCGCGGAGCCACTGGGCCCATGAGCCATGGCCACTGAGCCTGCGCGTCCGGAGCCTGTGCTCCGAAACGGGAGAGGCCACAACAGTGAGAGGCCCGCATACCACAAAAAAAAAAAAAAAAAAAAAAAAAAAGTGTTGGAAGTATTCACATATGAATTCATTTTAGCCTGGAGTTTTCTGTTGGAGCGTGTGAATTATGGATTTACTACCTTTACCTGACAGAGGAATATTTAAATTTTATTTTATTTCTTGGGCACAATTTTTCAGGCTGAGTTTTTCAAATAATTTGTTCAATTCATTTAAATTTTCACAATTATTAGCAAGAAGTCTGTTAAAATATCCTCTTATGTTTTTGTCTTACTGATTGTCTATATGGCATGTTTTCTATTTCATTAATGATGTACTGTTCTTTTATTCCTTTCCTTTTCCTTACTTTGGGTTTAATCTGTTGTCCTTTCTAATTTCTTGAGAAACCGAATAAGTAGGCAATGGATGGGTTATTAATATTTAGCTTTCCTTCTTCTGTGTTATGTACAGTTAAGGTTATCAATTTTTTTTTTTTTTTTTTGCGGTACGCAGGCCTCTCACTGTTGTGGCCTCTCCCATTGCGGAGCACAGGCTCCAGACGCGCAGGCTCAGCGGCCATGGCTCACGGGCCCAGCCGCTCCGCGGCATGTGGGATCTTCCCGGACTGGGGCGCGAACCCGCGTCCCCTGCATTGGTAGGTGGACTCTCAACCACTGCGCCACCAGGGAAGCCCAAGGTTATCAATTTGATCTAAGCTGCATCTCACAACTCTGACCTATAGTATTTTCTTATCAGTGAGTTTAAACGTTCCCTAATTTCCACTGAGATTTCTTTTTAAGAAGTGTGTTAATTAAATTCCACACCTTTCTGGGTTTTTAAGTATTTTTTAATTATTGATTTCTAGCTTAATTCAACTGTACTAGGGCATCTACTCTGCATGATATAAATCCTTTGAGATTTGTTGAAACAATTTTTATGGCGCCGAATAAATTTAAGTAAATATTCTAGGTACTCTGGATAAGAATGTGTATTCTGCAGTATTTGGAGGCAGAGGTTTATATATGCTACTCATTATATAAATATAAATTACATATGTAAATATTTTGTCAAATTTGTTAACTGCTGTTAAAATCTGTATTTCCACTGATCTTTTCTTTGGCATACTTCTTAAATAAGCTACAGAGAGAGAAATATTAAAAGCCTCTCACTATGTTTAGTGTTTCAATTTGTAATGTCTATTTCTCCTATTATTTCTGTCCATTTTTCTTTCTGTATTTTGAAGCTCTGTTATTTCGTGCAGACAATGTCAGACTCACTATATGGTATTTCCTTTTTCTCCAGGATCTTTGACCCTGAAGGCTTGGCTATCTTGGTTTTTCTCAGATATCTTCAAGCGGTTAACACTTTCTAGCTGGTTTACTTGTTTATAGAAAGGCAGCTAACTGTTATGGGCTGCGCGCGTCTCCACCCCCACCCCCCAAAGTTCATACACTGAAGCCGTACCCCACAATGTGATGGTATTTGGGACCTTGCAGAGGTGGTTAGGTTTAGATTAGGTCTTTAGAGTGGGACCCCCCTGATGGATTAGTGACCTTATAAGAAAAGGAAGACAGATCTTTCTCTCCCCTCATGCAAACACCAAGGAAAGCCACGTGAGCACATGGCATGAAAGAGGCCGCTGCAAGCCAGGACAGGCTCTCACCAGGAACAGAATCTGCTGACACCCTGATCTTGGGCTTTCCAGCCTCCAGAACTGTAAGAAAAAAATGTCTGTTGTTTAAGCCACCTCGTTTGTTGTATTTTATTATAATGTCTAAAGCTAGGGTTTACACTAGAGTTCAGACACTAGCTTTTCTAAATTATTCACACAGCCAGCCACCTTGCTAGCCACCTTGCCCATTCCTTTAATGGGAGGTAAGACAAAGCCTTAGGTAAAGTTTTATCATCCAGAGTTTCCTGGGAGATCAGGCTGTGTGTGGGACTTCACTTGAAATTGCTTTCTTCCCCTTGCTAATCCGGCTTCTTATACTCCCTCACTGTCTTCTCCTGGGAACCATCCCCTAATAAACCTTTAGCACCACAATTGTTAGTCCAGGGTGTGCTTTTGGGAGAACTCAACCCAATACATCACCCAATTACTTACTCACTGTTTATTTTCACTGTACCTACATGTGAAATTTTCCTCCTCACAGAATGAAAAATATTAGATACATACAAAGAAGTGTAACCTATATATTAATGATAATTTAAAATTTTATGAATGTATTTTAACTGACTAAATTTAAGTCCCTGTATCAATTTCAATAGGTTCATATTTATAACTTGAATTCCTATATTTTATAACAGTTGAAGACATTTCCTAAGCCAGGCACATTCTGTGTCTTCTAGTTTGAGAGGACTTAGAAGGACAGTCTGCCTTAAGATTCTCCCCTTCTTCTTGAAAAGCCATCAATGTCACTCACTCACATGCTTTGAAAATCTCCATTATTAGAGTGAGTCAAAAGGAAAAGAGATGGTGCCTATAGAATATTACAAATAAAAAGAGTACATTGTCATACAATTTAGAGATCCCCAAATTCAACCCCATACTTTTACAGGAAAGGAAAAAAAGAGAGGAAATGTCTTTTCCCCAAGACCACCCACAATTTAGTATTATAACCTAGGTTTTGTGATTCCAGAACCAGCATTTTTTATCACTATAAATTACTTAGGATCAGCTACATGGCACATTCACTGGGCTTACATTATCAAACTGATTTAGAGCTGAAGAAAGCATGGTACAGGGCAGACAAGGACGATAAAGGGTAAGACTGAGGGAGGAGCAAGACACTGGCCAGAGATCAGAAGAGAGTAGAACATGTTCTTAAGGAAGAGGGCCCAGAAGGGAGAGATACATCCAAAGTAAGAGAGAACCAAACATTCAGGAGGACAACCACCTCTGGTATTAAATCAAATGAACTGATAGAAGAATGGAAGTGATTCTATATTAATTCCAGAAGTGACAGCAAACTCTCCTATACTTTAATGAATAGAGGATACAGGCATATCAAGAAATAAGATGTAAATATTCACTAATCTTTACTTCACCTTCTCAAAGCCAGTACGCAAAATATAATCTATAAGTGCACGTGACACACCACTGACCATAAAACTGATCTGGAACTTCATTTGCCAAACCTTTATTGAAATGTTAGTAAGTTTTTTTTAACTTCATAAACCAATTTCCAATTGATAAAAAAGTAAAAATATTTTAAATAAAACCCCCAGATTACCCTAGGTCACAGACTCTGACTAAGGGTATATAAGAACATTTTATCTTTACTTCAAGCTAATAATGAACATATAAAATATAATTCTTTGTTTGGCCCTGAATCAAGGCCAGCAGTTTGGCTGTTGGTGTCACGTAGGAGCCTAAAGAAGTCTCTTTCTATGGTCTATGGGCCATTTCAGAACTTTGGAAATGTAATGGTCAATTCATTAGAAAGAAACATCTAAGTCGTTGGTGACAGATATGGGCTAATACTTATTTGCAGTTGATTAATACTGGGATTCCAAAATTTTGAGACCCCTGATTTAACTCATTCATTAGAATTATAATACTGTTAAATCCAATTACTATAAAAAAATTGCTGAGGATCCAAAAACAGTCAGATGATTCTGAACTGTGAGCTTTCTTTGAATATTATCCTTTGTATGGTCAGGGCCCTGACTTGTATATTTTAGACTTCATTCAAATAGGAAACTTACATTTACTGTTGGGCTGTAAAATTTTTTGAGCTGTATATTGAACTGTGAAAGTGAATCTATATTATGGACATTGATTGAGAAAGTTACTTTCATAGTAAATGCACCATTTAAATATGGTGATCTTCATTATATGAAAGGCATAAATCTTGCTGGATTTCATTTGCCTGGCAAGATATACAAATATTTGGAAAGTAAAATGTATTTTCTTTAATAGGAAGGGAGGGAAGACTTCCTTGCTCTTTTGAAAGGAAAACTGATTTTTGTCTATTCTGCTTATTAAATATTTTACCAATTTATTAATTATTGTAACAAATGTCTGGTAAAGGATTACTGCCCTTAATATATAAAATCCTTGTGCAGAGTAATTAAAAACTATAAATAAATGCTCAAAAAAAATTCTTTGATCCTGCTTTGCTCTATAATTAATCAAGAATAAAAAAACCCTTCTACTAGAGTTATGAGGATGCCTGAATTTTGAGATTACCTTTGTATAAATCAAAGTATATATTTGGCCTGTGAGGTTTGCTAAAGTGGAGTTAATTGGCAGGACACACTCTGAAACTGTTTAACACTCTCTTGGGACCGTGCTTTTGTAATTCTTGTGGTTACACCACAGTGCCGTGATCATTTTCAATAAAGCCAAAACCACTTCAGTATTATCCCTATTCTTCCAAAAGAAAGCCAGAGAATTAAAGCATAGAGATTAAGTATTTCTTCCGTCTTTAAAAAAGTAAGAGACAAATGTAAAACAGATAGCTAGTGGGAAGCAGTCGCACAGCACAGGGAGATCAGCTCAATGCTTTGTGACCACCTAGAGGGGTGGGATAGGGAGGGTGGGAGGGAGATACAAGAGGGAGGAGATATGGGGATATATGTATACATATAGCTGATTCACTGTGTTAGACAGCTGAAACTAACACAACATTGTAAAGCAATTATACTCCAATAAAGATGTTAAAAAATAAATTTAAAAAAATTACTTCCTACTTAAATAAATGAATTTAAAAACGTCTTCCTAAAAATAAATTAATTAATTAAAAAAAAAAGTAAGGTAGTAATGATTTAAACCCAGGAATGGTGAATTGATCCAGATACGTCTAACACTAAAGTGTTCACTCTTCACCTAAAATGTCATGATCCACTGGAGAGAGTACAAAGGAGAGAAGCGGAGCCGGTTAACGAAGGTTCAGGTGTGCTGGAGAAGCCTGCGTCCTGTGACTGCGGGGGTGACTCTCAGGGATCTGACTATTCAGGAATTTTTGTCAGGTCCAAGTGCTCTCATCCCAACATTAAGAACTGTACATCTCCTAATCTCAGAGATCAATTAGGGCAAGACAGAAAAATAGGGCAAAGCTAATACAAAGTCAGGTAATTACAGCCTGACTCAGCGTGGAGGTGTGGGACCCTTGCAATTCAGGTAGTTATTCAGGCCGAGGGCTTACTCAGGCACATCGCATCCTGGGTGTGACGGGAAGCAGTTGATATGGAAGCAAATAAACTGTTGGCATCTTTTGTTCTCTAGCCAACTCTATAGAAATAGGTGGTCCCCAATGCAGTCAGTTCTCTATACTCAGTTCGCGAGGCTCACCTGCCCCATTTCCGGTCCTGGGGACCATCAGGCACATTTCAGACCTACACCCACCATGCCAATGAGGCTCTCCTTTTCTGAGGCCTGAGTTTTTTCAGTGCTGTGCAAAATTCATCTCTTATTCTTTTCCTCATAAAGTACTGGTTATCAAATATATTAATTTTATCATTTTAAATGTGATAATTATAAACGATTATATGCAATATGTTTAATGGCAAGAAACATTTACCTCACCTATCCTCTTAAGCACTGACATGCACCATGCATACCTTGGGAATTTATCTCTGGGATTTTAATTTAAGCATAATAGTTGCATGCAAAGAAGCACAATGATTTAGGGCAGTAAGAATTGCCAAATAGGACTTCCCTGGTGGCTCAGTGCTTAAGAATCCGCCTGCCAGTGCAGGGTACATGGGTTCAAGCCCTGGTCGGGGAAGATCCCACATGCCATGGAGCAACAAAGCCCATGCACCACAACTACTGAGCCTGTGCTCTAGAGCCTGCAAGCCACAACTACTGAGCCCGTATGCCACAATGACCAAGTCCATGTGCCGCAACTACTGAAGCCCACGCGCCTAGAGCCAGTGCTCCACAACAAGAGAAGCCACCGCAGTGAGAAGCCCGCGCATTGCTCACCGCAACTAGAGAAAGCCCACGCACAGCAACGAAGACCCAACAAAGCCAAAAAAAGAGAAAAAAAATGGGCAAATAATTCTGTAGAGAATGTTATAATTTTCCTCACTAGAAGTACATCCAGAATGAGAGTTCTCCCTGTCAACTAACTAAATATGCTGATTTCTCTACAGATAGATGCTTGATTTTAACAGCAAACCCTATAGGCATGAGGAAAGCACTGCTTTATAAGCATTTAGAGTAGAAGGGCTTAGCTGTGGATAAATAAAATAGACAATGGGAAAATACAGACATATATTCCACTTTTTAGCAAAAGAGGAAATATTTTGATCTTACAGAATAGAGGAGAGAAAATTCACAGTATTGGTCACTTATGGAAGCAACCTACTATATAATTAAACACACGTACATATATACGTTTACATTCACACATACAAATATTTTGTTTTTGCTGTGTACCACCATTTTATTTACTGCATTATACATGCACATCAGTTTGCAATAACCCATTTCCAAGGTTTCCCAAGTACATGAAAATAAAAAAACATTCATTTGGAATATAATGCAACTTCAGGAACAGTTCAACATATATGGCTTCTTATATTTTGTCCTAAGAACACACTTGGACCATCAAATGGCACACTAGAACCTGTCTGAACTGCACACTGATAATGGCAATGATTTAAGATGCCGAATGTAATTCAAACTACGCTGAAACTGCAAAACTGGGACTAATATACAAGGGCAGAGAGATTTAATTCCATTACAAAGCCGGTATTAGTAGCAATTGGTTTTTGTTTGTTTGTGTGGTTTACAGTTAATTTTGGATCACACGTCTCTGAGCTATGAAATCTGTCAGGTTCAAATTGAGATGCATCTTCCCAGTGCAAAAAAAGTACAAAAGAAGTCACTTAGTGGCACTTGTACTAGCTTCCCAGGGCTGCTATAACAAAGTGTCAATAACTGCACAGCTTAATAGAATTTACTCTCTCACAGTTTTGGAGGTTAGATGTCCAAAACTGAGGTGTCAGCAAGGCCATGCTCCCTTTGTGGGCTTTAGAGAAAAATTCTCCCCCTGGTGCTTGCTGGCAATATTTGACATTTCTTGGTTTGTAACTATATCATTTCAATTTCTGCTTCCATCTTCTCATGGACTTCTTCCCTCTGTCTCCTCTGTCTCTGCGTCTCTGTGTACCTCTTTCCCCTTAGAAGGACACCAGTCACTGGATTTAGGGCCCAGCCTAATCCATTATTACCTCATCCTGATTATACCTGCATAGACCCTAGATCTAAACAAGGTCACATTCTCAGGTACTAGGTGTTAAGAATTAAATATATCATTTAGGGGGACACAATTCAACTCACAGAAGTCTACCCTTTGCTCCCCCCAAAATTCATGTCATCATCATGCAAAATACATTCACCCCATCCCAACATCCCCAAAAGTTGTAACCCATTCTAGCATCAACTCTAAGTCCAAAATCTCATCTAAATACAATCAACACAAGAAATCCTAAATCTTATCTTCCAAACCATCTAAATTAGACATAAGTGAGACTCTGGGTATGGTGCATCCTGAGGAAAACCTCCATCTGTGGACTGTGAAACTAGAAAACAAATTATCTGCTTTCAAAATACAAGAATGGGACAGTCATAGGATAGACATTCCCATTCCCAAAGGGAGAAACTGAAAGGAATAACGGAGTTATGGGTCCAAAGCAAGTCTGAAACCCAGCAGAGCAAATTCCACTAAGTCTCAAGGCCCGAGCATAATCCTCTGTGGCTTGATGCTCTGCCCTCTGGTCCTGCAGAGGCCCCACTGGCCCCAGACTCAGGACCCATGGAGACCTTGCTGGCCTAGCTTCTGTCTCTTTCAGTCTAGGCAAGTAGTGTTTCTGCTAGGATAAAATTCTCAAAAACTGCCTCCTATGCAATTAACAGAAGCATGTCCTCCACAGATCTTTCTGGATAACCCCATCTGTATTCCAGGGTTCAGTTGAGATGATGGACTGCATTCATGAGTCACACTCCTAATCTCTTTAGCAAAATGAGCCCACACCTTTTGATGTTCTCTCTAGAGCGTTTTTTTGCAGTATAGATAGGCTGAGAAATTTCCAACTCATCAAATTCTGGTTCCTTTTTTGCTTAACAGCTCCTTCCTCCATTTATCCCTTTCCTCCGGTGTTTTACTATAAGCTGCAAGGAGAGTACATCTTCCATATGTTGCTTGGAAACATTCTGAGGTAGATGTCAAGTTCATCACTTACAAATTCTCCTTTCCACCCAACACTAGAACACAACTCATCCCACTTCCCCACCACTTTATTACCAGGATTGCCTTCCCTCCAGTGTCTCATAATATGACCCTCTTTTCTTTTGGAGAGCTCTCCAGAAGCACTTTATCCTCCACATTTCCACCAACAGCAGTCTCTTCAAGGCAATCTAGGATTTTTCTATCACACACCTGAAAATTCTTCCAACCTCTGCCCATTACCCAATTCCAAAGCCACTTCCATATTTTTAAATATTGTTTCAGTAGCACTAAACTTACAATACCAAAATCTATATTAGTTTCCTAGGGTGGCTGTAATGAAGTATCCCAAACTGGCTTAAAGTAACAGAAATTTATTCCCTCACTGTTCTGGAGACCCAAAGTCCAAAATCAAGGTGTCACCAGTCACGCATCCTCTAAAAGATCCTTCTTTGCCTCTTCCCAGCTTCTGGTGGTTACTGGCAAACCTTGGAATTCCTTGGCTTGTAGCTGCTTTACTTGAATTTCTGCTTCTGTCTTCACCTGGCCTTCTTCTCTCTGTTTTCTCTGTTCCTGTGTCTCCAAATCTCATTCTCCTTATAAGGCCTTATCTGGAGCCCACCCTAATCCAATATGACCTTATTTTAACTCGATCACATCTGCAAAGACTCTAGGTCTAAATAAGGTCGCATCCATAGGTATCAGGGTTAAGATGTGAATGTATCCTTTTGAAGGACACATTTCAACCCACAATAGAATTAAGTGACAAAATTAAATTAATATACCTCAAAAAAAGTAAATTTTCTTCTTCCCTACTGGTAGAATTGGAATAATTACATTTAACTGTAGTCTTTTTCTGATTTCCTTTCCCCATTACAGGGCTTAGTCATTATCACAGTGTTACCCAGAGCACTTCTTATCTCACAGATGGAAAGCAGTGGGATGTTGAGCTTGATTCCTCATTTCTTGCTAATCTGTTCTTTGGCTCTAAGTTTTCCAGATTCCATAGCAAAAAGGTAACCCTATCTGTGTTCCTAGGATACTACGATCTTTATTTGCTGATTCAGTTTATTTATACATGACCTGCTGACTTAGCTGAACACCCTTCCATAGCCTGATTTAAATACCACGAGGAATGTTGGCATACTAGTATAATATACAGCCTTTAATAAATCATTCAAAACCTGATATTCTCTTGTGAACACTTCATGTAATTAATAGGTAAAAAAAGAAAAAGTAAATAAAAAAGAAAAATGTAATCAAGCAGGTTGACAACCAGCAAAAGATAATTAAAATGATCCTGTTGTGTTTCTCCATTTCATTAACATGCAAATGAGATTCATGAAGTTTAATATTGTGTTTCACCAAGAGCCATAGAAACGAATTAAGAATGAAAATGAGTCCTACTGATAGCCTCCTGATGAGTATATAAATTAATAAAAAATATGATTTGATCAAATCAATAACATATTATATATATATATATAGAGAGAGAGAGATTTATTGAACTTCAACAAATAAAAATAAAGATAAATAGTTACATTAAATTTTGTATCTCTTTTGATGGGCCAAATCCTATGAAACCTTATTATAACTCAAATGGAGTGGTGGTAAAGGTTAAACTCTGTTTTACTTTAAAAAGAAATATAAGATGGAAACTTCATTCTAAGGTCAGTGTTGTGATGACAGCATTCCTATGGAAAGGACCATTGGTTCAGGATCTGGACTGACCCCCATAGGGCTAGGAAATCCCACTTGCCTGTGGTAAGGGATTCAGAATTGAAAATAGGAAGAGATAGTCCAATGTGACAATAACTTTCACTATAAGGCAAATAAATGTAACAGACAAGAATTATCTACACAAATATATTCAAAGCCCACAAAATTCTCCATTTGATACAAGGATCTCAGTTATTACTCTCCAATGATATTCTCACACTAAGAAACACACAAAGTTATGGCAATTATACCTAATTAAAAAAAAGAAACACACATAGAGGACTGTATCAAATAATATCAGATAAAATTTTTTAAATAAACCCATGCTACAGAGTTAGATATTTATAACATGGACCATATGGCAACACACACACACACACACACACACAATCTATTTGTTATGTCCAATGTTCAATGTACTCAAACATTAAACAACAGCACAAAGGATAAGATCAAGGAGTAAAATTAGAAGAAGTAGCTGCAGCATGTGAGAAGGGAATAATAAATGAGTGAATCACGGTTTTAATAATATATGATGTCAGTGTCTTTTCTTATGGTTGTTAAAAATATTTTCTTTGTTAGTATTGCCAATCCTCTTTCCATAGAATGCATGAGCAGATGGGTTTTGCCTTAGCATATTATAGAAAGGGATAATAACGATACTTTGTCTTTAAGTGCAGAGAGTTTTGAAATTCTCTTATATCTACAGCAAGTTGCCATTTAATTATCTGCACTTTTCTTTAAACATACTCAAGCAATCAAACACAACCTACCTAAGAGATAGTCAACAATATGAACTGAGTATTCCTAAAGGAGCATGAAAGCTTATTAACTTCCCATTCCTCTACAGGAGAGAAAGTCATGTCATTCATTTTGAGAATTAACTAAACTTTGGGATGATTATTGTTAAATAACTAGCAACTTTTAAAATCGCTTCTTGCAAACTTCCTTGCTTATCTTGAAATAGAGGGCCAATTAAATTTTCATGGCTACTGTATACATAATGATTGTATATTGTTGTAGAAAAGTATATTTTAGGATCAAGATGGCAGAGTAGGAAGACCCTGAACTCACCTCCTCCCACATGCACACCAAAATAACAACTACTTAGAAAGTAACTGTCAGGGCTGCCCTGGTGGTGCAGTGGTTAAGAATCCGCCTGCCAATGCAGGAGACACGGGTTCGAGCCCGGCTCCGGGAAGATCCCACATGCCGCGGAGCAACTAAGCCTGTGCGCCACAACTACTGAGCCTGCACTCTAGAGCCCATGAGCCACAACTACTGAAGCCTATGTGCCTAGAGCCCGTGCTCTGCAACAAGAGAAGCCACTGTGGTGAGAAGCCTGTGCACCACAATGAAGAGTAGCCCCCACTTGCCACAACTAGAGAAAGCCCGCACCCAGCAATGAAGACCCAATGCAGCTAAAAATAAATAAATAAATACATTTATTAAAAAAAAGAAAAGAAAAGAACTATCAATGAGAACAACCTGAAGATAAGAAAAGATTTTCCACAACTAAAATATAAAGAAAAAGCCACAAGACAGGTAGAAGGGACAGAGATGGAGTCTAGTCAGTAACCCCAGCACAGGATCAGTGACCCACAAACATGAGGGAAATCATAGCAACAGAGGTCCTCCATGAGGGGCATGGTGTTCAAGCCACACATAGGGCTCCCAGCCCAGGGATCCTGCACAGGGAAAATGAAGCCCCAGAAGTCAAGCTTTGAAAACCAGCAGGGCATATGTTTGGAAGAGCCAGAGGGCTATAGAAAACAGAGACTCCACTCTTAAAGGGTGTGCAGAAAATCTCACATACTCCAAGTCCCAGTGTAGAGGCAGTAGTTTGAAAGGCACCTGAGTCAGACTCACTTCATGCCCGTGGAGAGCCTCCCAGAGAGACAGGAGGCAGCTGAGACTCCCCTGGGTAATGAGACACTGGTGGTGGCCATTTTTGGAATCTCCTTCTACTGAGCTGACACCAGCACTGGCAAGTGTCATTCTGGAATCCTCTCTCTAGCTTATTAGTGCCAGGAGCCGACAACACCCACCAGTGGGCCCACAACAGCCATGCACCACCAGGTCACATAGCCAGCCAGGTTGGGGGTTAGCCCCAACTGCCAGCCCGCCCACAGTAGTGGGCCCTGCCATAACAAAAGGGCACATGCAGCCCACACAGGGGACACCCCTGGAGATATAGCTCTGATGGTCAGAGGGGAGTGTGCTGCTGGCCCAGAGGACATCTCCTATGGAAGACCACTTCAAAAAGACTGGGAGATGTAATGGAACTACCTAATACATAGAAATAAACACAGAGAATTAGGGAAAATGAAGAGACAAAGAAATCTGTTCCAAATGAAAGAACAAGACAAAACCTCAGGAAAAGAACTAAATGAAATGGAGATAAGCAATCTACCCAATAAAGAATTCAAGATAATGATCATAAAGATGTTCACCAATCTTGGGGGAATGGATGAACTGAGTGAGAACTTCAACAAAAAGTTAGAAAATTTAAAAAGAAATCAGAGCTGGAGAATAAAACAACTGAAGTAAAAAATACACTAGAGGGTATCAATGGTAGATTAAATGATACAGAAGAATGGATCAGTTATCTGGAAGACAGAGTAGTGGAAATCAACCAAACTGAACAGGTAAAAAAAAAAAGTTTTTAATAAAGGTAATTCAGGGACCTCTGAGACAACATCAAGCATAGGAACATTCACATTATAGGGTCCCAGAGGAAGACAAGAGAGAAAAAGGACAAGAGAATTTTTGGAAGAAATAACACGCAGAAACTTCCCTAACCTGGGGAAGAAAACAGACATCCAGGTCCAGGAAGCACAGAGTCCCAAACGAGATGAACCCAAAGAGGTCCATACCAAGACACATTATAACTAAAATGGGAAAATTAAAGATTAAAGTGAGAATCTTAAAAGTAGCAAGAGAAGAGCAACTAGAAGGGAACTCCCATAAGACTGTCAGCTGACTTTTCAGCAGAAATTTTGCAGGTCAGAAGGGAGTGCATGACGTATTCAACGTAATGAAAGGAAAAAAATCTACAAACAAGGGACTTCCTTTGTGGTCCAGTGGTTAAGACTTTGCCTTCCAATGCAGGGGGTGCGGGTTCGATCCCTGGTTGGGGAGCTAAGATCCCACATGCCTCACAGCCAAAAAACCAAAACATAAAACAGAAGCAATATTGTAACAAATTAAATAAAGACTTTAAAAATGGTCCACATCAAAAAATCTTAAAACAAAACAAAAACCCTACAACCAAGAATACTCTACCCAGCAAGATTATCATTCAGATTTGAAGGACAGGTAGAGTTTGGCAGAGACGCAAAAGCTAAGAGTTCAGCACCACTACACTGGCCTTATAAGAAATGTTAAAGGGACTTCTAAGAAGAAAAGAAAAAGCCACAACTAGAAATAAGAAAATTACAAAAGGAAAAAAATCTCACTGGTAAAGGTAAACATATAGTAAAGGTAGTCAATCAACCACTTATAAAGCTAGTAGGAAAATTACAAGACAAAAGTAGTAAAATCATCTGTATCTACAATAAGTATTTAAGGGATACACAAAATAAAAAGATACAAAATATGATGTCAAAAACATAAAATGTGGTGGAGGGACTAAAAACATAGAGTTATTAGAATGTGTTCGAGCTTAAGAGATAATCAAATTAAAATTGATACCTATATATAATAAATAATTATATATGAACCTCATAGAACCACAAACCAAAAACCTATAACACACACAAAAATGGAAAAAAAATCCAAATATAACATTAAAGACAATCATCATATCAGAAGGGAAGAGAACAAGAAAAGAAGAAAGAACAGAGAAGAACTACAAATATAACCAGAAAACAATTAACAAAATGGCAATAAGTACATTCCTATCAATAATTACTTTAAATGTAAATGGACTAAATGCTCCCGTCAAAAGACATACAGTAGCTGAATAGATTAAAAACTAAAAAGACCCATATATATGCTGCCTACAAAAGACTCCTTGCAAATCTAAAGACACTCACAGATTAAAAGTGAGGTGATGGAAAAAGAAATTCCATGCAAATGGAAACAAGTAGAAAGTTGAGTTAGCAGTAATTATATCAGACAAAACAGACTTTAAAACAAAGATTGTGGGGTTCCCTGGTGGCGCAGTGGTTGAGAGTCCGCCTGCCGATGCAGGGGACACGGGTTCGTGCCCTGGTCCAGGAGGATCCCACATGCCGCGGAGCGGCTAGGCCCATGAGCCATGGCCGTTGAGCCTGCGCGTCCGGAGCCTGTGCTCTGCAACGGGAGAGGCCACAACAGTGAGAGGCCCGTGTACCGCAAAAAAAAAAAAGATTGTAACGAGAGACAAAGAAGGACATTACAAAATGCTAAAGGGATCAACCCAACAAAGACATAACACTTGTAAATATATATGCACCCAAAATAGGAGCACATCAATATATAAAGCAAATATTAACAAACATAAAGGGAGAAATTGACAGTAATACAATAACAGTAAAGGACTTTAACACTCCACTCATGTCAATGGACTGATCATCCAAACAGAAACTCAATAAGGAAACACTGACCTTAAATGACACATTAGACCAGATGGATTGATATATACAGAACATCTCATCCTAAAATACCAGAATATACATTATCTTCAAGTGCGCATGGAACATTCTCCAAGACAGATCACAAGCTAGGCCACAAGAAAAAGTCTCAGTAAATTTAAGACAACTGAAACCATATCAAGCATCTTTTCTGACCATATGAGTATGAGACTAGAAATTAACTACAAGAAAAAAACTAGAAAAAACATAAACACATGGAGTCTAAACAATATGCTACCAAACCACCAATGGGTCACTGAAGAAATCAAAGAGGAAATTAAAAAATACCTTGAGAAAAATGAAAATGGAAATCCATGGCAATACAGGCCTACCTCAGTAAACAAGAAAAATGTCAAATAGACAATCTGAACTTACACATAAAGGAAGTAGAAAAAGAAGAAAAGAGCCCAAAGTTAGCAGAAGGAAATAATAAAGAGCAGAGCAGTAATTAAAACAAACAAAAAAAGGACCAAGAAAAAAAAAGACCAATGAAAAAAAGAACTGAGTTTTTTGACAAGATAAACAAAATTGATAAACCTCTAGCTAGACTCATCAAGAAAAAGAGAGAGAACCAAATAAATAAAATCAGAAACGAAAGAGGGAAAGTTACAACCAACACCACAGAAATACACAGGGTCGTAAGAGATTACCACAAATAATTATACAACAACAAATTGGATAGCATGGAAAAAAATGGATAAATTTCTAGAAACATACCATCTTTAAGAATGAATCAGGAAGAAACAGAAAATCTGAACAGACCAATTACTAGTAATGAAATTGAATCAGTAATCAAAATACTCCAAACAAACAAAAGTCCAGGACTAGACAGCTTCACAGGTGAATTCCACCAAACATTTAAAGAAGAGTTAACATCTATCATTCTCAAACTATTCCAAAAAACTGAAGAGGAAGGAATACTTCGAAACTCAGTCTAAAAGGCCAGCATCACCATGATACCAAAACTAGACAAGGACACCACACACACACACACACACAAAATTACGGGCCAATATCATTGATGAACATGGATGCAAAAATCAAAATATACAATGCATTAAAAAGGATCATATGCCATGATCAAGTGGGATTTATCCTAAGGATGCAAAAATGGCTCAATACCTGCAAATCCATCAATGTGATAAACCACGTTATATGGTCAATTAATGTACGACAAGGAAGGCAAGAATATACAATGGGGAAAAGACAGCCTCTGCAATAAATGGTGTTGGAAAAATCAGACTACATGCAAAAGAATCAAACTGGACTACTTTCTCACACCATATACAAAAATAAACTCAAAATGGATTAAGTACTTCAATGTAAGATCTGAAACCATAAAACTTCTAGAACAAAACATAGGCAGTATGCCCTTTGATATTGGTCTTAGCAATATATTTTTGGATCTCTCTCCTGAAGCAAGAGAAACAAAACCAAAAATAAACAAATGAGACCTAATCAAACTAAAAAGCTTCTGCACAGTGAAGAAAACCATCGACAAAACAAACAGGTAGCCTATTGAGTGGGAGAAGATAATTGCAAGTGACATATTCGAATAGGGTTTAATATCCAAAATATACAAAGAACTCATACAGCTCAATATCATAAAAACAACCAATTCAATTTAAAAATTGGCAGAGGACCTGAATAGATATTTTTTCAAAGAATACATAGAAATGGCCATCAGACACCTGAAAACAGGCTCAACATCACTCATCACCAGGGAAATGCAAATCAAAACCACAATGAGATGTATCTATCTCACACCTGTCAGAATGGCTATCATCCAAAAGGCAAGAAATAATAACTGTCTGCGAGGATGTAGAGAAAGAGGAACACTGGTGCACTGTTAGTGGGATTAATTGGTGTAGCTGCTATGGAAAACAGTATGGAGGTTACTCAAAAAATTAAAAACAGAAATACTATAAGGTCCAGCAATTTCACTTCTGGGTATTTACCCCAAGAAAATAAAAACACTAATTCAAAAAGATATATTCACTCCTATGTTCATTGCAGCATTATTTACAATAGCCAGGATATGGAAGCAACTTAAGTGTCCTTTGTAGATGAATGGATGAAGAAGATGTGGTATATACATATACAGTGGGATGTTTATTTTTCATTAAAAAAATAAAATCTTGCCATTTGTGACAACTTAGATGGATCTAGAGGGTATTATGCTAAGTGAAATAAGTCAGAAAAGACAAACCCATATGATTGCACTTATATCTGGAATCTAAAAAACAAACAAAACAAAATGAAATTAGATACAGAGAACAAAGAGGTGGTTATCAGAGGAGGAGGGTTGAGGGGATGAGTACAATAGGTGAAGGGAATTAGGAGGAACAAACCTCCAGTTATAAGATAAATAAGTCATGGGATGTAATATACAGCATAAGGAATATGGTTACTAATACTGTAATACCTTTATATGGTTACTAGACATAACATGGTGATCACTTCACAGTGTATTTACACATCAAACCAATATATTGTACACCTAAAACTAAAATTATATAGTATATCAACTATATTTCAATTAAAAAATGAAAATTAAAAAATTCTAAAGAAAAGTTTATTTTATAAGATACATTTTAAAAATCGCCAGATTTAGGGAATTCAATTCTTTGGGTGCTAAAATGATGATACAAGATCTTGGAACAGGTGCATCCCTTTGCCATTCTAGAGCCAATCCTAAATGTCATGTACATCCCATCAGTTTCTGCCATTTGCTTATTAAGAAATTTATTACCTTTTACAATATATCACTTACAATGATTTTACTAAAAGAGAATGGAAGATGAATGAGATTCGTCATGAACCAATCAGAGCAGAAAAAGCAGACTTACCATCTCTTCGATTTAGCCTTGCAAATCCAGGACCATGGCTGCTAGAGAGCTCGGATGAACTGCTGAATGATGCCTGAGACAAGGCAGACACCAGAGGGTCATCACAATCGTCTGCCAAAAGGAAAAATTCCACATTCAGGTTAGTAATGGGCTGACAGCTTACTTGGATTCAACAGATAAAACAAATAAACAAAACAGAACAAAACAATAAATCCAGGATCTCTAACAATATGCCCACTGCTTATATATAGTGTAAGTTCAATAAGAGAAAAAGAATTTAAAGACAAGAGCATATGGGAATGGAGAAGGAAAACTTCGTAGAAATTACAAAACAGTATCTTGAGATAGAAATGGTTTGCTTAAACAAGAAACAAAAATACCTAATCAGTATTCCTAATTTACATAAATAAATGTATATTAGGAAAGAATTATAAACTTAACTAGATTAAAACTAAGAACTTAGGGTTGCCAAAAGACATGTGATGTAAAGAGAAACATCACAACATGGAGAAAGTACTCCCCAAACAGTTTACAATTAGTATTGCAAATTAAGGAAAAAAAAAAAAAAAATAAGGAGAAACAAAAACTCCTTTTAAATCAGTTAGAAAACACCCTAGAAAAAATGACATAAGGCTAGGAGAGCTCACAGCACAGAACCGCTATTAAATGATGATCAAACTCAAAGTGTAAATTAACACTACAATTAGATACTATTTTACAAACAGCAGACCCGCAAGATTTAATAAGTCTGACAACACCAGATGGTCCAGATTATGTGGGCCAAGAGAAACTCCAACATCCTACTAGTGGGAGTGTAAAGGCGAGCACCTACTTTTAAAAAACAATTTGTCATCGGCTTGCATATTTGAACTTCTGTACCCCATGGTCCATTGATATGTATTTCCTCCTGGGCAGAGCCTCCCTATGATGAACTGCTGGTCTCAAGAAGCTTTGCCTTCTGGGTGTTATACAAATACTAGTGTTTATTGTGTGCCATCAGAAAAAAAGTTGAGAAGCATTAACCTAGAGCAATTCTTGTATTTGTGCACAGGGAGATGTGTGTGATTTCTAGCAACAATGTTCATGATAGCAAAAATTGATGAATAATCCGAACATTTACTGATCAAAGAAGAGATCAATAAATCATAGTACTCTTCACAATGAAATAACATACAGCAGGAAAAAGAACTACACCAACACACACCAAGAAATAAATAAAATAAAATAAAAAGGTTGGATCTTAGAAATAAAATATTTAATGAAAAAAGTTATAGAAGACCATATAATAATATATGTTGATAGTTTTGAGAATCTTAAAAACAAGCAAAGCTAAGTAATACATTATTTAGGGACACATGTGACTAGGAAAAAAAACTATTTAAAAAAACAAAGAAATGAAAAGCTTAGAATTCAGGATAGTGGTTACTTCTAAAGGAAGGCAGTGTGTGTGGCGTGTGTGTGTGTGTATACATACACATACCTGTATGTGTATATGAATAGGTATGTAAGGATATATATGAAAGTATATACATGTCTTGTCTATCCTATTATGTATATCACATATCCAATAAAAAGTAAGGCACAAAGAGTGAGGAAAAGTATAAGAACATTCTCATGTTGACCATGATATCTATACATGCTTATTTTATTCAGCTAATTCTTCATTTCATGCAATCTTCAGATTTTCATTTTATACAATTATTAAGTTGTTGCCATTTTTGCTCTAATCAGAAAATATTTCTCTTATATTTAGGATTTAACATATGCTGGTAATTAAAAATCATGCAGGATTATTGTCCCAATTTTTAAATTAACAATAAACATTTAAATAAATCCAGGAATTATCTAGATTCATCTGAAATTTTATGAAGCCTATGCTTCTTGAACATAGGTTTCTATAAAATAGTCACTATCAGTTTTACTGCTTAAATATTCAAACTACAATATTTTTCTGCAGTCCTGCCATTTGAAATATGTAGTTTTTCTTAAAGTTAAAGGTTTAAAGTATAAGTGGTAAGTAAAAATTTACCAACTTAACAGTTGATTGCCTTTCAAAAGAATTTGCTAAAGGTAGCATTTTATTTTTTAAGATTATCTCATTTTCATTTAAAGTCCCCTTTTTCTTCTTTCACACCTTAAACTCCTTAGCTCAGCGGTCCCCAAACTTTTGGGGGATTGTCTCATTTCCGGTTTTGTTTTGCGGTACGCGGGCCTCTCACTGTTGTGTCCTCTCCCGTTGCAGAGCACAGGCTCCAGACACGCAGGCTCAGCGCCATGGCTCACGGGCCTAGCCACTCCGCGGCATGTGGGATCTTCCCGGACCGGGCCACGAACCTGTGTCCCCTGCATCGGCAGGCGGACTCTCAACCACTGCACCACCAGGGAAGCCCTCATTTTCATTTAAAGTCCCCTTTTTCTTCTTTCACACCTTAAACTCTTTAGCTCAGCGGTCCCCAAACTTTTCGGCACCAGGGACCAGTTTCATGGAAGACAATTTTTCCACAGATGTGGGGGAATGGTTTCAGGTTGATTCAAGTGCATCACATTTACTGTGCACTTTATTTCCATTATTATTACATTGTAATATATAATGAAATAATTATACAACTCACCATAATGCTGACAGGAGGTGGAGCTCAGGCGGTAATGCAAGCGATGGGGAGTGGTTGTAAATACAGATGAAGCTATGCTTGTTTGCCTGCAGCTCACCTCCTGCTGTGCAGCCTGGTTCCTAACAGACCACAGACTGCTACCAGCCTGTGGCCTGGGGGTTGGGGACCCCTGCTTTAGCTAGCTCTTAAAAAAGACTTGATAACTGGCCCACAGTTCCTGCATGTCTATTGACTGGCTTAAGTACTGACACTCAATCTAGTTGTAATTCAAGTGTTAAGAAGTGTAGACATAAAAAGACATAACGGGCTTCCCTGGTGGCGCAGTGGTTGAGAGTCCGCCTGCTGATGCAGGGGACACGGGTTCGTGCCCCGGTCCGGGGGGATCCCACATGCCGCGGAGCGGCTGGGCCCGTGAGTCGTGGCTGCTGAGCCTGCGCGTCCGGAGCCTGTGCTCCGCAACGGGAGAGGCCACGGCAGTGAGAAGCCCACGTACGGCAAAAAAAAAAAAAAAAAAAAAAGACATAACAATCCATGAAGTGCTGAAGGAAATTCTGATTACACCCAATCACAAGCAACAACCAAAATGCTTTAGTATGCTGTGGAAGCTATGATGTGTGTGTTAGCGTGCACAAATGAGCACATTATCTATATTGGGGGGGGGTGTCTACCAAAACTATAATCATTTTTGAATCATTATGAGTATTCAGGTATAAGTGTGACCCAACAAGGCTGTTTAACTGCAATTCACAATCAATTATGCAGATTCAAATCAATGTTTCAGATGTAAAATGCCTCTCTAGTGCAATCACTCTAGAGGGCATATATTTATTGCACATTTGTTTTTGCCACTATAAACTGAGACTTAATACTGTTTTATTTTTAGCTTAAAAAGAATGGGATTAATCTAAGAGAAGGGGTGCCTATTCCACTTGTGAGAAGAGGGACATGTGATACGGGAAAGAGATCGGCAGGGGACAGGGGTTGGGGGAGGACAGATGGGGGCTTCTGGTGTTTGGTAAAGTTCTAGCTGTAGGTCTGAGTGGTGGTTACATGAGTATATACATTTCCCCCCAGTCTGTGGTATGTTTATTTAGCAGCAGAATATTCTAAAGTTATTCTTACATAGAACTAATAATAGTGAACACATTCAGTGAGCACTCGCTGCTAAGAACTTACAGCCATTCAACACGTAGTTACCAATCTTTACCACTCCTCTTTGAGGTACTGATATTATTTTATAGATGAGGTAAAACTGAGTCACAGAGTTTGGTTAATTTGCTCATCTCATTGTGATGGGACCATGATGTTTATAAAGTGAGTTGGGGTCCAGAATCTAGTAAGAACACCAGGACTATAATCACTATTTCTTTAGGTTTGGAGTATAGGAGTTTCATCAGACACCATAATGACATGAATAAAATACCTCTCAAGAAGGTACACACTCCAATTCCAGGTTTGCCAAGCTATTTGTTTATTACCAATTTGATCTGCAATAGTCTTAACACCAGGGGAGGGGGATCTCAGCAATAATGAGTCTGGAGTGAGTAAAACGGATATTTCCCTCTAGACATTAATGAAATTGTATTCTGGATTAAGAATCAGTCTCCTGGGACTTCCCTGGTGGCACAGTGGTTAAGAATCCGCCTGCCGATGCAGGGGACACGGGTTCGAGCCCTGGTCTGGGAAGATCCCACATGCCACGGAGCAACTAAGCCCGTGAGCCACAACTACTGAAGCCCGCGCGCCTAGAGCCCGTGCTCCCAACAAGAGAAGCCACTGTAATGAGAAGCCCACACACCACAATGAAGAGTAGAGCCCCCCTCCCCCGCTCACCACAACTAGAGAAAGCCCATGTACAGCAACAAAGACTCAATGCAGCCAACAATTAATTAATTTAAAAAAAAAAAAAAAGAATCAGTCTCCTGTGAATTTCATTCCAGAAAACCAGTTTTCTCTGACTGTACCAGTTAAAGCAGTAAAATGCAGGTTCTGGTCTTGCAAAGCTGAGAACCATAACCGGGGCTGATTTCCCTCCCCCTCCCAGGGAACACTTAACAATATCTGGAGACACTTTGGTCATCACAACTTGGGGGTACTACTGGAATCTAGTGGGTGGAGGCCAGGGATGCTGCTAAACACCTTACAGTGCCCAGGGTGGCACCCCACAACCAAAAATTATCCAGGCCCAAATGTCAACAGCGCAACCACTGAGAAACCCTACCCTACACTCTGGTAAAAGCAGCCCAATGAACTAGTTTTCTCCTGGGCTAATCCCCCAGCTAGAACGCTCAACTTCCTCTCAAATTTCAGTGATTGTTAGTTCTACTTTATAGCTTTTCAGAGTGCATATAATCATCATCCAGAGTGTATAAATATACAGGCATTTAAGAAAGGAGCTTTTCAAAGCTGAAATAATATATTATTTCAGCTCAAAACATAATTGTATGTTTTAATTAAGTACTATATCAGATCATCATACTATCCTGGTCCTTTCACCAAGGGACCAGTATATATGTACATATATACTATATTATATGTATATACTACACATATACTATATGTATATACTATACATATATTTATATAATAGTATAATGTATTATATACATACTATATGTATATGTACAATATTTGTACTTATATATGTATAATATGTATAATCATATATATGTATAATATATGTATAACACAGTATAGTTATACAATATACAGTTATACTATACTGTGTTATACATATGTTGTACATATATTACATATACAATTATACATATAAATATGTAATCATATATGCATTATAATACATATTATATATACAATTATGCTACACATGTGTACAGGCATGTGCATGTGTTATAACATACATATATTACAACATACACATGTATAATGTATATGTGTGTGTATGTGTGTATATATATATATATATATATATATATACAAGCTGACCCTTGTATAAATGCTAAGTTGGCCATCATATCATAAGTTTAAGTGATGGCATATACTGACATAGTAACCTTATATAAATATGTCTGAACATATTTCTATATACATACTATATGCATCAAAATGCATTAATAACAATACGTATGATTTTATATGTACATATAATAAAAATATATTTCACATAATATGAATAATACATATAATACAAATACATTTCTCTCTTTTTTTTTTTGGCCACATGGGGCTAGTTTATTGCAGTTAAATACCTCTCTCTCTCTCTCTATTATTTTTGTTTTTTGGTCCATTTTTCCATAAAGGAAATTAGAACACACTCACACACCCAAAGGGGAGGAGCGTCCAGAAACAAGAGGTGGTGTGGGACATGGCCTCCCCTGCTTAGGTCCAGGCCCCGGGGATGGCCCCCCAAAGGCTCCCCTCCTTCCCGAAAGCACCCTGTCTCAGTACCTCTAGGATCCAAGGAGGCAGTGGGATATGGCAGAGCCTCTGTCCTTCTCCCTCTTGTCTCCAGGCGAGACCACTACAAGTGCTGGGGCTTAGTGGGGGCCGGGATAAGGAAGACAGGCAGACGGTGGCGCGGTGGTGTATGTAATTTACATATTTACGTATGTAAATATATAGCGTGCAAGTACTGACACCTCTGCACCCACCCCTGCAAGTCTCCAGAGAACTGCCCACCACGGAAGCTGCTGAACAGGGAGAACCTGGGCCAACTGTGGAGCGGGAACGCTGGGCCTGGACCCTGGACGGCTGCAGCCCCCGTGCCGCACCCTAAACAGATGAGCAGCTCAGGCTGTGGCCCTCACCTCACCTCACGTCACCTTCAGTTCTCTCCCGGCACTGTAGCCTGCTATCTCTCTCCTGCTTCCTGCACATCAGTGGCACATGCCTGCCGCTGGCTCTGGCTCTGTTCCGCTCTCGCTTTGTGTCGGCGTGGAGGTCCTAGCTCCCAGCTTCCCTCGCGCTGCCTCTTGACCTTAAGAAAGAAGGTTCCTAAATGGCAGGGGCCAGGTGGAAATTCTCCGCTGCCTCTCCAACTTTCAGGACGGGCACCTGGGAGACTGAGGCCTTCCTGGCCCCCCGTGCTGCTTATTGTACCTCCCACCACCTGCACACGGGATGGATAGGGCTGTCTACCTCCCAGCAAGAGAGCCCTGGCCTGCATCCCGCTGTCCCCCACAGCGGGGAACGGCTCCAGGACCGCGTCGCCCTGGGCCTCAGACTGCCGCATTGCATGCTGGGACTCAGCTCCCACCGCTCCCTCGGGTTCAGGTGCTGCGAGTGAACTGCGCTGCCGCAACTCACTCGCAGCCGAACGCGGTGGGGATCGGGTACAGCTTAACAACCTCGGTGAAGAAGGGAATTTGACCGGGAGGGAAAAAAGCACATTCTAGGTGCAAGGGGCACAGGAGAGTATGAAAGACTTCAGTCGCCAGTGAAATTTAAAAGCACAGTCATCAGGGGGAAGGCTTGTACAATTCAAAAGGGGAGCAAGGCATGTTTGGTTAATTAGTTAATTCTTTCCGAGGAAGAAATGAACATCACTCTTACTACTCTATGATTTTCCAAAATTATATATATTACTTTTTATACAACTTTTCATACTCAGAATTTCCACATTAAACTTGATAATACAGTCGGAAATGTGAAACTACAGTTCTTTTTTGTAATTACAAATTTGGGGGGTAATTTTTTAGTATTTTCAGTCTTTTTTGATTTTATGTAAAGAGTTTTAATGAATTATGTTAGAATATACATATTCCAGGGGAAAAAATTACCTGATTTCTGTTGAGACACTTTCATGTGTGCGTGCATGTGTACACACATGCAGAAAGAGACACAAATCTACAGCTTTCAAATCAATACTTCAGAAAAGACATCATTTACTCCTCACTGAGAGAAGAACTTACCATTGTCATTAAAAAGACAATGATAAATTAGACCCCTGGCGAATTGTATATATGAAAAAACTCAATAGCCTCGTACAAATAAAGATGCAAGCTATATTGAAAGTATTTTAATATAGCTTGATCAAAAGTAATTTAATTTTATTTTACAAAGGGCTTTAATTCATAATTCTCATAAGTGAGTAAAAGCTGTTCCATTTTTAATAGAAGTAATTCAATTTTCTTAATCTCTGTGCAATACTACCTGTACTAAGATAATAGGTCCATATTATTGGCTTCTTATGTTCTCAGTGCTTTACATGTGTTAAATCCTGACAAATACCTTATACTATTTGCTACAATTAACTCCATTGTACAACTGAGGAGAAAGGGACACAGTGGTTACACGATTTACCCAAAGACACACAGCTGTTGTTCTGAGCCACTACATTGTTGAAACAGGTACTGGTAATCTAAAATATAGCTGACCAAAAGTAGGACTAATTTTCAGTAACATTCAGCTTAGTTGCCACTGAGTACAACAACCGTCTCTGTTATTTGGAAGACCAGCCAAAATCAACTGTGTACCTGCTAATGTATCATATTTCCCACGGGAATACTCACTGAAGAAGGATAGGACAGGACAGGATAGGATAGATAGGAAACATGCTTAAAAATCTTCAAAAATTCCCATTGACTAGAGGCAGGCGTGGGACTTTTGACAGGGAGCTTTGGTAACATTGGAATCTCAGAAAACAGTTTACTATTTAGACCTAACCCAAATATTCCACTGACAAATTCAGGATTAAGGAATGACCTTCCCTTCAAGAAATCTATTTCCTTAAAGAAAATGTTTTATTTCTGATCTATATTATTGAAATTATCATCCAGTTGAAATTGGAAATCATGGACTAATTTAGGAAAAGTGTGGAATTAGGCTAACATAGATCAGAAATATTGTGTACAAGGCAAGATTTCATCCCCAAAGTGAGAAAACAATATTGTTCTTTAACCATAAGCCAAATCTGAGTTAGTTCTACAGATTATTCAGGTCCAGTTTTAGGATTCCAGAAGGACTCCCATCTTCCTGCCCTGGCATGACACAGGATCCAGTCCCTGATGACCACTTCTGCCCAACGAGAGACTGAATATACAAATGGACAATGGCCACACTACACACAAAAACAGAACTTCTGACCCATAACGTGCAGCAACCAGCCCAGGAACCAACCTGCTATCCTCGGTAGCCACCGCAAGAAGCCTAACGATAATCCCTTGTAGCAATTGGCCCCATTCAGCCAGTACTTGGTAAATATCTTATAGCTTCTCTAATTTGTGCCCCTGCTTCCAACTTAGGACTGGATAAATCTCTGCTAAATACAGAAGAACCCAAATACGCACACCTAATCCATCACATAGGATGGCCTGCTTCTGGTTACCCTGTCTACAGCTTCCCCCTGCCAACAGCTTCCAATCAAGGCATACATGATGCCTTCTCTCTTTTTTTGTCTTTTCACTATAAAGCTTTTCCTTGCCCCCTGCCTGCCTTTGAGTCTCTGCCAAACACAAGTGATGGCGGCTGACTCCCTAGCTATAGCAAACTCTGGATAAAGAGCCTGTGTTTGTTCTCATTTGGGTGGCCTTTGTTGACTTCCACGTCAACGAGCTCTTCCCAACTCTGCAGGCTCATCCTCACAGTTGTAACCACCCTAAGCATTCACTCAGCACATCAAAGAAAAGCCACAGAAGGCCATCCTAAGAATTTGTAGAAGACCCAGGTTATGTTTGAAAAGTAGCATCAGCCTCCTGATAAAATAATATATACAGGGCCTCCCTGGTGGCGCAGTGGTTGAGAGTCCGCCTGCCGATGCAGGGGATACGGGTTCGTGCCCCGGTCTGGGAGGATCCCACGTGCCGCGGAGCGGCTGGGCCCGTGAGCCATGGCTGCTGAGCCTGCGCATCCGGAGCCTGTGCTCCGCAACGGGAGAGGCCACAGCGGTGAGAGGCCCGCGTACCACAAAGGAAAAAAAAAAAAAATAATAATAATAATAATAATAATAATATATACATGGATCAGCCTCAGGCTGTCACTTTTATGGAACATGCACCTATAGTAATTCATCCTAGCTACATAGTACAATCACTTGAGGGAGGTTTAAAACTTGCCCATGACTGTGCCCTATTCCAGGTCACTTGGACTTGCTTTGTCTGGGGTGTAGTTTAGCCAGGACCATGGTAATTTGGAAACCACTAAAATAGACTTGCAAATTAATTTCTATCCAATTGAGAGATTTGTTCCTTTTGCAAATCTCTTTATGCTTTTCATACTGTTTCATGAGGCTATTTAAAGATCAAAGAAATGGTTATGGTATCACACACTCCATCCCTTTCTCCCTAAGTAACTATGTCAACTGACAGTGTGTGGAGGCAGCTACCACACAGAGACATTCTGGTGAGAAAAAAAAGAAAAAGGATAAATTTTAAGGAGTAGTGATGATATAACTGGGCTTGAATAAAATATAATTTTTCATAAGAGTAGGTGACAAAATATGGGCCTATCCTGATTTTTCTCTCTCATCATTGCCTAAAATAACATTTCAACTCAATTAGATACCACTGAGTATAGATCACTGCTAAATTCTTTAGCTTGAGTAGTGATTTGACTCTGACATGAACATTAACATTCACTGAGGAGACTAGTTTTAGACATAAAACAAACATGAGCTTCTAACTTTGTCAATCAGTGGCTTAAATCTAAAAAACAACATATTGCTGCAACTCAAAATATATTGCTGCAACTCAAGTAAATATTTATCAGTATTTTTTCTAGAGCTGAGTCAAAGACAAAGATGATTTTCTAGTTGTCAAGAATTCATTTTGGCAGCAGTCTATAAATTTCTGTTCATTTTCTCCTACATAAGCCATGGGTGAATTACATACACACACACACACACACATAGATACATATGTGTATGTGTGTGTGTGTGTGTGTATAAATACTCTTTGATGTTGATGGGATAAGGTTTCACTTGGAGGCAAACACTGGCTTACATACCCAAGTTATAGCCTTGGTTTGAATAGCTTTCCCAGTTAATCTTCACAAATAATGGATTAATGGGAAGGCAGTTAACTTTTAATGACAGCACAGCCAGAGGCTGATTGATTTTAGAGGTTTAATAGCAACTATTTAAAGTCCAGATATTAAGACAAAGAGACCTACAAGTCCACCAAACAAAACCAACCAAAGGTGAAGGGGTGGAAGAAATAATTAAAAAGTAAAGACAGGATCAGAGTTCTAGGAATCTGTACACAACACAAGCTTTACTGACAGATAAATGACCACATGTGACACCATGATAATGTTACCGAGTCTAAGCTCCTACTTCTTGCTGCACGACAGGCCAATAAATCAAGAGATGAGTTGTTGGGCCAAGGAATAACAACTTTATTTGGAAAGCGGGCAAACCAAGAGGTTGGTGGACTCATGCCCCAAAGAACCATCTTTCCTGATTTAGAATTCAGACTTCTTTTATACTAAAAGGGGAGGGAGTAAAGTCAAACAATTCCTGGTTCTGGTCAGCCTCTGAAGGGATGTGTTAATTTCTTCCTCCCTGCTGTCCTTCACAGGTGGGCCTGGTCAGGATGTTTCCTGTGAGCTAAACAAAAGTATTTTAGCTTAATGCTCATTACCTGGGAGGCAGGGTTCCCAGAGATGGGCCATTATGTATAATTTAAGCTTACAGGCGACATCCCTTTAGTGATTAGCTTGTAACAGAATACAAAAAGTTCTTGCCTATTACAATGAGTAGATTTAACACTTGTAACCATATCTCGAATTCATTCCTTTTATGACCAAATCTAAATTTCAGAACTGACTTTTGACTAAAAAAGACTTAAAAAGAGAAGCTTTAAGTAGGTATAAAACTCAAAATCATTCAAATAATAAACTGTAGAATGTACGATGTTTAAAACAGAGATATAAAGGGGCCTCTCATAAGTTTTGGATTTTTGTGGAGCGGAGGTGGGGAGAAGTTTAGAACATTAATAGGTGTGTAACTTGGACAAAATAAAATATGCTTTGAAATAAGGAAGAGGAAGGCCAGTCTAAAGAAAATTCTCATGTAAGGTTAGAAATGGATAGTTACAAAAAATGATAATACAAGTAAAAATGATGTTCACCAAACATAAGGTTTATGCTGTTGACAATCTAAACACACAACATACAGTCAAGCAAGAAAAAAGATGAAAGCCATAGAAAGTATCACATATAAATGAATCCAAGGACATTCTGTCTACATTTGCTCATACACAGATTGTGGAATGCATACAGTGTGAGCTCAGGTATAGAAGTTTATGTGAATCCTCCTCCATTTATTGCAAACAACACAGATTAACATGCCTTTAAATCTATGATAGAACAACTAAAGTCAAATGGTAATGAAGGTGTGTCTTTAAAAGAAAATAGGTTTAAATGCATAGAATAAAGAACTTTTCTTCTGTCTTTTTTTTTCTTTCTTTTTAATAGGTTCATGTAAAAACTCTTGAGTGGGGGCTTCCCTGGTGGTGCAGTGGTTAAGAATCCGCCTGCCAATGCAGGGGACACAGGTTTGAGCCCTGGTCCGGGAAGATCCCACATGCCGTGGAGCAACTAAGCCCGTGCTCCACAACTACTGAGCCTGCGCTCTAGAGCCCTTGAGCCACAACTACGGAGCCCATGCTCTGCAACAAGAGAAGCCACTGCAACGAGAAGGCCGTGCACCACAACAAAGGGTAGCCCCCTCTTGCTGCAACTAGAGAAAGCCTGCAAACACCCAATGCAGCCAAAAATAAATATATAAATAAATTATTTTTTTAAACTTTTTTTTATTTTTGAATTTTATCTTATTTTATTTATACAGCAGGTCCTTATTAGTCATCAATTTTATACACATCAGTGTATACATGTCAATCCCAATCACCCAATTCATCACACCACCACCACCACCCCCCCAGCTGCTTTCCCCCCTTGGTGTCCATATGTTTGATCTCTACATCTGTGTCTCAATTTCTACCCTGCAAACCGGTTCATCTGTACCATTTTTCTAGGTTCCACATATATGCGTTAATATACAATATTTGTTTTTCTCTTTCTGACTTACTTCACTCTGTATGACAGTCTCTAGATCCATCCACGTCTCTACAAATGACCCAATTTCATTCCTTTTTATGGCTGAGTAATATTCCATTGTACATATGTACCACATCTTCTTTATCCATTCATCTGTCAATGGACATTTAGGTTGCTTCCATGTCCTGGCTATTGTAAATAGTGCTGCAATGAACATTGGGGTGCATGTGTTTTTGAATTATGGTTTTCTCTGGATATATGCCCAGTAGTGGGATTGCTGGATCATATGGTAATTCTATTTTTGGTTTTTTAAGGAACCTCCATACTGTTCTTGAATGAATTACTACAGACAACTGCTTGTTTTTCACAGCCCAAGAAGAGCGGCAGAGGATGTAAATGGCTGCTGTATTAGTTTGCTGTTGCTGCTGAAACAAATGACCACAAACTTCGTGTCTTAAAGTAACACAAATGTATTATCTTACAGTTCTGGATGTCAGAAGTCCAGAATTAGTTTCACTGGGCTAAAATCAAGGTGTCGGGATGGTGATATTCCTTGTGATACTCTAGGGGAGAGTCCGTTTCCTTCTCTTTTCCAGCCTGTAGAGGCCGACTGCCTCAGGCACAGCCCTCTGATCTCTGTTTCCACCATCGTATCTTCTTCCTGACTCTCCTGCTACCCTCTTTCATGTATTCTTGTGATTACACTGGGCCCATCTGGATAATCCAGGATAAAGTCCCCATCTCAACAGCCTTAATCTAATCACACTGCGAAGTCCCTTTGCCAGTCTCGTTGTAAGGTAACATTCAAAGATTCCAGGGATTAGCATGTGGACATCCCTGGAAGGCCATTGCTCTACCTACCACAATTACCAAACTGTAGGTGTAGAATCAAAAAATAAAATGTTTTTCAGATTCAAATCATTGCCCAGTGATTATTAAAAAGTATTGATAGTTTTGAGTCTGATTTAGTGACACACATATACTGCTTTAATGATGAGACTTTCTATTTTGAGTAAGCCATTAGGGTTAACAATGGAATCCACATGTGTGACTATAATTTCAGAGCAACAAGACTATATCATTCCCAAAGTCACTTGGAAGATTATCCCAATCCTCTCCTCAATGCACAAAGCTGAAAGAGGTTCTTCTCTTCATTTTGAGCACCTGCTTCTTCTCCAAGTCTCAGCTGTATTTCCTGATTCTCTATGAAACCCCTCTTGAACCACCACTCCCATCCCTCAGGAAGGTCCCTCCTTAACCTCAACGGGCTTCTATGACAACACTTCTCAGGTGATCTGGGTCTCCACTTGCTGGGATGAAAGTGTCTGGAGGGTCAGCATCATAAGTTACATGTCATCTCACCCAGAAGCCAGAATATAGCATAGCATAGTGATTACAAGTACAGCTTCACAGCCATACTCCAGGAGCTCAAGTCCTGCCTCTGCCATTTACTGAGTGATCTTAGGCACTTTATTTAAACAGTCTTCCCCCACCTCTAAATGAGGATAATGATAGTACTAAGGTAAGCAGGGCTTTCTGAGAATTAAATGAGTCAGCGTTTAAAGAGTTCCAGTACCTAGCATATAGTAAGTATTGTATAAGTGCCTGTGATTGCTACCTTAAGTAATTATTATAAATTCAAACATTTCAAGAGTTAGAACTGGATAAAACTTAGCTGGATATCTCTTACAAAAATCTTATTATAAGAATTAACCCTCGAGAAGGGGAAAGAAAGAGAGGGCAGTGTTTAACATGCCCAATCACATTGTTACCTTCTCTCTAAAAAAAGTGGCACAGAATTATTAACCTGAAAAGGAAGTTAAATGTCTTTGGGGTGCATTGTTTTTCTATTAAAGAATAATTTTTAATGTTCCAGAAGGCCATATTTCTCTTTATATCTCTTGAATTTTAGAGTTACTTGCTTCATTTACTCCAGAAAAATAGAATTTAAGACTGCAAATGATGCAAAAATTGAGCAGCCATGATTCATAAGGAAAGTGGAAAGGATTCAGAGGACACAGGCATCTCTTCATTTAGACACCTTTGATGATGTAGTTAGAATGTTCAGAGCATTCATGCTGTGCCCAGCTACTTCACATGTGCGTGAAGTCACAGCAACGATGACCTCCTAAGTATGTGCTATTTCCATTAACTGATTATTTGCAACCTGAAATTGCCATGTTTTAGACTTTGATTCCTGGAGGGAAAATTGGGTAAGCCTCACTTCAGTTCCTATTCTAGTCATATTAGATGATATTTTGACATTTCTGAACAAATACTCCATTTTATTACCAAATTATTTTGAGAGTTGTTATTTGTATCTCAAAATATCACACTTAAAGATGAAGGCTCAAGTCCTTCATAGTCATAAGAAATTTTTCTACAGATAAATGCATTTTAATAGGTGAGTCCACAAAGCTATCTAATAAACAGCTATTTCTAACTAAGGGACAGGGGAGTGGGGGCAAGTTAACTAGAAACAATAAGCTCCTCTGAGTTATAACATGAAGTTACATGGAGGATATTTCCAGTTCATTGGCTAAGATCATTGTGTTGGATGTCATAATTGAACAAGGGATGAGCTTGGCTGGCCTCTGGGATTGATTTCCACTCTGTTTTTGACAACTTAGTTAAAAGCTGGCTAAGCAGGTATAAGTTAGCTCAATGGGACAACAGGCTGATACCAGTTCTGAGTTCTGGAACAACCCCTTTTCCAACAAGGCCACACTCCCACCAGAGAACCACCGCTGTTTCAAGGACACTTGGATGTTTCCAGCCCCTGATCTCCTTAAACAATTAAGAACTCTAATTTCATTAACTTTAAGTTACTCAAAAGCGGAATTATCCTGGGTGGGCATGACCTAATCGGGGAAGCCCTTCAAAAAGTCTTAAAGGTGAAAGACACAAAGAAGTCGGAGAGGACGTGAAACGTGAGTAAAATTGTTCCCACTGCCCTTGTAGAAGAAAACTGTCATGTGTTTCTTACCATATAGTGGTCTCTAGGAGCTGAGAACAGCTCCAAACTGACAGCAAGCATGAAATTGAGGGCCTCAGCTGCAAGGTAATTCTGCTAATAAGCATGGGAGTTTGGAGAGGACTCCAAGCCTTAGATGAGACCATAGGATGCATCCTTCATCTCTTTTTAAAATTATTGTAACCCTGCCAACATCCTGATAACATTCCTTTGTAACTAAACCAAATACTGGTAACTCATTTACTTCGTGGTCTTTTAATGTTTATGAGTGTACATATTATTTGCAAATACCACTTTTTAAATAGTTAATTTTATCTTAGATATATGTACTATGTCTTGAATTAGATCATGAATTATTTTAAAATGGAAAACACATTTCAATTTTTGCATATCCCACCATCATTTACTTTTGGCCTCAAAACACAACTTCTTAAAAAAAACTTTGAATATTTGTCATTCAACTTAAGCTCTTAAAATAATTAGCTTAAAATAATCCTTAGAGCTTTTAACATGATGATGGTATTACAAGTGGCCATATGTCGTGTTGCTTTTCAAGACTACCATGCTTAAAAACCGATTATTCCCTACAGCAGAAACTAACACAACATTGTAAAGCAACTACACTCCAATTAAAAAAAAACTGATTATTCCCATAATAAAAGACAAAACCCAAGAGTCTCATTCAAAATTTTTCTTTTTTAATGCTAATTTTTTGTATACTTCTGCTCTCACTTCTCTGGAATTAGAAAGAATGGTGTACAGTTTCTACTTTGTTTTCATGTGAATAAGTTATCATTTTCATGTTAATTCCTACAAAATGCTGTTGAGTTGACCAAGTATTTGTTACCTGTTCACACCATCACCACTCCAATATAAAAGACATCCTCTCCTTGACCCATCACTCAGGTACTTCCCTAACATGTCACTGCATCTAATCTACTGCAAAGTGACTTTACATGTAGCAACTAAGGCATTAATAGGATGAACTGATCCATGCCCCTGTACCAAGGATATCTTAACTGGAGGCCTCTAGAGAAAAGTGCTAACAACAGTAATAGTTACAGTATTACATACTATGCCTTAGCTGCATTAAATCCTTACAACAAACTTGTAAGGAAGATATTATCTCCATTTTCTAGATTGGGAATTGAAGATCAGAGAACGTAAATTTCTTGTTGAAGACTCTGGGCTTTTTTTTCTTCTATTCAACATCTTTACTTTAAAGATTATATTATACTACCAGCACAACTCTCCCACTTTATTGCCTGAACTTTTAAAGTTATTTGAGCAAGTACATTGTGTACAGTATCCTAATCGGACATGATGTGGGAGAGGCAAAGTTGTCTATACAGTAGACAACAATGGAACATAGTGAGAGTTCTTTAAATGCATCTTTTTATATATATATATTTATTTATTTATATTTATATTTATTTATTTACTTATGACTGCATTGGGTCTTTGTTGCTGCGTGCCAGGCTTTTCTCCAGTTGTGGCGAGCAGGGGCTACTCTTTGTTGCGGTGCACAGGTTTCTCACTGCGGTGGCTCCTCTTGTTGCATAGCACGGGCTCTAGGAGTGCAGGCTTCAGTAGTTGTGGCACATGGGCTCAGTCGTTGTGGCTCGCGGGCTCTAGAGCGCAGGCTCAGTCGTTGTGGCACACGGGCTTAGTTGCTCCGCGGCATGTGGGATCTTCCCGGACCAGGGCTCAAACCCGTGTCCCCTTCATTGGCGGGCAGATTCTTAACCACTGTGCCACCAGGGAGGTCCTAAATGCATCTTTGATATGACAGATATCACCTTCAAAGTGCTGGCTAATTTAATT
The DNA here is from genome assembly GCF_949752795.1 of Hyperoodon ampullatus. Taxonomy (NCBI): domain Eukaryota; kingdom Metazoa; phylum Chordata; class Mammalia; order Artiodactyla; family Ziphiidae; genus Hyperoodon; species Hyperoodon ampullatus. Next base: position 11,972,487 of record NC_136931.1, read on the forward strand.
TTTTGAAGATAAAACACTGTAAACACTGAAATTAACAATCTCTACCACATTCTAGAGAACACTGAGTCACAGTCAGGAAAGGTGAATCAGTACAGTACAAAGTTCACAGGACTATGATTTCTGCCCCACCTACTCCTCCCCAATCCATGATCAGTATTAAAAGCCCACCACAAGCACTCCTTTGCTTGATAAGAGAAAGCCTGAGGGTCTGCATATCAGATAATGTTCCCATTGATGGGAGTGTGATCCTGGAGATGCTTTACAAGCCAGTTGGCCCATATCCCTGCAGACAACTGGGCCCTTGGAGAGCAAATGGGTACAGCCACCTCATTACTTCCAGGATGTGGTCACTCCACTTACTGGTTTTCTGCCTTAATTTCAGATTCTTTTTTTTTTCTTTTGCGGTACACGGGCCTCTCACTGTTGTGGCCTCTCCCGTTGCGGAGCACAGGCTCCGGATGCGCAGGCTCAGCGGCCATGGCTCACGGGCCCAGCCGCTCCGCGGCATGTGGGATCTTCCCGGACCGGGACACGAACCCGTGTCCCCTGCATCGGCAGGCGGACTCTCAACCACTGCGCCACCAGGGAAGCCCAATTTCAGATTCTAATGAGTTTCTCCACTTGGTTGGGTGCTAGAACTGAGGCTCTGGCTGCTTCCCAGCACTGGCTCCCTTCCTACTCCCACACACATCTGAATGGGGTAATCTAAATAATCTAATTGCCATGCATAAAACCTAGAGTGTTCGTTCCAAATTCATTTTCAATTCTGCTTGCCCCCATCCCATCAACCCTTCTTATGAATGCTACAGGACTATTACATTTCGATGATTACATTTTGGTTAAACTCCGCTATTACAGTTTGATTAAGCTAGCAGTTCTATTCGGATTCCACTGCTCTGTGCCACTGCTGAGACCGTCAGCTTGGAACGGCCTCTATACAAGGAGCCATTAGCTGACCTCCTTGGGCTCAACTGTCCTCCTTGTCCTCCTGGCACCCTGTATAAGCCTCTTGCACAGTAAGTAAAACAACACATTGAAATTCTGTGTTCACACGTTTCTTGTCCCCGTCTAAATGCTCAGCCCCAAAGTGTAGTTAAAAAGCCTCTACCTTTCTGGCTGTGACAGTAAAATGAAAGGAAAGGGGTGGATACAGAGATGCTGAAAAAGGAAGAACGAGTAATTTGTGACCACTCGAAGAGATGGGTGAAGGCAGCAGAGAAATAAAAGTGTCTTGAAGGGTCTCTGACTATGGGTTATCAGGAAAAGATGACACATTTGATCTAAAGAGGACAGACATGATTTCTGGCTTCTAGGTTAGTATCTGATTTATCAGGTCTTGTAGTATGACTAATATTTTTAAAAGAAATATTTAAAACAGACATTTTTTGTATGTTGCAAATGCCAAACAAAATCAGAAGTGGCAAGTTATTTGGAGTCTTTGGGTAGAGGGATCTGAAAACAGCATGCTGGAGGATTACATATAACCATTAGCAGAGTAAAATACTATCTATTGTCTATCTATCTCTCTCTCTCTGTCATAAATTTCTCAGCTTCTTTATGTTTAGTAAACTTTGACAAATTTAAGGAATAAAAACCAATTATTTCATAGCTTGAGAATAGATATTTCAATTAACTTGGGAGAAGTTTAAGTGATAGATTGAAAGCAAGATTTTCCTGTAAAATCACTATCTCATTCTTCAGTACTAAGGATTTAACTTCCATTGTGAAATAACTCATGATACGCATGCACACCTGGAAGAACAGGTCCCTTTTTATTTTTTAAAGGTGCAACATAATAAATGAAATATGTTACTGTGGTTGAGTATGATTTATTATAATTCAGTTAATACCTCAAGTTCTTTGCAGTGTAGAAAACTAATATGGGGAGGGCACATTCCTATCTAATAGAATTTTGAATGTATGTTTGCTGGTTTTAAGCAAAATTTAAATTAAATAACAGTGTATTACAAATGCTGAAATGTTAAGTGGTCAAGACGAGTTAGCTAAATGGCTATCATCAATTTAAATAGCTTGTTAAAGACCAGTTGCTGATTTTGTTGTACTTGAAATTCTGATGTTCAAAATACTAAAATATTTTTTTAAAAAGAGCTTTTCTTCTTATTTTTCATAAATCCTCTGAGTTCACTTATAAATTAGAAAAGGTTATTTTTTTACAACTTTGTTGAGTAAAAACCTTCTGGGTGTTTCTTCATAGCTAGATGTGTCCAGGGGCATATTTAAAAAATGTAACAGTTGCCACTGGAGAGCAACTGTAAGCCTCAAATGTTTCCTGCCACAGATTTTTAAATCTCACAAGATTGTGTGTAACCCTGTAAAACACACTGGCGAATTAAAGCTCTCTAGAGGGGCAATTACCTTAGCTTTTCTCAATGCTTGAGGTATCAAAGATGGTCAGTATTCAATAGCATTCACCTATAGCTTCTGAATCCTTAGATATAGCAAAAGAAGTGGATTTGAAATTATGAGGCCTTTCCAAAAATGGTACAATTAGTACCATTTCTCTCTCTCCTCTCTCCCTTCCATTTTGAGAGCAGAGTCTATACATCTTTATATACCTGTTTTCTAGCACACGCTTCAACGTGGAAGGCACTTGGTAAATGTCTGTTCAATTACATTGAAGAGCAAGTTGTAAAATTTTAATCAACTTTTGCTTTTCTATTTTGTCTAGGCCTTCTTTTTACACATCAAGTGACAGATACTTCATCCCAGACTGTATTGTCCTGAAGCCTTTAAACAACCCAACTAAAGGAATTCAACCTTTTGTCAGAAGGAGCAAGTATTGAATCTCTACTTTCTAAGACATCTGGGTGGGGTGGGGGTAGATATTTGAGTGGGAGACAGGAAAACATAGTTATCAGTGATGGGGAAGAACAGTCCACAAAACCTTCAATTCAAGTTATATTCCTCTTCCTGCCAAAAATAAGAGATGTCATTAAAATGTAACAACATGTGATGCCAGAAAGTACTCTGTGTGAGCCTTATTTCAGACAGGTTTTACTCAGTATATCACCATGGCATGGATCTTTGTAAAATATTGCATTATACATACCACACACAATCTCAAAAAATTCAAATATGATCCTTTGTAAACAGATTGGGGAAGAGAATGAAAAAAAAATGGAAACAAATATAAATGAATTAAAATTCCTTTTTCAGAAAGAAAGCAGCTACATACAAAAAGCATATTACACTTTTTAGAATATAAACACAGTTATAATAAAGCAAAAGTAAAAGCCAATAACTGGAATTGCCTATTCCTCGACCTCACGTATCTCTACATTCAATCAGTCATGACATTCTGTCAGTCTTACATGTTCACACGGAACAAGTCTGTCTCCACTGTCACTGTCTCAATTTATAGCGCTTATTACTTCTTACAGGAATTAATTCACCCGTTAAATATTGGATTCTGTGTTCCCAAGACAGACTCTATTCCTCTTTCCTCATCATTCCTTCCTTCATATTGCCAAGAGTTTTAACTTTACAAAAGACAGATCTAATCTATGTCACACACGTATACATACAGCACTTCTAACAATAAGATGATCCCCTAGAGAATATCAATACTTAGGTCTTTGCTTTACATATAAGACTCATGACCTGGGATGCTTCCTGACTATTTCTTTAGTTTTATCTGCTGCCAGTCCTCACTTTCAGCCAGTCCTTCTGGACTATTTGTAGTGCCTTCCAATGCTCCACGCTTTGTGAGGCTCCTTCGAACTGGAAGGTGCTTCCCCCTACTTCCCCCTACTGGCTCTTCTATTTGTCCAAGAAATAGCTTTCTCTGGTGTTCTGCCTATAACCAGCCCAGAAGCCTTGTATTCCTCTGTCTCATCATGGCGATCACACTGCTGTGCTTTTCTACAGAACTAGAAAGTGGCAATGTTGAGCTTTAAGCCCAGGGTGGGCTAGTTAACAGTTAGCCAAAATAGCAACTGAGCACATTGCATGTAATAGAACCCTATAAGCACCCTGAATAGTACTGTACATTTTCTTGTAAGAAAACCAAAACCTTAGGCATAAAATATGATCTCAAAAGCCTTTAAGTATCTGGGAGTCAAAACTTCCATTCTCAATTGTTAGCAAGAAGTTACCGATTCTGACCATTGTAACATTGCAAAACCACTGATGCTGCAGACATGTGTAATAATAGGTAGCACACTGTAGACGCTTACTAAATATTTGCTGAGTGAATAAATGAATAAAATGAGCAGAGTAAGGTAAAAGCCCAGCAAGCCTCAAAAATTATAAGTGTTCCTATAAAAATTATAGGAACACTTTAATAGATTGAATGAACAATCACCCCACCCAGTGAAAAGTAATTGTTTGTATGAAACCGAATACATCCAGGCAATGTAAACATTATTTCACTAAGAATTTTAATAATATTCTTAGTTAGTATTTCTTCTTTCTTTCTTAGGCATAATTCTCTAAATCTCTAATTCTCTAAATCATCAGTGCCAACTGAAAACTAACCAGAGTCCCAATGAGTGCAATTATAGGGTTCATTTACTATGGAACATATTCACCCGGTATAATTCATGGGGATAAATTTCCAAACTCATAGTCAGTGAAAAATATAATAACTCATCTTATATCAACTCTAGTAATATTACTGGTCATATACTGATTTTTAATGGAAATGAGAGGAAACATATAGGTTACCAAATAAATCAGAATGGCATTACATCAGGAATCTAGATTGAAGTGAAGTGTGTATCACAGCCTGCTTTTCATTGGAATTACTTTAAGGCATGTCTTTCTGTCTTCCCCAAATGGTTTGGGGTCCCTGAGTGGCAGGGATTTATGATTTTACCCCACTAGCCTGACTAGGAAAAAAAACTCACGTGTCATTTTAGCGGTTGAGTAGATGGATGGATAATTTCTTTACCTACCACACTCACCCTCCAAAATATAGAAACTCCAGGGTAACTCTGATATTGCTTTTGCTGTGCATCACACTGGAAGCTCACTTAGAAAACAAGCAGAACCCCTGCAATGGCAACTGTTAGACAGATAGGTACTTACTCTGTTTATATCTCTTACTTTTAGAAGAATGTAAGGCTTAAGAAATTCTTGTTGAAGAAGAAGGAAATTACTTGAATTAGCTCTATGTGTATTAAATAAATTTAATTAATTAATTTTTAAAAAAAAGAAAGTCTTGTGGAACATAAAGAGTAAAGACTGATCACAACCTTCAGTTCCAGCCACTCTGCTAAAAATGCTACATTCAGTTCTGGGCATCAATTGTATCTTTTAATTAAAAAAAAATAAAAACTGCATTCGAGAAGATGCAATAAATTTCACCTCTTGGATTAGCCATTTGCTTGCGGTATTTCACCTCGTATTTGACTAGCAGGTGAAATTAAATACATTTATTTTCAAAAATATCCAATTAGTTCCAAGCATATAGCCATAAAACTGTGAAGATATACTTTGTGAAAGGTTGCCTTAAGTGCAGAGTCACAGAAGTCCACCTAAAAAAGTGGATTGTACAAATTAAGAAGAAATTCATTTCAGAACCAATTAATTACTGCCCTAGGAAATCGTTTTCCCTTAATATTTTTTACTCGTGTGATTGGGAAGATAGAAAGCATTCAATATTGTTATACCTAGAACTAGAAAGCTCATGAATATTGTTATATCAAAGATAATATTGAAGACTTCCCTGGTGGTGCAGTGGTTAAGAATCCACCTGCCAATGCAGCGGACACGGGTTTGAGCCCTGGTCCGGGAAGATCCCACATGCCGCGGAGCAACTAAGTCTGTGCGCCACAACTACTGAGCCTGCACTCTAGAGCCCAAGAGCCACAACTACTGAGCCCTCAGGACACAACTACTGAAGTCCACGCGCCTTGAGCCCATGATCTGCAACAAGAGAAGCCACTGCAAGGAGAAACCCGCGCACTGCAACAAAGAGTAGCCCCCGCTCGCCACAACTAGAAATAGCCCGCGTGCAGCAATGCAGACCCAATGCAGCCAAAAATAAATTGATTAATTTAAAAAATAATAATACTGAAATGGTGATCTCATTGATTTTTTTCGATAGAGCAAATTTTTAAGGTGTAGTGTATTGCTTGTGCAGAGTAACGAGGAAATTTTTTTTTTTTTTTTTTTTTTGCAGTATGCGGGCTTCTCACTGTTGTGGTCTCTCCCGTTGCGGATCACAGGCTCCGGACACGCAGGCTCAGCGGCCATGGCTCACGGGCCTAGCCGCTCCGCGGCATGTGGGATCTTCCCAGACCGGGGCACGAACCCGTGTCCCCTGCATCGGCAGGCAGACTCAACCACTGCGCCACCAGGTAAGCCCCACGAGGAAATATTAAAGAAAGCTGAGCTAGATGAACAGGGGTCAGTAGTCAAAGAAAGAGTGAGACACAAAGTGCTCTGAATGTCTCTGATATTTTTCTTTTTCAGAAAGAGATTGGGATTAATGAACACTATTCAAAGGCATATCAGATATTTTACAGAATCATATGCACTCTGGGAGATTGGCTCAAGGGGTATTGGTCCTGGTTTAGCTGTGGAAACAGAGTTCTCATTCAAAATTGTAAATCTGAAGTTTTTCTTTTTCACTGTGATCTTCATTAAATACAGGTTACTTTTCCTGATTAAGGAGGGAATAAAAGTAGGGAGGAATACTAATCTGTTGTGTTGGGATGTTGAAATTTTTCTCAAAAAGATGGAAGAAATTATCATTTTCTAAAAAGGAAGACAAAACCGGAAGACGCCAGAAGGAAATCAAACTCAGTACCAAGGGAGGAGTGATATGGCAGTTAAGAGGTTCTTCCCATAAACAGTGACTCATGCCTTCTGGAGAAGACACTAGGCTCATGGTTACAACTGAAAACGGGCACTTGCAGCCGCCCATCAGAGGCCACGGGCACCAAACTCCTGAGAGACACACATGTAGGGATGATTGGTGATGCTGCTGAGGACTGTAGAGACGAGACGGCTGTGTATGTAACTGACAAGACCAATGGATGAGTGAGCAGGTTTCCTGGAGGGTGACAGATGTGCTTCTGTGATCTGTCAAGTGTGGCAATCTCTACCCACCACCTCTGATTCATGTTTGAATAAATGATACCACCGGAAGAGACACAGAACCATCTTTAAGTGTTATAAATTCTTGAGCAGGAAAGGGAAGGGTGTAGACAGTTATCGTGTTAAATTTCTCCTTCCAAAATAAATTTAGGTTTTCACTAAAGTGGGGCAAAGACAATTGAACACTTCATGACACTGACATGTGTAAATGGCTTAAGATCCTGTGATCTTAGAGAATTACAGGAATCTTAAGATAGCCATATACTAGAAACAGACACTGGTAGACTGAGAACCTTTCAAAATAAATCAGTGAACAACCAATTGGTTCTTAACGTTTAAATAAGAGCATATCCACTTGATAAGTTACGAAGAACCATTTAAAAAGACAAAGAATATTTAGCCACAAGAGAAATGCACTGGAGATGATGGAAAAGCATGCATAAGAGAAAACACTGGTGTGAACAGATGCTACATTAAGATTGAGTGAAACAGTGTATGGCGAACATCTGTCCCAGTTCCCAATACTAGGAGGGCATTCTACAAATTTTAAATTAGACAAATTTTAAATTGAATTTAAAGAAGTTATTAGAATGATGATTGTTCATTTGTTTTACCTACGTTGTGTTTGGTTGGTTTTGGCTTAACAAAGAAAGCATCCCAGGGAATAAAGGGAGAATCTGTGCGCTCTGGGTTTTACAGATTAGAAGTGGAAAAGTGCCAGAGGAAACAAACTGCAAAATCAACTTTTGGGAAGGGGACATGAGAAACACAGGGAGCAAATCACAACACAACTGGAGCTCGGTAACATAAAGGAGAAAAGAATTTGGAGGGGGAGAGCGGGATGTCAGAAACTCTCAGGGCAGAGGCAGTTAGAGAGCACCAGGCCCTGATAAAAGGACAGAGAGAAGGGTCAGGGAGTGCTAGCGCCTGTGACAACCAGGCAGTGGGGGTTAGCGGAGGAGCACACTGTGTGTGATCCCAGCAACGCCACTGAGGAAGGGGTCCATCGGAAGACAGCTTAAAAAAACTTGTAAGATGACTTCACTCACTTGACAGGTTTCAATAGATCAGAGCAATATCTGTCTCAAATACCAAGAGAAGATGTTTTATTCAGGCAGTTGAAACAGGGAGAGCACTTACTACGGACTGAATTATGTACACCACCCCACCCCTCCCCCAAATTCATACATTGGAGTCTTAACCCACCATGTGACTGCGTTTGGAGATAGGGCCTTTCAGGAGGCAATTAAGGTTGAATGAGAGCATTAGGGTGGGGCCCTAATGGAATAGGGCTGGTGGCCTTATAAGAAGAGGAAGAGACACACCAGAGAGCTCCCTTTCTGACTGATCACACACAGAGGAAAGGCCATGTGAGGACACAGTGAGAAGGTGGCCATCTACAAGCCAGGAAGCGAGGTGTCACCAGGTATCAACCCAGCTGGCACCTTGATCTTTCATTTCCAGCCTCTAGAAATTTGAGAAAATAAATTTCTGTTGTTTAAGCCACCTAGTCTGTGCCATTTTGTTATGACAACCCTAGCAGACTAATACAGCACCCAAAGGGAGCGTATCCCTGAACATGGGGAAGGAGAAAGGTTTCACAGAGGCAAGAAACAAAATTGCAGAGTGCCTTGGTATGGCACTGTTGCAATCTTGCAGAAAGGAGCTGGTTTTTCTTTGTGATTTGAGCTGTTCCAGCCCCTTAGAACCTGTTCCTGGGACTATCGACTCAAAGAAGGAATTTAGACAGAATGGATAGGTCCTTGGGTATCAGTGAGCAAGGGTAGGGGGTCGTCGGTGGAACTCAGAGGAGAAAAATTTACACTTATACATACATTGGGTGACATCTGATAATTTACTTCAACTCGTAAGGAAGAGCTTGTTGATAAAATACAAGTGACAGAATCCTTAGAAGAAAACAGGCACATTACCTTATAATTTATCACACCAGGGAGGGAACCCTGAAAAGAGGCAAACGTGGGTTCTAATACTCAGGGGAGGTGATCTTAAAGGCTCACGGAGAAGATGAGTGTATTCCATTTCAAACAGCAATGGCTTTGGCATCATGAAAGTTGGGTTCAAGTCCCAGGTTACCCTTCCTTACTCAGTGGCTTTGGAAATACCTTCTACCTCCTAAAGTTCAGTTTCCTAGTTTGTAAAATAGTGATAATAATGTCTGCCCTCCAGGCCTGTGAGGTACACTCCACCACCTTAGAGTCCACAGAGCCCAATGCAAAAGGAATATTTGTCAATATTAATGATAACATACATCATGTGTGGAAAGCTATGAACTATAAAATAATAGCAATGAAAGTCCCAAATGTTTACCATGAGGAGGAATAAACACGAGAGGAATCTTTAAAAAATGATGACATTTTACAAGAAAATGATCTTTAAAAATGTGTGCAATTAAAAGAGGAATATACAAGTTCAGAACTCATTAATGCTTGTCAAAATTACTAAAGGCAATGAAAAACGTTTTGCATATATTTATAGACAAAAGAAGACCAAAGAAGCTGCAGGTACACTCTTTATAAAGTTAATGATGAAAAGAAAAAAAGAGAAAACTGATTTTATTTTTCTTCTACCCTCCATAAAGGAGAAAAATCTTCAAATGGGAAAATGTAAAATAAAGGAATTGAAGTGCAAGATAGATGAAGGAGTTGAAAATTTCTTCCTGAAATGTGGCAAGAACTCTGTGGTCCAACTTTCCAAACTGAAGGTGATGACCTGGGAGGCCCTACAGAGATGAGGAGGCACACTGATGGCCTGCAAGAGGAAAGATGCTGTTCCAAGTTTATGCTTATGATGTATTTTTGGTTTGCCTGTCCATTGAACATCCTCAATCCAAAAACGACCTGATAGGGACTTCCCTGGTGGCACAGTGGCTAAGAATCCGCCTGCCAATGTGGGGGACATGGGTTCGATCCCTGGCCTGGGAAGATCTCATATGCTGGGGAGCAACTAAGCCCGTGCGCCACAACTACTGAGCCTGCGCTCTAGACCCCGAGAGACACAACTACTGAACCCGCGAGCCACGACTACTGAAGCCCATGTGCCTAGAGCCCATGCACTGCAACAAAGAGAAGCCACTGCAATGAGAAGCCCGTGCACCGCAATGAAGAGTAGCCCCCGCTCGCCGCAACTAGAGAAAGCCTGCGGGCAGCAACCAAGACCCAACGCAGCCAAAATAAATAAATAAATTTATATTTTAAAAAATGACCTGATATAATGGCCTATCAAATGACATTTGCTGTAAATAAAAAAGGAAGCAGAGAGAGAAAGGGAGACATATTTTCTAAAATATCAGATTTGATACTCTATGATCAGGAATAGGCAAACACTCAAGGTTCTACTGAATTTCTGTTAGAAGAATGAAGAGAGGTGAGGTGGTTTGATCAGGCAAGACTCCACAGAGGAAGGAGCTGAGGCTTGCTTTCAGTAGAAGTTTTCCAGGAGGATTTAGAGGGAGTGATTGAGGGCAATTAGGCAAAGGAAACAGCAGCTGTAAAGACCAGGTGACAGAGGCTAGAGGACACTTGCAAGGGGGCAGGATTGTCAGGGAGAGAAAGCAATTAAGGCAGACAAAAGGGGAAAGATAAGCAAATTAAGAGGAGGAAGATATTTGTTTGCTACGCTAATAAGTTTGGACTTAATATACACCTAACAATGAAACACAGCTGAGACAAGACTCGCTTTCATTTTGAGAAAAACCTTACACATTGATTAAAAACATCAATTCATTATGGCAAAGACACCTAAAAATATGATGTATGTGTAGTATTTAAAAATACTGCATGAGTCACAGGAAGTAGTGAGGGAGGAAGGGGACAGCTGCCTCGCAGGTCTCTCAGCCAAAGCAACCCTGGCAATCGCAAAGATGACAGATGCCACAGCCAGATCATCCTCACATCCAGGAAAGTGATCACGGAAGGCTCAGTTTTGCTAACTCAGAAAAAGAGGGCGCTGCTGGCATCTTCTCTAGAGAATGTGTCAGTGATTAATGATACTACATACATTCTTCTCATACTAATCTGTTTCATATTGCGATTTATATACATAATTATATATATATATAAGAGAGAGAGAGAGAAAGAGGGGGAGAGAGAGAAAGATGGGGAGACAGAGACAAGGCAAGCACATATCAAGGCTTTTAAGAGAAGAATATGATCATTTACAAGGCCACACCAGCAAATGACTCAGTTTTATGCATCAAGCATAGAAAATTATTGTGATCATAATTTTATTCTTAGTACCCAAAATTCTACACCATATTTTTGGTAGCCTCCTTTTTCCATTTCTGTAGTAGACATTTGGCTATGAAATATTTTATCATATTCCATTTTGTGATTAGATCCTATAGGTTGCTATGAATTTAAGAAACCAAAAGTTATCTTCAGTGTTTGCTCTTTGCTTTCTTACATGTATGCTAGTTCTTTTCCCGAATTTTCTCTCTTTTGTGTGTTTTAGGAAGGACTGCACATCTTATGATACTTAAAGTTGTGTTATGACATTTTACAAGGCGCATGATGTTTTCTTAACAGTGTTATAATACAGGCTCATGTTAAAGTACAACAGTTCAAATAAGCACAGAAATCATACTCACAATGGAACAAAAGAGCCTAACTGAGCAGCTTTATAACCTTGTACAGAATTCCCTCACCACCACTTTAGATAGAATTGCTTTTATTTTAGCAATGTTCTTTTAATTAAGTCCTAAACATCTAAAACATGGCAAATGTAAATATGTATTATAAATCCTTAATTATGAGGATTGCTAAGCATTCATGCAGCTTTCTGCCTTGGAGATAGATTCTTTTTGTTCAAAATCGCCAAAATTGAGAGATAAAAGTGAATGGATGTGAAAAATGCAAAACTTTGTTTAGAATGCCCTTCTCCTGGTAGCAGTATCACTTTACCACATTGTCTTCAAGAGTTAAATTATGTTTCAATTTATCTAGTGGCTTTTAAGTCAAAACCTCTCCTGCCATTTTCTGCCTTTGTTGCCATATTCAGAAAGACTAGCACCCCGAGACTGACTAGAAGTTGAATTAACTGTTGGGGATCCTGAGGTCTTCATGGCCTTTGCCTAGAAAATAAAGCACTTTGGGGTCAGAAAAGGGCAACACTGTCCCTCTGCTTGGGATGAGTTTAAACTGGATCCAGAAAGACCTCTTGCTATTTTTAATCCCACATACTGTTTTAAAACTATACAGGAGACTATTCTGGTATAGTAGCAATAAAATAAAAATTTTATTATGTATCCCAACAATACTTAATTGAAAATGTGCCACCTAGGGTACTGTCTTCCATTTCTCTGCTGACATGGCCTGTTTCCCAGTCCCTACCCACAGTATCTTCCAACATATGCATGCACGCTTGCACGCACACACGCATACACACACACACTGACAATTTCCTCTCAGCCATTCATTTCCCTCACAGACCACTTTACATTTAGTTCCTTTCTTCTGTTTGGTTATCTATTGATGAACATATCTTAAAAGACAAACACATATCAATATCTTTGAAAACTAAAGACGTCTTGAAGATCTAAATACATATTCAATCTTTTTAGAACAAAGTTGTTAGTCCATAGAGAAACTGAACTTTCTCAAATTTTCTTAAAAATCTCTCTTTTGGGTCTGATACACAAAGGTAATTGGTTTACATTAACAGGAAAATGCGGGGTTCTCAGCTATGGGCCACAGGGTCAAATGTCTGTTCATTGCCATCCAAGCATCTCCCAACTCCAAGACTTGCAACAAATTCCTAGGAGAGTTTATCGATGCTCTTCAACGGACATTCAAAAAATATCTCTCGGGACTTCCCTGGTGGCACAGTGGTCAAGACTCCACGCCAGTGCACGGGGCCCAGGTTCGATCCCTGGCCAGGGAACTAGATCCCACCTGCATGCCTCAACTAAGGAGCCCGAGTGCCACAACTAAGGAGCCTACCTGCCGCAACCAAGACCTGGCGTGAGCAAATAAATAAATAAAAATTTAAAAAAAATCTCTCTGTAGGTTGTAACTTCAGAGTAAGTCTGAATTAATGAAATTACAGGTTGTAGTTTGTCTTAAAACTATACGATAAGTGTAATTTAGGAAAGCAGTTGAATTTATATATTCACATACTGTTTCTAAACTAATATCGACCTGTGACCTCACTTGTAAGTACCATATTTGCCAGTGGGGGGAAAAAATGGTTACAGAAACAAATATGTTTTTTATAATTTAGAAACACATAACATCTTATTCTAGAGCACTGCCAAGTAATAAGAGGTACTCACTAAAAAAAGTAATTAGAGCTGTAGGACAACTGATACATATCACACCCTTTTTTTCTTTTGTGATTTAAAAAACTTAGAGGTAAATTTCTTCACTGTTCTATTAAATACTTATAGCATAAAAAAATTTATAGTTACTAATTTTAAACTACTTAAAATGTCAAATGTTTTTAGGCTGCACTCACTTTTCCAATTATTACATTGGAATGACTCATTAACTGTAACATAAACGGGCTCATTTTTACCTCCTGTTATGCTATTTCTCTGGTTTTATGACCAGAGTACCACTTTTCCGTGAACCATGATGAAAATGCACTGAGAGAAAAAAAAAATGAAGCACATACTCTTCCTCTTCCAAATACCAACTCACCTCAGAAGAACGGAAGTAATAATGACAATTTGTAATGCATTTTGCATGTACATTCTTTACCAGTAAGTAATACTGTAGTTTCAGGTACCATGTATGTGAATACCTTGGCAAAAGACATGCTTGCAAAAACTTTATCCTCTGAAAGTCAATTGGGAAACAAAAATGTCTTTACTTGTGCTAGTAGCATATCAGATATGGTGTTTACCAACACAGAGTCACCAAGACCCTGGAGTGATCAGCACAGTGGAAGGTCTAAATTAATAGATTATAAACAAGGAATGATAGTTCTAGAAGTCAAATAAATAAACACATGTATACATACATGCCTAACTGAAGCACACAGCCAGACAACGACAGCCTTAGAACTCCTTGAAAAAATTCAAATGCTGAAATCTCAGACATCAAAGTTTCTCCCAAAAAGTAACTAAGAAGATAATCCAATGGTCAATGACATTTGATTATTTAGAAATGCATTTATTGTAACTTAGTCTTATGGGTAAACTATCCATTATTTCTCAAGAAATTTTAAACTTAAAAAAAAAACTCAAAGACTTCAAATTATAATATTAATATTGTGGGTGAATTATTCATTTAAGTATATTCAGTTAATTGAGGCTTTTTGATGAGTTCATTCTTCCTTTAAGGACTTTCAGTGATAAACACAAGTTCTTCTACAGCTCTATAATTTTTTGTCTGCATTTAGTTTAGGGCATTTATTTCCCTTTCTGAGATTTTCCTTTTTATAGGGACCCAAATCAAACTGACCTTAGCATGTGATGCTACAATTCAAGACATGTTTTTAAAGGTCTGTTTGTTAAAGAGTGTTTCTAAAAGTTCCCACCTGAAATACCCATTAAAACAACAATCCATATATTCTATGAGAATTCACCCCCCCACCACCAAGAACACAGCTCAGTTCACCTCATGATCGTGGTTAATCCATGAAACATCCCCTATTTTAAGCACATATTCTGTGATGGGTCCATCCCTCCTTATCATACAGTTAACTTGAAAAACTGCAATAATTCTAAATAAATACTAAACAAGTTACTGAGGTCAAGATTTCTGAGTTGATAAAAATGAAAAAATAATTAAGCTAAGCAATAATGGAAACACCAGGCCACTTAAAAAAATCAAACTCTGCATTATTTAATATTTCACCAGAAACAATCACCTACAAATCTGAATACACATATCTGGGATTTATGTAACAATGCAGGATAAATTCTTATTATTCTTCATACTGTTTTCAGGGCCTGGGTCATTCTGTAAACTTTCAGTCACAACAGAGGAAAGGAAAAGATTTTTTTAAAAGGACAGAGAAGGACTTCTTAAATAACCTGACTAATCAGTGATATGATTCATAAGTTGACAACATTAAGGCCCCAATACGATTTATCTAAGGTAAAGGAGATTCAGATTCTAAATACAGTATCAAATTGTGACAAAGTGCTGTTTGCAAAGCAAGACTGATATTCTATTGTTAAAAAGTTCAGAACCATGTAATGCAAGTGTCACAATACTTTATCATCTATTTACCATGGAGAGTCATGAATCCCATCATCATTCTTGTCCACACCCAGAATAAGTCACATTAAGTAAGCTATATGAGATGGTCCTAGGCTGTCTTTGATCTGGAAATTGGTCTTTTGATAAGATAGAAATCTTCATTAGTTCTGCACCATCATAAACACTATGATGAAAAATAAATCATTTTAACATATGGCCATTTATTTGAGGGAAAAAATGCCACAATGAAATTTCAAGGAAAAGAATTTTTAAAATATTATATCGTATCATATTTTTTAACTTAAATTTAAAAAAAAACACTGTAGTAAAGAGTGTAATGTAAATAAAATGAGGCCACTCATCAGTTCTTGGAAATGAAAATTAAATACAATTCCAAACGGACAAGGCATTTACATAAAAATTAATTATCTTGGCATGAGTAGGTAAAAGGCACCTGCTTAATTATTATGAATTCTCAGTGGGCAGTGCTTAAATGAAAATCTATTTTTCAATTTATTCTAGAAAGTTTGCCAATTTCAGAATTTTTAGGAAGCTGCTACTGTAAAAGTCATAGGGACAAGGGCATTCTTCCAGTAAGATGATTTACTTCATACAATCAGTGATTTCAAATGCATGTTCCTTATCAGTATGGAGTGGAATATTTTACACTAATGAAAATATAAAGTAACAACAGAATTTTCATTCAAAATATCTAAGCTGCAATTACTTATACACTTTATTGAACTTCTTATACTAAGGGGATTACTTGAGATTGAAAGTGACTCTCTAGCAGCCCAAACTGCTGAAACTTTGCAAATAGTTATAAATAATTCATACCATGGAAATAACAAGATTTCTGAAGAATAATGTCTTTAAGAAGACACATATGAAGAAGATGCTAATAAAGGCTTCTTATGTTATAGCCCCTGGCAATTGTAGCACTACTTTCA